>NW_027437199.1:4297500-4672500 GCF_033239565.1 Halichoeres trimaculatus | reverse complement strand
GCACAGCAGCATTGTTTCCAGGCTCTCATAGCCCCTCTGTTCAGAACGCTCTGATTTAGTGGGCGTGACCTTCATATGTAAATGAGCCAGCGCTGATACCGCCCCGCTCTTCCACGTCACTGAGAGCGGCGCCACGAGCTCCGAGTGCACAATGTTTAGAAAACAGAGAAGCTCGTTTACCGTAACATTACAGGCTAAAACAACAGGCTAACTGCAGCTAAAGTTAGCAACCTGAAGCTAACACAGAGACAGGGGGACACTGAGGAAAACATCTGCCCCACAGCACACAGCATTTAAAATACTCACATTTCCAGGGTCGGAGGTTTGTTGGAGGATGGTTGGTAATGCACCTGGATTCAGGACCAGTCTATTGGCTAGCCCTCTGTTGGACTGTCCAAAGTTGGAAAAGCAGTCGGCTGTGAAGTGACTAGCACACACATGCACAGTTTTACTGAGTGTAGCTGGAACATTTCCTGATAAATGAACTCTAGACACTTAGTCTGTCTTCTTCTGAGATGGGAAGCTTGTGCATGGAATTATGTGGCTGTTTACAGCCAAAAACAGAGCAGTGAGGAGTCGGTCAGGAGGGGGTTCGGGGGTATCTGCTCCAGTGGACCAATCAGGTCAGACTTGCTCCTCATTGGTCAAAAAAAAGGGAATCGCTGACATCGGCAAATCCCCAAAATCCAAACAGCTCATTTTAGGTCAGGATTTTACATTCACAAGCACTACTAAGTACAGGTTTGGTCATTAAATATCACATTTTGTGAGCCGGGAGGAAAGCCAAAGACCCACAAATTTCACTAAAAGACTTAATAAAGTGATTTTTGCATAATATGGGACCTTTAAAGAAAAAGAAGAGAAAAAAAGAGAAACGTCAAATCTTGAATCTGAAATCTTATCTTGATGTCTCCCCTTTCCCAGTCTCTCTCAGTACAGCGATGAAAACATGATGGATGCTGGGAACCTCGCCATCGTCTTCGGCCCCACCCTCCTGCCCACACCTGAGACTCTGGACCAGGTGGCCTGTCAGGCACACGTTAACGAGGTCATCAAAACGGTCATCCTGAACCACGACAACATCTTCCCCGACACCAAGGAGCTGCCAGGACCCGTTTACGAGAAGTGCATGACTGGAGACCAGTACTGGTGAGAGTCAGCTGATCGTTTTCATCTCGTTACGTGTCTCAGTTATCACGCCTCCTCTGTGTGACCTTTTTCGCTGAGATTAACCTCCTGAACTCTGATTCCTTCCCTCAAAGTTTGTCGCTGAAACTGAAGCAGGCTTACACCAGGAGGTTGGGAATAAAACCTCCTCTGTGCTCCTCTTTTCGTTCCGGTTGACATTTAATCTGTCAGGAAATTAGCAGATATGATCTGTAATAGACACGGACATTAAGCAGGACAAAGACAAAAAGGAGACGAAGCCTCGCCAGGAGAGTTGAAAGGGAGGAAAGACTGCGTGAGGTGAATTGAATTAAAAATGTGTTTTTTTTCTGAGAAATTACTCAGATAAAGAAACAGAGATGAAACACTGAAATCAGAAAGTTTGATTTAACTGTATATCATTATCTGTGATTTTTGCTAATCAACAAAAAAGGAAAAGGAAGTTGTTCTGCCCTTCTGAGTGACATTGCAGTCAGTCGTGGCAATATTTACTCAACTTGCACCAAAAACATAGTCATTTTTGGAGAAATAATTATCATATTTTCTGGGTTTTTGTGGCGTATCATTGAAAATAAACTTCTTTATCTTAGATCTTTGAAATCTTAGAGCCTTTGAACTTGTTTCAGACCAGATTTGAGGAAAACTTAAAATAAAATGTTGATGCTTTCACTTTCACAAGATCTGTTTGCATCAAAAACAGCACTCTTTTTTGGAAGTATAAGTCCCTAAATTCTCAGTGGATCAGTTTCAAGGGACAACATCCAGTTAGTAAAAATGAAGCCTATGCTGAAGTGCTAAAACTCGCTGTTCGTGAAGAATCCGCTTGAGGCTGGCTGCAGAAAGACAGGAAGTCATGTACACACCCAGTTTTTAAAAAAGACTTTAAAGGCATTAAAAACATATTTACAGCCTGGTTCAAAGAACAGCTTGGGTCTAAAACACTGATTTCACTATTGGCACAGACTGTATGGTGAATAAATTTTTTTTCTAACCCAGCGGTTTAGAAGTTATTAGGATCGTTTGATTGTCCAATCAGAGGCATGGCTCAGGTCACGTGACCACTGTGCCAATTTTGGGGATTTTTTTTTAATAATTGATTGGAAAAAGTATTTTCAAGGATGTCAGTAACTCTGATGGGCATTGCAGTGAAAGCCACATCTACAGAAACAAGATCTGATTGAGTTTTAAGACCCATCACTTTGTCCTCAGGGGGCGCCAAAATCAACTGAATTCACTTTTGATGACTGTGATGATGTATAAACTTAAAAATATGTTTTTTTTAGACTGAGTTTATCTTCTAAATGATGAACCTGATCTAATTCGTGAATGATTTTAAGGTATTCATCAGTGACTTCACTTCTTTGGAGTCATGACCCCATCAGATTTTACCACGAAGATATGACAGATATATTCTTAGATATATCAACCAATCAAACTTTATTTATACGGCACTTTTCAAACAGGACTTTGTAATACAAAGTGTTTTACAAAAAAATAAAAATGATTAAAAATAATTAAATGAATAAATAAATAAAATGAAATAACAAGAACTGGAATGAAAAGCAGAAAATTGCATAATTGTGGAAAAAAAAAGAAAACATAAGACCCCGCAATCCCTCCTCCCCCAAACCACATTCACACACACACACAAAGATATAAAAAGGAAATTCTGACAGAAAACAGAGTTAGAATCAGAGGACTGAGCAAACACCATCTTGAATTAAAATAAGGAAACACAAGAGCTAAAGCTAAAAAAGCGATTAATTAATTAATTAAAAATAAATAAATAAAAATAAGAAATACTAAAAATACTAACGGGTAAGATGATTTAATGTGTACATACATAAATAAATAAAATAATATAACAATATATAATATATAAATAGGATGGTTTAGACTTTCTGGGAAAATATTTTTTGTGAATTGCAAAACAAGAAGTCTGGAATTTAATTTAAACAAATTAAACAAGATAAAGTTTGATGAAACTGGAGAGAAGTCAGGGACAAGTCGGGGAATCTAGTGAATCTAGTGTTTTCTGTAGAGAGCAAAACGTGGTACCAAAGAAGTGTCCACACACACACACACACACACCTTGACCTTGTTGAGGATCTTTGTTTGTTTTTAGGGATGTGAACCGTGCTTTGCATCCTAAATAAACCCGCCAAAGGCTCCAAATCTGATCTTGAATCAAGTCCTTTTATTCTTATTTTTTGGGGGAATCTAAAACTAAACCAGCTTTGATGTAAAACCTGATAGAAGGACGCCATCAGCCTCACAGTTTAAGGGTGCGCCCCATGTAAGGAGGCTATTTGTTGCTTGGCTTCCCGCATTTCCTGGTGGTAGAAGCAAAATGTTTCCAGTATTTTCAGTCAAATTTTTAAGCTGTCTTTCATATCGGAGTTTGCAGAATATTTGATCGGTTCCCTGCAAACAGGAGCAGCTGGAGGCTTGCTGTTGTAGCCCCAAGTTTGGCACTGCTTCTACTTTTTTCATGCTTTAAAATGTTTTCAGGAGTTTAGTAAGGGAGAAGGGTTTGAGGATCTGAAGACAGAGGTTTGAGACCCTCTTTAGTTGGTCAGACCGGAGTCTGTCCTGCAGTTTTTGCTCTCCCCTCTCTGTGCACTTTGAGCTGATCTCCTCTCCCCGACATTCTGCTGAAGCTGCATTGTTGCATAAACCTCCTCAGACTCTGAATAGCAGCCTTGTCTCCATCTGCGCGAGCGTCCTCCTCCCTTTGTTCCTGCTCTGAATGGACAGTGTGTGTACAAGTTTCAGCACCTCACACCTCTTCTTCTTCTCCTCCCCCCTGCAGCGAGAGTCCGTTCAGCGAGCCGGGGGCGCTGGAGGAGGCCGAGCCCGACGGCGGCACCGAGACCCAGACCAGCGACGAGGGTACGCTTGACCCCTGACCTTCACACAATCGCCCCCACAATCCCATCCCTCCATCTCCTGGTGGAGAAGGGTTGCTACGGCAACAGCAGCCATGGAGACATCTCACATTCCCTCCCTCCCTCCCTCTTCCCTCCACACCCTTTATCTTTGCGTCTCTTTATAGTGGAATTAATAGAATGAGCGTTTTCCGATGCTCTGTTCTGATTGGTTGGAGAGTTAATCCTCAGAGACGTGTGATTGACAGGTTCATGTTCACCTCCGTTTCCATGCCTGGCTCTAATCTCCGTCTCCCATCTCCACCCTCCTCCCCCTCTCTGATCGTCTCCTCTCTCTGGCAGAGGGTGAGGCTGTGGAGGCGGTGGCCAGGTTCGACTACGTGGGCCGGTCGGGTCGCGAGCTCTCCTTCAAGAAGGGAGCGTCCCTGCAGCTCTACCAGCGGGCGTCACATGACTGGTGGGAGGGGCGGCTCAACGGCAACCACGGCCTGGTGCCTCATCAGTACATCGTGGTGAAGGACAGGCGAGTGCAGAGTGTTGTTCTCCCAGTGTGTCTGAAATAAGTTCAGATATTTTGGTTCAATTGTGTCTTTGGATTCAAACCCCAGGAAAAAAATGCAGAGATGACGCCAACGCCTGATTAATTAAAGTCCCTGTGGGGCGCCTTTAGCTGGTTATAAAACAGGCTGACATTAATAAAGTGGCCTCTGTAGGATCTATAAATGCAAATATGATCATCAGCTACATGACGGTTTATCTTCTACATGTCTGTATTTACCACAGGAGAAAGCACCGGAGAAAAAGCCAGAGTTATTTTACCCAGACAAATCCAGAGTGAGTGATACATTAGACTGTTTAAAGAAAGCAGCAACACTTTGTCCACAGGGGGCGCCAAAAATGACTAAGACTAAATACACTTTAGGACAGTAGTTTGGTTGGAGAAAAAGACGAAGAACACAGCGCTGTGCTGCTGTACCTGATTTATGTAATATACTTCATCAACAATAACTTTGGTGTAAACATTATAACTACATCAGCTATAAAATAAAAATAACTAAAGGTGTGTTAAAAGAAAAGATTTGTGCACGTAGAAATAACTGTCAACTCAAAGGGTCCTCTTTGATATCAAAATAAAGGGCTGTTCTCAAACAGAGCCGATAAGTAAATATTATTTCCACACAAAAGACGTAAACTTAATTTTGAATAAAAGATTTGTAAAGCAGCAAAAAACTTTGGGAAAACAGGAACAGATCGTCCAACATGCAGGCTTCATCCAAAATAAATCCAGTGAGATGTAGTTCTTTAAGTTTAAAGAGATCCAAATTTTATTGCTAAACAAAAAAGTTTGTTTTTCTCTAATCATTTGAACACAAGTATGACAAAGACGACCGTCTTCCTCCATAGGTGTGCTCTCACTTAAAGGTGTGTCCTTTTCTTTAAGTAGGGCACACACAAAAAATTTATTTCAAATTTAATTAAAATGCAGAAGAATTCTATATGGATCCCAAAATTTGCTGAAAACAAAAATGCAGCAGAAAATATCCTGGCTTCATGCTACAGTTGGCTAATTTCTCCCCACAAAAAATGTAAAATGCCTTGGGTGGGCTGCAAATTATGGGCGCAAATTCATCATAATCATATTTTTTCAGAAAATTCATAAGCAAAATTATTATTATTATTATCATTATTATATATATATATATATATATATATATATATACACCCCCCCCCCAAAAAAAGTCTTTTTTTGGCTGAAAAGCATATTTACAGCCTGGTCAAAAAAATTCAAATTTAAATCCTTAATTTCAGTCTTTTCTTGTTAACTGTATTAGAAAAAAATAATTAATTAATTAATTAAATAAATAATAATAATAATAATAATAATTATTATTATTATTATTATTATTATTATTATTATTATTATTATTATTATTAATCTTTAAAATTTCAGTTAAAAAATATTTTTTTAAAAATAAAAGCATATTTTTCCAAAAACAGACATTTTGATTATACATTTTTTAACCTTGCTTACCTCCGAAAGTACCCATGCGTATTTGAGATCCACTGCTCCACGATGATGTGTTGATGAGGTTGTGTTCAAAATTATGCATCTTTAAATTTCAGGGTATTAATTCAGAATGAGTTGAGCTGAAACAAGGGGCAAAAATATTATAAAAGAAAATGATTCAAGGTCATAAGAGCCACTTAAAAAAAAAAATTGAAGGTGAAGTTTATTTGAAGTCGAGGTAAATGCCATATTCGTTTTTTTTTGATCATTTAAAACATTAATTATTTGTTGTAAGGCTCAGAGAAGAACACAGGTGTGGAGAAATAACAGTGTGAGAGCTGTAAACCTCCTCAGTACCTTCAGTGTCTCATTTGAATCATTGACGAGCAGCCGTGATGGATGTGAGTGGATTTGTGGCCGACCGAACTGCACACCTTGTTGATTAACGGACTTCATGGACTGAGACACTCACTAACCGCCTGCTATTGATCACTTAATTGATGATTGGTGTTTTGTGTTGGTTCAGCTCTCCTGTTCCCTCACTGATACGTCCTGATTGAGAGCGTGTGCTGTCTGTCTTCAGGGCCGACGCCATGTCCGACACGCTCAGCACCAAGGCGGACAGCGACGGAGGAAGCAGCAGCACGGACGACAAGCGATCGAGGAGCGAGCTGAGCTCCCCGACTGATATCAGACCACCAGAGACCTACAACAGGTCTGTCATGTAAGACAGCTTCCATTATCACCAGAGGAGGGAGGGCTGCTCTCAGCGGCAGAAAATATATGAAAGTCATTTTACAGCTCGCTCTGTCACCTCTAAAAATACCTGCGAGCATCATCCGAGTGTCATCACAGCTGCTTCTCATGTGACTCACTTCCTCCTGACGCTCCGCACAATGCACGTCTAACAAAAACCATGAGCCGGGTTTCCAAAGATAGAGAGCTGATCCACGAGAGTCTGTGCATCATGGAAAACATTTTTCATCTGAGAATCAAAAAACAATAGACCTTAAGCATTAAAACTGATTCCTTATGAGGGAAAATTAAATAAAGGTAATTAAAAAAATACTGTTAGAAAAAAAAGAGTATAAGATCCTCACATAAGAATCTCTCACTTGCTTCATGACACATTGAAGGGGAAGGTCTCAAACTCCAATGTCTGTTCATAGCTCCACCCCTTTTTACAGGCCTCCAAAGGGCTGGCCAATCAGAGCGAAGGGGTTCGTGAAGCAGGGAGTCTTAAAGAGACAGCAGCTAAAACAAAGTGTTTCAGACTGAGCCTGAAACAAAGGTTTTTTAAAACACCAGATAGAAAATAAAGATTTTCTTGAGCTTGAAATAACGACTTAAAAAAAAAAACATTTTACCCCCTCTTTAAAGGTAGGGTCCACAAGAATTTTGGTTCCTTGTTAACTGGACTCCTCCTCCTTGGCTGCTACCTCTAACTGTAGCTACGTGAACACATTCACTAGCCTAGCAACCACCTGTAGCATCGCGTTTCTACATCGGAGAGACTCGAGAGCCGTGCACCTGACTTAGCATGTAAGCACAAGCAAACCACGGATTTTTGACACATACCTGGTTAGCAGAAAGCTAACTTGTGGCGCTCTTTGTCCCTTTCTGCTCTCAAGTCCAGGCAAGTTTTACCTTTGATTAGGAAAATGCTTTATTTGTTTGGTATTTTGTTTCACTTTGGTTGTGTTTTTCTTCCTCCCTGCTATGTCCACTATCGTAGCCGCTCGGATTAGCTTCTTCCACTTGCTATCATCAACTTGTAAAATCACTTTTTCACTGGGTGCGATGTCATTGGCTGATGTTGCCATGCCAACTCAGTGCCCAGAAACGTCCGGACACAACCAAAACATCAACACACAGGCAGAGGAAGGGGTTGATGCAGACACAGACACTGACACACATGTATAGAGGCTCATACAAAAAGATTCAGCAGAATTATTCTTGTAAAAATTGACATTATAATTCCTGCAGACCCTACTTTTAAGAACAAATAGACACTAAAAAAGTGTTTTCTTTATTTTAAAGCAGACCATGTTAGCTACTAGTCAACAGCTACCACAAGTAATAGGAACCGGGAATAGGAACCAGCCACTCAGGTTGTCCCTGTTGTTTTTCCTTAATGGAGTCTGGAGATTTCTGAAGGCAGAAAAGGTTAAAAATAGCCGTTTAATCCCCAACAAAAAGGTATATCTCTGTTGGGATCCGATCGGTGATGTTTTCAAAACAATACAGGAACAATCTACTGAGGCAAATCCCAAACTTCTTCCTATTAGACATCAAATTAAAGCCTGAGATAAAAATATCCATACACTTCTCTAACTAGTAACCAGTGAGCCAAAAAGTCTACAACCTCCTTCATCATCCAGAACCATCATCTCTGCTTTCATCGCGTGCTGGAGCCCATTTTTTGTGCTCCCACAAACCTCCCCAGCTGACTTTGTGCATCATTACACAGCAGCGAGCTGGCATGCCATCATGTGTGTGGAACTCCTCTGCATATTTAAGAAGCTTTGAAAGTTTCTTCATTTGATTTGAGTCGACTGGAGACTTCTACAAGTAGAAAGAGGGGTAAAAATAACCCTCCATTGTTTCAGGGCTCTTCCAGCTGAAGGATAGTATTGTTTTAATGTGAAGAGCGCGCCACGTGCATGAAAAGTGAATTACCGTGTTTTACATTTGGGTCATGAAGATTTCTGTGGCTCATTTTATAATTTATGGATTAATGTCAAAGGAATATTGTTTGAGTAAAGACATAAATATAAATGTAAACGCTTGTTTTAGAGCTACAGAGGAGATTCATCTTCATCCTTTAGATTTAACCCATCATGCGTTATCACCATCAGCTTAAAGTCTTCGTGCGTCTTTCCAACAGTCACAGGAGGAAGCGAACCGACGGTTTATTCCGCCGCCCCCTCGGCCGCTCTAACGACAGTCACTGCCACGGCAATGGGGGGGTCATGGAGCGGAGTTCCCCGCCCGTGACGGGTCACTTCAGTCCCAGGGAGCTGCTGCTGGGACGAGGGCAGGGTATGACTCCGCCTCTGGACAGCCCTGAGCGCCGCCGCCGCTCTGCTGCAGCCGTGACCATGACGGTGAGCCGACATGATTCGCTGAGGAGGCCGGAGGACACGCCCATCCGGCGCTCGAGCAGCGGGCAGCACGGCTTCAGCGACTCTCACCGATCCAGAGGGATGGATCCTGATACACTGGCACAGGTACACACAGATATGATATACTTACCGTATTTATTCTAATAAAGGGTCAACCTGCTTTTTATAAAATTTATTTTTTTAACATTTTTAAGATTTTAAATGACGAAAAGGTGCAAAAAGTTAATGAATTCTGCTAAAGTCGGCTTCAACCTGCCGCCACAAAACAGGCTGTAATGTTTGCTGTGTACACGCACCTGATTAAAAACACACATTTACTAATTTAATAGCTAATAACAGGCTCAGATTGTTATAATAAGAGTCTGACAGCATCATGAGTAATATTCCTTCATGCACAGACCTTTTTGTTAAGAGTAAGATGCTTATTACAGCTGTTTCAATCCTCTTTTCAAAGCCCCCACCAAACCCCATTCACAAAAACACTAATTTTATCGTAAAGAACACAAAACACAGCAGCTCTACTTCTGCCTTAATTTACTAGTTTGTTTGTGTCTTTGTGTGACTTTGGTGCATAAAACTGTCAGATTGGATCATTATTTTGATATCTCTGAAGACATAATTGCATAAAATAACCGACTTATTCAACAGGCATCTCATGTGTTCTGCATGGTAAAATCACTGTTTTTCTGAATGGGGTTTGGTGGCGTTGGAAAAAGAAATGAAAAGGTGTTTCATGTCCTAAACTGTGCAGCAATCCTGTATTACAGAAAGGATTTAAGCAACTGCCAAGTAAGTTTAGACTTATAAGGAAGCAGATTTGGGGTTTTGGTGCAAAAACAAAGAACACAGGAGAAGAAGAGGAAAGAGAAGGAGAATGTTTTGCTTATTGGTTAAATCCCAGATCTGATGCACAGACTGTTCTGTCTCAGTAAAAGTATAAAAGGACCTTAAATGAGTTGAAAACAGAGAAAAGAAGTTAAGATCTGCTCAGCTTGCACCTCCTCTTCCTCCTCTTCCTCCTCTTCCTCTCTCAGGACATCGAAGAGACGGTGACGGTGGCTCTGGGGGAGCTCAGGCAGCTGGAGCGGCAGGGCTGCCGGCCGGCTCCCGACGTGGTGCTGGACACTCTTGAGCAGGTGAAGAACGGCCCCATCACCACCTGCTCCTCTGAGTCCCCCTCCCCACACAGCACCCCCAGCACCCCAGGCACACCCGGAACCCCCGGCACCCCTGGGACCCCCGGCACTCCTGGTACACCCGGCACCCCGAGCCCCCTGAGTCCTCTGAGCCCCATCAGCCCACTCCCCGGACCTCCACCTGGACCTCCAAGGCCGACCAACCCGTCCCCTGACGCCCTGGGGTCCTTCAAACCCGTTGCGGCCGCTCGCATCGGCGCCCCCTTGAGGCCTCCTGCTCTGCGTCCTAAACCTGTGGTCCCACCTAAGAGCAGCACTCCACCTCTCCCCTCGCCGCTGGACAAATCCTGCACCATGTGAGCCAAACCAGGCCGATTGTGAAAGGCCGAATCAGGCCTACCCGGGCCAAAAATGGGCCAGACGAGGAGATCAGGGTACTGCTTAGTGTTTATAATCAAAACAAATGAGGGTAGAAAGGGTAGGAAGGAACAGAAGGGTTTTAATGTAGTAATAACTCTAATATATGACATGACCTATGATATGATATGCCATGATATTTATGTGTCGTCAGGTTGGTGTGTACTCTCTTGGTGTGTAGGAGTTTCCTTTCTCCATGTATCGAAGCATTTATCAAAGGTTAGCTAAAAGAACTGCTGATAAAGAGACACAGGAGCCAGCGTGGGCGGAGCTTCCTGACCTGTATATGAAGAAAGAAACGTGGGGAGTGTAGTTCAGCTCCAGTAAAAATGTAGTTTTAAGTGACGTGAATGTTGGCTGTACTGTCATGACGGTAGAAGAAGAAGAAGAAGAAGAAGAAGAAGAAGAGGAGGCTGTCGAGGTGTTTTTTTAGAGACTATCACGATCGGCTGCTGTATCTGTGACGAGAGACTCGCTGAGGAAGAGAGGACACAAAAACAACGTCTCAACAATATGTGTGACTGATTATAATTTATTTTTCTATTCTGTTTCAGCTGCTAAGCTCACTTGTACACCTCAAACCACGAAACGCCTCCTGAGGTCGTCAGTGACACCAAACTCACATTATTTAAACCTGAATGTTTCCAGTATTTAAACGACTGTTCAGCCATCTTATTGAATGTTCGGCGTGCCGCTCGTTCGGCGGCGCGCTTAACTTTTTTAACAGCCTTCTCTTGTGTTTTATTGGAGAAAAACCTGCGCCCAGATGGAGCTTCAAACAGGGTGAGTTGGGAGGTGGAGGGAGGGCTTGGACAGAACTTTTTCTGGGATGGTAGGTGTATGATTTTGTTCCTGTGTGTGTGTGAGTGTGAGAGAAGGAGAGGAGAGTGTGTGTCCTGCTTGCCTGCCCTTGTTCTGCTCTCTTGTAAGTGCAGAAGTACTAGAATAGTGATAGATGATAGATTATTCATGCCTGCCTTGAGTGCCAGAACACGCGAGCGCAAGTTTGGGGGGGACAAACGAGTGCAAAAAGCATGCCACTTTCTATGTGTGTGTGTGTGTGTGTTGGGATAATAGTTTACCTGCTTGTGAAGTCACTGAAGTCACTAGTTAACCTTAAATTCACAATAAGCTAACAGGGTGGGGCTTTGTGTGTAAACGCCCAAAAAAATAGTAAAACACTTGAACAGCACACTGAATGTGGCCTCTGACGGGCTGGTAACTTTCTGTGAGCGTGGTGATCCAAATGAGACATGACGTGCAGAGATGGGTGCACATCTGTGTGTGTGTGTGTGTGTGCCTGTGTGTGTGTGTATGTGAAAGTGCCTTTTTTTTAATCCTTGTCTTTTTTGGGGGGAAGTTGTGAATCCACTCACGCATGTCCTGAAACGAAGAGCAGCAGCACTCTGAATGAAATAATCATAAAGTGTTTAGTAGATTTACTGAATTATGAATTCTAGCATTAACCCATTGTGACATTGCACTTTGATGTATAGGATCGTGTACTTGGCATGTAGCATCATAACATGTTGGTGCATTTTAACTCAAAAAGGGAGGTTTCTTTGAATGTGTTTCATAATAAAGGAAATGGTTTTTGTCCGTTAGTGTTGCCGTATTTGAAAACTGAGCTTCCTAAAGATGAGCTCATATAGCCAAATGGATTGTATCAATGTGTTGTATTTATATTATAAATAAATCGGAATAAATTAGAAACCAAGTCATTAACTGATGGAACCTTTCTCTAAATGAAATGTCGCTAAATGTTTGGTTTGAACACTCAATAAACCTCCAGGTGTGTTCTGTAAAACACCGGCTTTGTCACGTCTTTGAAAAACTCGAGAAGAGTGTACACCCTGAACGCATCACCATTTAAAATCACTACAGAAGAGTTTGGTCCATATTGACATGTCAGCATCACACAGTTGCTGCAGATTTGTCGTCTGAACATCCATGATGAGAATCTCCCGTTCCACCACATCCCAAAGGTGCTCTATTGGATTGAGATCTGGGGACTGTGGAGGACATTTGAGTACAGGGAACTCATTGTCATGTTGAAGAAAGCAGTCTGAGATGATTCCAGCTTTATGACATGGAGCGTTATCCTGCTGGAAGTAGCCATCAGAAGATGGGTACACTGTGCTCATAAAGGGATGGACATGGTCAGCAACACAACTCAGGTAGGCTGTGGACTTTTTTTTTTCTTTTTTTTCTTTTTTTTCCTTTTTCATCCTTTTTTGTTTTTCCTTTTTTTCTTCTTTTTTCTTTTTTCCCCTTTTTTCTTTGTTTTTTCTCTTTTTTCCCTTTTTTTTTTCTTTTTTCTTTTGTCTTCACTTTTTCCTTTTTTCTCTTTTTTTCCTTTCTTTTTTTCTTTTTTCCCTTTTTTCTTTTTTCTTCTTTTTTCTTTTTCCTTTTTTTTCTTCTTTTTCTTTTTTCCCTTTTCTTTTTTTCTTTTTATTTTCCTTTTTCTTTCTTTTTCTTCCTTTTTTGTTTTTCCTTTTCTTCTTTTTTCTTTTTTACCCTTTTTTCTCTCTTTTTCCCTTTCTTTTTTCCCTTTTGTCTTTCTTTTTTCTTTTTCATTTTTTTCTTCTGTTTCTTTTTATTTTCCTTTTTTTTCCCTTTTTTCTTCTTTCTTCCTTTTTCCCCTTACTTTTCTTCTTTTTTTTTTCTGTGGACTTTAAAACATGCTCAGTTGGTACTAAGGGGTCCAAAGTGAGCCAAGAAAATATCCCCCACACCATTACACCAGCAGCAGCAGCCTGAACCGTTGATACAAGGCAGGATGGATCCATGCTTTCATGTTGTTGACGCCAAATTCTGACCCTACCATCTGAATGTGGAGCAGAAATCCAGACTCATCAGACCAGGCAACGTTTTCCAATCTTCTATTGTCCAGTTTTGGTGTTGCTGTGTGAATTGTAACCTCAGTTTCCTGTTCTTAGCTGACAGGAGGGTCACCCGGTGTGGTCTTCTGCTGCTGTAGCCCATCTGCCTCAAGGTTGGACGTGTTGTGTGTTCAGAGATGCTCTTCTGCAGACCTCGGTTGTAACCAGTGGTTATTTGAGTTACTGTTGCCTTTCTATCAGCTCCAACCAGTCTGTCCATTCTCCTCTGACCTCTGGCATCAACAAGGCATTTTGTCCCACAGAACTGCCGCTCACTGGATATTTCCTCTTTTTGGGACCATTCTCTGTAAACCCTAGAGATGGTTGTGGGTTAAAATCCCAGTAGATCAGCAGTTTCTGAAATACTCAGACCAACAACCATGCCACGTTCAAAGTCCCTTAAATCACCTTTCTTTCCCATTCTGATGCTCGGTTTGAGCTGCAGCAGATCATCTTGATAATGTCTACATGCCTAAATGCATTGAATTGCTGCCATGTGATTGGCTGATTAGAATATTGTGTTAATGAGCAGTTGGACAGATCATCAATATTTGTTTTGTTGAGTCTTTTTTCAGTCGATGAATGCACCAGTTTCTTTTGCTTCCTATTATATCCTGCAGTCAGTGAATGCATCACCTGTAATGGTTCTCCCTGCAGTGTGATGTTTATATTCAGAACTAAAAGTTAAAGTTTGTTGTATTTCAGGAAAAATACGACTCCAGTCAGCGCTCACTTGTTTCACATTAATCAATCATGTCAAAGCTTTATTTGAAGGAATCTCAGTCATTTCAAGCTATCAACTCATAACAGAAAGGAAACAAGTTAAAAACATTTATTAATGCCAAAATAATTAAAACACTTGATCCATTTTAAATAAAAGAACCCTTAAAGCACCAGCAGTATTCTGTCTGTCCACTCTTACACTGAACAATCAGAGTAAAATCACAGAGGAAATGAAATTGTGCGTCTTTGGTCTGGAAAATTAGATTCGCAGCAGCATTAAAGAGCTGCTGGTTGGACCGCAGTGCAGAGATTAGAACAAAATAAAATCTGATTGGATGATTCGTCTGAGAGAGTTTGGGAATCTTCATCACAGCACCAGGTTTGAGTTCTCGTGTGTCAACCCTTTGAGCCTGGTTTGAGGGTGCTGAAGGGTTTGGAGTTCCTCAGAGAGCTGGAGATCTCCTGCAGGAAGGCGGCGATGTGCAGATCCTTCTCCGACTTCTTACCGTCGAAGATCACCACCAGAGTGAAGTGCGGCTCAGGTCTGGTCAGGTAGTACGTGCTCTGGACTTTGTCGTCGTAGAAGTGGACCACCTTATCTAGAGTGTTGAGCTCAGCGGCACGGTCGCCCATCATCATGATGACGTTAGGCCAGTGAGTGAGAGGCCGCTCTCCTGACGGCAGCGACACCACGGCGGGGAACTGCTCCACACCCTTTGGTGCCTCTCTGTAGGAGTGTGGGTGGTGGTAGCCGTGTCCCTGAAAGCTTTCCAGGCCCCGGTTATCGAAAACCAGCGACACGTTACTGGCGTCGTGTTTGCGGATGAAGGAGCAGATCTTGCCGTGGTAGTCCAGCGTGGTGCGGGCGGTCAGGGCTCTCATGTCAGCGGGCGCCGTCTGTCGACTCAGGGCTTCATGGAAGTAGAAGCTGAACTTGGCGAGGAGCGCCGCTTGGAAGCGCTGCAGCCACGTGTAGAGGTGTGGAGGCTGCACGGCCTTCTGGGACTGACTCCCGAACAGATGTTTACGTGTTTCTTTCTGCCGCTGGAACAGCTGACCCCAGGCCGTGATCTTGGAGTTGGCGCCATGCAGGCTGAGCAGAGATGGGAGAAAGTGCCACTCTGAGATCTGAGCTTGGCAGCGCAGCAGCTGGGTCACTACGTCCACCTCCGTCTGGAAACTCTCCTCCACACGACCCAGGATCGGGTGATGGAACCTGGTGGAGGGAGGAAGAGGAGGTCAGAGAGCAAGGATGTGAAAGTGTCACCAAAAAGGAAAGTTTGATTAAATGAGGGAAGTGTTGTTGTGATTGAAATGAATGAAAGTGGGATTAATGAAGTGAATGAAAGGATTTCAGCATAATGAAAGTAAATCCTTGTCAGAAAAAAAAGTATAGGTTAGGACGGGGTACCTGATTGTTTCCTGATTTGGTTTATGGTCAAAAAAGAAAAGAAAAAAAAGGACGAAATTATAAAAGGAGGACGTGGCGTCAGGGATTGTGTGGAGAGGAGATCGAGAGGGAAAAAGACAATGAAACAGGCGTGCCGATGAAAAGGGCTGGGAACATAGAAAAAAGTAATAAACTGACTGAACAAAGGTGAAATGATCTTAAAATAAACGTCCCAGAGGTGGTTACTTGGGTGTGCTGCTAAATCCCCACGGATCCCTCGAATTATCGCTTCCTAGGACCAGGAGTGCGCACAGACCAGCGGCTGGGTGGATTTAAGTTGTTTCCAGGGTGGTGAGAATGTTGGATTTTTGCATTTTTTTCCTGGTATACCAGTGTTTTTCTGTTGATCGATCATGTTTTTTGGTGGGGGTTTTGGGTTTTTTTTTCCGGTGTGGATTACTTTCGGGCTTAAGAAGATTCACTACGGCTTTCGTTTGGGAAATGGACCCACAAACTGCCTGAAAGACATTTTAAAAGGACAAGAGGGATCATTTTCGTTAGAAAGGCATTTTTGCTTTATTTAGAGAGGGAAAAGACTGTGTTTGGGGCTCTGTTTGTGGAAATATTTAAGTTTGAGTTTCATTACGCGCCAGGTGCGCAGGCGAGGCGTTCTTTGATTTTGATTAAAGTGATACTCCGGGATGGAACAAGTTGGGTCCTATCACAAGGTTTAGGGCAGAAATTACCCCTACAGCAGTGTTTTTGTGCAGCAGAAGCCCAGGGCGCACCAAACACCCCCTCTCTGCTCCTCTGCAGGTTTCCTCTGCACTCAGACGGGGCCATATTTTACTTGACCAAAAACACAAATAAACGGACTCCCACCAAAAAAATCTGATATCTGTCTGCATTCACGCTTTATTTAGAGAATTTTCAGCGCGTTACTTTCACACAAAAACACTGCTAAATAATGCTCTAGTTCTCATCGTGTCGTAAAACGGCGCTACCTCCGCTGCAGAGCCACAGCTGGCTACGAGGCGCTGGCCGCTTAGTGTATCAGTCCGCGCGCGGCGTGTCAGATATAAACAAACGCAGGTAGTCTGCCAGGACGAAGAGACACGATGAGAACTAGAGCCTCATTTAGCGGTGTTTTTGTGTGAAAGTAACGCGCTGAAAATTCTCTAAATAAAGCGTGAATACAGACCCATATCAGATTTTTTCAGTGGGAGTCCATTTATTTGTGTTTTTGGTCAAGTAAAATATGGCCCCGTCTGACTGCAGAGGAAACCGGCAGAGGAGCAGGGAGGGAGTGTTTGGTGCGAGCGCTCTGGGCTTCTGCTGCACAAAATCACTGCTGTAGGGGTAATTTCTGCCCTAAACCTTGTGATAGGACCCAACTTGTTCCATCCTGGAGGATCACTTTCAGAGTAAATTTTTGTTTGATTTTAACACCGTCTCGTGAAAGTTCATTGATTTCATTTGCTTAACCTCTGTTATTTGGTCTGCTTAAATACGCCTTTTTTGGGAGAATTTATCAGTTTCCTAAAAGTTACCCCATTAAGTGTTTTAACGCTGACTCGTTAAGGGTTGGGTTGTTACAAGGACAAAAAGTTGCTTTGAGTGACAGAGCGACTCTGATAGTGGAATAAGGAACTTTCAGCATGAGCCTTTGTCCTCAAAAGTAATTTCACACCTAAAAGTCACTCCTAGAAAAAAGCGGCACCCAGGCTGAAAATGTATTGGATATTTTTAAATCCAAAAAGCAACCTCAGCTTGTTTTTGAGGTCGATATCCCTCCGCAGGTCTACACATGAGAAAATCACCTTCACCCCTCAGTGCACGGTCAATTTAGTGATGTGTGCTGTGTCACACTGCGACCTGCTGCAGCTTTGTCAACAGCTCAGCCGTGCGTCTATGTTCCTGCTACGACTGCAGGACGTATTTCTGCTGACACGTCTCCAGGGAGAAGGCGTAACAACGCGTCGGCCAATTTAATCGAAAAGTTTTCCTCCTCCAACCTCAATATGTCACTCTCTACTGAACAAGTTCCAGCTTTTAACTCACTAATTTCTTTTGTGTTTTTAGAAACGAGGTCAGAGCCAGCAGCAGTGGTGGTGAAAGCGATGGTTTCAAAAACAGGAGACCAGAAATCTTGAGTTTTATCTGGAAAATTAACTAAGGGAAAAATGCTTTTTGAGTGATTCTTTCTATGATTGAGCCTAATTTTCATTTTAAAAGTTTGTTGTTGGTGAAAAAAATTGAATCTACTGAGTCTTAAGACATCTCAGGCGTTTGTGTAAGATGAAACTTCAAATGTGTCACACACTTGGTGCTGTATTTGTGCAGGACAGCCTCCAGTATCGTGACCAGCTCCTCTGAGTTGATGCTCTTCTGGCTGCCCAGCGAGTGCATCTTCTCGTACAGGTCGGCCATCTCCATGCGAGCCTGCGTGAAGTGGCAGAGCTGCTCAGAAAGGTGTGACAGCAGGTCCTCCAGGTAGGCTGCGGAGCCCGGCTGGCTGTGACGCCCCATCGACATCACCTTCCTGAGCTCGTTGTATAGAGAGGTGTAGATGGTGCGGATCGAGTCTTTGCGGCTGAAGAAGGACTGGCCCCCTGCAGAGGGAGAGGATCAGGGATACAGCTGGTTAGAGTGAGAAAAACAAGTGGATAGGCCTGTCACGACAATCAATAAATCAATTAACCGAACGATAAATAAAAACGTCCTCGGTAAGTTTGCCAGCCTCGATAAACTGACACGTGCATGCATGTTTGTTTTTCTCCTCTCTTTCGTCCAAAGAGGCTGAATGAGAAGATGGCTCACTACGTCTATCTTTCCTAACATCGGGGTGCATAGGTTCTATAGTGGATTTAGCGGATTTATAGCGATTTTTTATAGCGGAGTGAGCATCTGTCAAAAATGCGATCTTTGGGGTGAAGATGGGGCTGCTCGCGCGTACACACGGAGAGAGCTGAAGCGAGCGTCCTGAGGGGTAAGGAGGAAACACACACTAATATGAGTGATGGCACCAAAGATACGGTTCTTAAGCAGCCTGCCACAGTCCCAGTGTGGGAATATTTTGTTTTTTATCAGAATGAACAAAGTGTGAGCTCATGAACACCAACGAGCTGATATGTCGCATTTGTTTGTAAATAGTGGCGACGAAGAAGAAGAAGAAGGGGAGGTGCAGCGGAGCCTTGTTCTTTGACAATCCGCTCTTACTGAGGCTTTTGGTCGGCAAAGGAAATAGAATTAAAAGCGCCAAATGGTGGCGCTCAAAGACAGCTACATTGCCAAAGAAATGCAGCCCTTCAATACGGTTAAAGCCAGAAATGTTAAAAATGTTTGACAGACAGTACTGATTGACTGGGAAAAAGTACATGTTACGAACAATTCAGGAACTGTATAAACTCCCCATATTTAGGCTATAGTTTTATTGTTTTTTTGGGGGGAGTTTAGTTATTTCCTTAGAGACAGGGTCTATGTTTTATTGTTTTTGATAAGTATTAGTCATTTTTATTGACATGTATTTTTTTCTAAAAGAGAGTCCATTTCATTTTCATTGTATTTTTTTTTCTCTTTCTTGTTTGTTAAATTTATTATATTTTTTGTTTTATTTATTTTATTTAATTACATCAATGAAAAAAATGGGAAAAAATCAAAATAATATTGACAATAATATCGTTTATCGGCAATAATATTTTGGAAAAATATCGTCTAGCAAAAATTGTTATTGTGACAGGCCTACAAGTGGAGTTAGAATTAAATGGTTGAATCAGCAAGCTTCTTGTGACACGGCGCCATCTGGTGTTAGATTTGTGTTACTTTTTATGCCTTCAATTCATTCATGTTCAAAATATGGTATATAATATATCCACTTTTTTGATAAGCCTGCTTAGTTATAATTATTTAAGACATTATATATGGTTTTTGGTAGTCTTTATTTAAATATTGATTAAAAAACAAGTTCACGAGAAGGAAACAAATAGAAAAGCGGATTCAGACTTAAAGAGGTAAAGAAAACCGTTATATTTACCCATCTTCTGTCCCAGGAATGTCATGTTGTGGTACGCCTTCTCCGCCGCCGCCAGGTGAGCCAGCGCGGCCAGGAGAGCGGCCCAGATGGCCCCGGCGCTCTTGCTGCTGTCCTTCTCCTTCTCCACGTAGTCCTTGGCCCGGTCGAACGAGAAGAAGCCGAGCTGCGTGAAGAAGCTCTCCAGGATGGCCCGCTCCCTGGGAACGGGCCGCAGCTCCTCCACCTCAGTCATGTGTCCGGAGAGAGGCTCCTTCAGACTGACCGGATACCGGAGCGACGGCGAGCTAACCGTGCTAACTGACCGTTTGACCACACAGTGAGGAAATTATCATTTTAGTAACTTCAAAAACAAAATGTTGGCCTCCTCTGAGACACTCTGACATTTTTTCTATATGTGCCATCTAAAATACACCACCCAAAGCATTTAACATGACTTTCAAATAACAAAAAAGTGCCTGTACCAGCTAACTAGTTAATCAGCCGGCGCCATATTGGCTACGCGGATGTAAATACTACGGAAAGTGAAAGACGCCAAAATAAACGTTCGGCGCAGCACAGCTAGATCAACGATAAACTAAACATAAAAATAAAGATTTTTAGACACATTCAGAGCTGTGTGTGCTTATGTTTGAATATGAAATAATTTATAAATTATTTAAAAATTAAAAAATATTAAATGATCAGAAAATATTGTAAAATGGTGCAGATATGTTTTTACAAACATTTCAAAACAGTTAAAATGAATCAGATTATTTATCAACAAATGATACACAATTTTTCTACAGGAGTCAAATATTGTGAATGCAAAAAGATATTTTAAAAATATGTGGACATTTACACATATATAAGTCTATGTATTTATTTATAGATGCATATACATTTATACTTCTAGAGACATATGATAAATCAAAGTAAATTTCAAAACTTTTTTGTATATTAAAGCATTTTAAAGTCATTGTTACATGGTTAGACTTAGTATTCATTTACTGAGTCTAGTCCGATACATTTTAAGATTTGTTAGTAACACGCTATTTCCAATTTACATAGCTGTTGTGAAATAACAGTTTAAACATACAAAACAAAGCTCAACAAACAAGTTTGCTAATCAGTATTCTTTACACAGATGTGTTTCCTCCTTTCCTCCGTTTTCTAACACATTTAGACATCTTTTTTGGAACACTCCACTCATTTTTGGGTCAGCAGTCAGTTTAGATGATACAGTACATATTTTGAAGTAGCTCATTGCCAATGGCAAATCATGATGTGTATTTCCACTATCATCTGACTTTTTTATCCTGATGATTAATTATTTGAGGTTCTTGGACTCCTCTGTTAAAATTTTATCGCTGCCAGTGAGATTCTTTAACATTAAAGTAAGATTCATGAAGAGATATAGAATTCAAATAAAGACATTTTATGTCAAACCAGATTAGCTGTGGTGGAAACATCCACAGTCACGTAGGGACTCTGTCAATAAGTCTTTGTAAAGCTGCTAATTTAACTGGATCATGGCTGAAAACAGAAGTAAAGACGACATTTAGGATGTTACAGACGATCTTTGACGTGGTTTGTTGGTCTTTCCACCAATTGGATCCAGGCTAAAATAACCCAACACTGTTTTCATCAGTTGAATGCCAAATACTATGGCAAACCAAACATCACTGAACTCTACAAAGCACCGTTTGTCTTGTTTTTATAAGTTTTCTAAGAAATCCCATTTCATAATTTCAAAGTAAAAGATCTGGTGAATATGGCCATCAAGAAAGATGAAACATGAGTTTGTTTTTATGTCTTTACTATGATTTTTTTTTTTTAAATATGTTTTTATTTTTTCATTATAGAGATAAAACAACAAGAACAGAACACAGGCACATAGGTTCAGACAGGTATACAACAGAAAATCAAACTGTTCTTTCTGGCAGCAGAAGTCAGTAGATTAAAAAGTCTTTTATTTTTTGCATTCAATATACGGCGATCAGGAAATCTAAGGTGAAGGCACATTGCTTGCTTATAGTTTGCGTGTAGTTTTATATTGTTTTATTGTTTATTTGGATTGACTTAGCACAGTTACAAATGGAAATTTTCATAGCCTGCAGTCACACCCTCGTTCATTTTGACTCATCAATAGGGATTCTCATAACCTTCTTCCACGCTTCTCTGGTAGTTTGGGATATCAGAGACGAGCATGTGTTTGAGTTCAGAGCCCTGTGTTAAAAAAAAAATAAAATAAAAAAAAATACTGACATGTTTCAAAGACACCTGTGACAGTAGGGCATGTTCCACCTCTGAGATTTTATTCTAGGAAATCATTGTGGGATCTTTAGGCAAGGCAAGTTTATTTATATAGCACATTTTAGCAAGGCAGTTCAAAGTGCTTTACAGACAGAACAAATTAAAAGAAAACAATAAAAATTAAATGAAAAAGCAGATTAAACTTAATAAGACAGAGTAAAACAATAACTTAAAAAAAATTAAATAGATTTTAAAACAGATTTTAAGATAAGAGTGGCAGAGAAGATATTAAAATGAATTAAGTTAAAATGCGCTAATAAAAGACAGCTGTAAAAAGGTAAATCTTCAACCCAGATGACCTTAGTGGTCTTGATGATTCATATGGGATCAAAAGATCATTGATGTGTTTCGGCCCTAATCCATTCAGAGCTTTGTAAACCAGCAGGAGTGTTTCCAAGTCTATCCTCTGATTGTCTAATGTCTAATTTGTAAGAAACAAAAGTTAAATTTTGATATATTTTTTTTTTGCTGCAGGTAAGAAGCTTGAAAAGCACAATTCAAATCACCTCGGCTGATTTTATCCATGGAGCATTAGTGAATAACAAATGATTGATGAATAAAAAAAGAACCGTAGAATACACTTTTGATACTTTACCTAATGAAGCTGAAAACCAATAAACTTTATTTATTATTTTTCATTATTTGAATATTATAAGAGAAATAGGTGTATTTCTCCTTTCTTTTCTTCCTTTCCTTACTTCCTTTTTCTTTGCCCTTGTATGTCCTTTTCGCTTCCTTTCTACAATACCACTTGTCTACTTGTTGATATTCTGTGTCACAAAGTTCAGAAGTTGTTCTGTTTTGTGTATCTTAAATGACTTTTCCTTTTTTGTACACACCTCAATAACAGAAAATCTAATACAAAAATATTTGACCAAAAAAAGAAAAAAGAAAAATCCACATTTGGAGAGAGTTGGAAGCCGACGGATAAGCCAAACACCACTTTTTATACAACCATTCCTCATTTTGAAAGGTAAAAACCACAGAAGCTTCCAAGCGTAACTGTGAGGCACACAAATTATTTTGTAGAAGAATAAGTAGTTTAGAGACAAAGTTCAAAAGGAGCGAGTAATGAAATTATGAGAACCTCTTAACTCACAGCTTTCATCTGAAAAACGACTCTCAAAGTAAATCATAACTCTGCTTTCATTTCTCATTGGTCCATGCTGTGTGTGCTCTTATCTCTCCCTCTCACTCCCTCCTTCTCCAGGGGTGGATCTCCGCCGTCCTTAAGAAGCGTAAACTGCTTCCAAGTTTCACACATCGCTCTGACTCATCCTCCTCCTCTGGTCCTCCCTGCTCAGTAAGTGACATCATCTCTCATCATCTCGTCTCGTGTGTCTGATTGAGTTTTTTCACTGATAACAGGCGTTCGACTTTATTGGAGTCTGGAAAAGGCTGCAGGTGTTTTAACAGTTGTGTCAGTTGACTGGCACTGCGAGGCGAACAGATCAGGGTTTGTGTTGGTAATGACTGTGTCTGTTGTCAAACTGTAAACTTATGAAAAGAAACATCCAGAAAGCTTGTCTTCAGGGTGCTGGGATTGAACCTCTCATTAGTTTTAAAGGGGAATTACACCAAAATAAAGTGTATAAAAGAATAAAGTGAGCAATAGATCAGGAGGGAAATAACTATTTAAAACGAGCTAAGCTTAATTATCAGAAAGCAAATATAATCACGTTAGCATGCTTGATTGTTTATTTGGATCCCTGCGGTTAAGATTCACAAGTTTTACTGATTTACAGACAAGGTTGCTGTCAGCTCACTTTGTTTGGTGAAGGATTCTTAAAGCGTAAGACAAAGAAGTGATTCAGTTTGGGAGTGAAAGCAGGTTTGATTCTTTTGGCGTGGATTATAACAGTGGTTTGGGTGAAATGTTAAGCTTTTTACAAAAGTTATTAAAACAAAAAACTCTCAGAAAGTTTTTTTTTTTATCTTCCCTGTCCACATAAAATATTACACGGATGATTTACCAAAAACTAGCTCATGCTAGATTACAGATATTACATTCATATTCTTCATATTCTTATTCATCATTCAATTCTATTTGCACATTATTATTATTATTATTATTATTATTATTATGGTTATTATTATTATTATTATTATTATTATTATTATTATTATTATTATTATTATTATTATTATTAATAATAATAATAATAATAATAATAATTTTATTATTATTATTATTATTATTTTATTATTATTAAATACTATTTTCTTTTTCTTTTGCCATTTTGAATATTTTATTGTTTGCATTCATTGTGGACAGCAAAAAGAAGAATTCCATTACACAGAGAAACATGTTTCTATCCTGTGCACATGACAACAAAACATTGTTGAATGTGTTAGCTTGAAGCTAAAGAGCTTCAGTGACGTCACTAAGCCACAGTCGTTTCTTTAATGTATCGAGATTCCTTGAATCTCAGCCGGGAATTTAACGCTTGTTCAAACTCTCGAACTTGTGGTGAAGTTTCCCCTCGATGCGTGAAACAATGACTGACAGTTTTAATGTCTATGAAAACCCGATTGGTTTTCAAAGAAAACTAATAAAAGAAGACAAAAGCTCCATAGAGGAACTGAACAGCTGTACTTTACTGTAGGGGAAACCAGGGAGAGTTGTAACACAGGTCAGTTGTAACACTTGTAATTGCTCCAATCAGGAACAAGTAAGAAATCACATGATTTACTCTGAACATACATGCTGTAGTCCTTCGTCCACGTGTGAAGAAGTAGCACCCTGAAGCAGAAACAGCTCAGTTTGAGAGGGAAACATAACTTTAAGGGTAAGAAAGTTTTTTTCCCAAATTATTTTTCTTATTCCCTGCTTTATAGTTAAACTCATTTAATGTACATCATGTTGATTCTCTCTCTGCTCAGAAATTTTTCCTTTTTCATTTGTTTGTGGTAATGTTTAAGCTGTTAGCTGTAAGTAGAGCTAGCTCATCGCTAACGCACTCAAGGACAGTTGTAACAAACTTGCATGGGGTAGGTTACAACATAAAAAATGGGTTAAGTGCCTTACAACACACCTACACACACGCATTCAGTGAACATTAAGCCAGTCCGTGTTATCACAGTTTGTTCCTTTATATTATTTTTTAGTTTTAGTGTTAGACAAACACAAACTGTTTGATTGGAAAGGATTCTAGTAGATTCCAAGAAGAAGCCAGTACACAGTTACACTTTTTGTACAGTTTATTATTATAAATGTTCAGATATTAAGCTTATCTGTGTAAAGCCTGACCCATTGTTTAAAAAAAAAGTTGTTGCTTTTTTTTCTTTTTGGAAACTGAGATGTTTATTAACCATTTTGAGCAAAATTCACAAAAATATTGCTACATCAGTTTGTGATACATTTTTTGTGTTACATTTAATAAATTGGGCAGTTTTGGCAATCTTTAGAGTAAGGTTGCATATGCATTCTTTAAGTGTAAATTAGTAACAATTTTGATGTTTTTCTTACCACAACTTCTCGAAAGAAATAACCCCCCACCCCAAAATAAATATATAAATAAAAATAAATAAATAAATGAATATAAAAAATGAATTAAAAAAAATAAATAAATAATAAATAAGTAACTCATAAATAATAAATGAATAAAGAAATAAATATAAACAAATAAATAGATAAAAATAAATAAATAAATAACTCAATAATAGATAAATAAATAAATAAATAGATAAATAAATAAATAAATAGATAAATAAAAAATAAGTAAAAATTGTGGAGATGATTTTGAAAGGGGCCCAAAAACAACTTCAGCTGCTTGTAGTGGATTAATAATCCTCCAGTGGTAGAATTTAACTTATCAAAAACAGGTTTTTAAGGAAACTTTTTATCATTTTGATGAAACCTACTTGTATCAAATATGTTACATTTGGTGTTAAAGGGTCAAGTCCTGTACTCTGCAGAACCTCAGAAATTTGGTTTAAAACTTTTGGCAAGGATCGTGTTACATTTCACCCCAAAGTATGCTACAACTGATCCGGACTATGGGGTCAATTGTAAAATGTCACTCTGCATTTTCTGGGCCATTTATTAGACACTTGAAGCTGGTTTGTACATCAGTTTGAAGACACTGGGTTACAAGAGCTCAAAGTTAGAGACAGAAATGTAAAAAAAAAAAAAAAAATGTTACAACCATCCCTGGTCTTCCCTACTGCAGTGCCTCAATATTAATGCAAACATACCTCTGTGATCTGTAAATGTATAACTGGTTTTGTCAATTAACGATATCTCCTATCCTGATGGTGGTGCTGATTGAAAAGTCATTGGATCCTCGTATCTTAGGCTCAGTGAGGAAATAAGGGACTTCATTCAGTCTTCAGGAATAAAAGCCTGAGGATTCAGTCTGAGAGCATCATTAATATCTGTACAAAAATAATTAGTCATCAAAACATTTTGACTGAGGGACCGTGTCTGACTGGATCTACCACAAATGTCAGCCTCTTGATGAAAGTTCTGAAATAAAAATGACTCAGCTTTCAACGAAGAGAGCACATTCATGACCAGTCTCGATTAGTCTGAGCTGTACTTGATTTAAAGCCTCGATTCCACATGATAGTTTTGTTCATTTCAAAAACAATTGATGTACACAACTACCTGTTTGTGTGAGGGATATATGTTTTATGATTTAAAGTATAGAGATAATTGAGGGAAAGAAACACTTTGGAAAGAATCCATGTTTAGATAATATGCAGATGATACTGTGCTGTTCAAGAACAAATTCTCAAAGTTAGTTTTATAAGACCCTGAGGCTTTTGGTTTCTGCCAGAATCATCAGGTCTGTTTTGAAATAAGATATGAGAGTTTTTAGCTGCTAAAATTGTTAATCTAAGAGTCATATTTTCATTCACGATGATGTTTGAAGTTGTGGAATAATGTGGATAGAGCTTATGATTAGCCAAAGAAGAAGCAGTGCTGTGTAGTCTGTAGCTGTGTAGTAAAAATGTGCTTTCAAAAGCACTAATTTGAGTTTTGGAACCAAGAAAAGTGAATTTTGGGCTATAAAAACTGTCGTGGTAGATTTTTTTTTAATCAGTAGATAAGATAATAAAGTTGTGGTTATTCAATACGCAGGTCATATTTGTCTGTTTGGGAATACACGAAAAATGCTTCAGTGTCTGGTGAAGATAATTTTTATGTGTTAGTTTTTTGCTGCTGATCATCTTAATTTAAGATGTGTATTTTCATATTGCTTACATTGAAGATCATGAATCACGAGGGAAGGAGTTTATGATCTCTCAATATGCCGACGATACAGTGTTGTTCAGTGGAAAGACAAAACAGGGACATCGAAAGCAGCTGGAATAGTTTGATTTTTGTCGGAGTTGTGTCTGATTTGAAAGAAGAAATGGAAACTTTGGGCTCTAAACTGAACGCTGGGTATAAATGACATTTTTTTGCCGATGATACTTTGGTGTCATAACAGCGAAAATTTGGTTGATTTTGGATGCCGGGTGTTAAAATATTTATGTTGACCCAACTTCTGTTTTCCCATCATAAACACTCAGAGAGTAACTGAAGTACATTGATGATGCTGCTGATGATGATGATGATCTTAATCTTTGACCATAAATGAGTTTCTGCTCATGTGCTTGGGTCACCAGTGCCTGTACTTTGAGAGAGGGCTCTGTCTGTGCTAATTTGATCACCCATGTGATCGATGCACAGCTTCAAACTTCATCAGAAGAGCAGGAAAGTCAATGTGAATGTATATTTCCTAGAATGAAGGAATGGGTTCCTCTTAATATCTGTTCCACTCAGGGTTATGTCTGGGCATGAATTCCCCTCTTGAATCAAGCTCTCTCTTCAAGAATAAGTCTCACATTAAAGATAATATTAACTTTACGGCTCTGAACTATGACACGTTTGATGATAAAACATCCAAAGAGTAGAAAAAATGTACATACTTCCATTCTGGTTCACCTCAATCACCTGAAACCTCATCATGCGCCCAAAATAATATCAAATTTAAATTTAAAGAAGAGTTATTTCTTTTTCTTGGACGAGACTTAAGTTGAAAAATATGATTTTGGCCACTTTTCTTTAGGCTGCTTCTAGCTTTCATTGCAAACAAATGAAGCACTTTTACTTTTTGTCATTTACATTCTAATAGGGGAGACCGGGTATGGTTTTAACACCACCAATTCCACCAATCAGGGATAAGATTGGAGTCATATGATCATATCAATATTAAGACACTTCCACCCTTATCACACGGTGATCATCAGGGCTGGAAACAGGTGAATGCAGATTATATAGAGAAAAAATAATTTTGAGATAAAGTAAATTTTTTGACTACGACTATATTTTGTTTAGTTCTTATACTATTCCAGATAAAACCATTTGCCTTATCTCAGGCAAAATGTGATGCATTTTTCCCATGCTAATTTCAATCCACTATGCTAGTGAATACAGCTAGCTAAACACTAGCTGACAAGGGTGGGGATGGTTGTAACACATCTTTAAAAAAAGTCACAGAAGTCATGTACAACTAAGAATATTAAAATCAAGAACATTTCTTGATTTTAATAATGTTACATAACTTTAGGCAGTATTTTTAAAAAAGCATCTGATGAAGTCACAAAGAACAGGAAGTCAGTCAGATCAGTTACGAAGGCACATGGGATCTGCCATGTTACTACAAGTCACAGAAGCTGAGGGTCCAGAGATATCCAAGTTCTGTTGTTCTGGATTTTTCCATTTCAATAAACCTCTTTTTGAAGGGTGTGATCTCTGTTTTTGCTTTTTTTGTCTAACCGTTACAACCTAACCCAGTAGTGGGGATGGTGGTAACAAAGGACCACCATGTATCTGACATTTGCATTAAAGTTTGAGAACTCTGACTCCAAAATTCAGTGAGTTGGAGGTGCTGAAGCAAAAAGTGTTACAACCATACTTGGCCCCCCCTACATTACAGTAGCCATTTAACTGTTGCCACCCAGGTCAGAAAAATCCAGACACACCCCTGAAGGCAAAGCAAGGATGAAATGATGCTTAATAAAGCACTATTCATCGAAAGAGAAATGAAACACAGTTTTTCAGGTCAACAGGGGGCATTAAATCAAATAAAATGTCTTAAATAACGTCTTATGTAGCTTTATAGCTTTACACTCTAGAAATCTAATTTTCTGTCTTTTCATTTTCCTCCAATAAAGCGGCTCTGATACTCGTTTGTGAAATTTTCTTCTTCAAAGTTTTCTAAAGTCAAAGCAAAATAAACCAGTGGTTTGTTTGAACTTCCTACTCAGGAGGCAGAGCACAGTCTGGTCCGACGGGGATGACGTAGACCAGTCCCTTGTCTAACTCTGACTTCCTTGTCATCTGTCAAATTTCTTGCTTCAGACTCTTCTTCTTTCTGCTGGGTTTAGGGTGGCTAAGGGTAGTGTAAGGGGTCTCCAAGGTGTTGTGGGCCTGACTTAACACGAGTGACAGGAGGTGCTCACTCAACAACCCCAGTGATATTCTGGCTCTTGCTTTCCGTTTGTCTTCAGGCTTTGTGTTGTGGGTCACAACACATGACTGTGTTTCGCTCATTGCCTGTAGAACATATGAACATAGTCTCTGTGATGTCCCCATCTGTTCATGAACAGATTAATGAAGCCAGTTGTCGCTGGCAGGAGCCATGTTGGAAATGCTGACTCACGCTTTAAGCCTCCTCACCGACAGCTATAGGGCGCCAGACCTGTCAGTCATGGGAACTGTGCCTCTGATTGTTTAACTCGTGATCTAAGATCCTAAATTTTTCCCTGCAACATAAGTGAATACATTCCATTCCCGAGTACAGAATACGTATGACTTTCCCCTTATTATTATTATATTATTATTATTATTATTATTATTATTATTATTATTATTATTATTATTATTATTATTATATTCTTTCATTTTAAAACCTGATTTAAATACCCAAAACCAAACCAACACCTAAGAGATTCCAGGAGTTTTAAAAAGATATTACAGCAACTATTGTTGCCACTGAGCTTAAATGGGTGAATATAGAATAGAATAGAATAGAATAGCATAGAATAGAATAGAATAGAATAGAAAAGAATAGAATAGAATAGAATATTTTTTATTGTCCACCAAAGCGGAAAAGTGGCTTTGGCTCACCAGCACAAGAGACAGACAGCACTAAAATACAAAACATGTCATACATAAAAACACATATAAGACACGATATAAAAGTAGAAGTAAAACAGGATCTAGTTAATATCATCTAAACCACAAAGTTATATAAAAATATCATCCCCAGCACTGTGTGTGCCTGTAGAGAAATGAGTCATTCAGACCTTTTGAACCAGGCTGTAAATATTTTTTTTTAATGCTGTAAATGTCCATTTTTTTCTGGCTTGGTGTGGATGTGGTTTCTGGTCTTTTTGCGGCCAGCCTCAAGCAGATACTCAGTGAAATGCAGCTCTTAGCACTTCATTTTCATTGTCATCTCAACAATAGGCCCAAATTAAAACAGTATTGCATAGAAAAAAATTAAAAAATCAATATATTAATCATCAGTATCAGCTGCCCGCCTGCTGACCAGCAAAAAACGCTATGACCACATTACACTTGTCCTTACATCTTTGCACTGGCTGCCTGTTGATTTCAGAGTTCATTTTAAAGTTTTATTGATTGTTTTTAAGTGCTTGAATGGTCTGGCTCCACCTTATTTAACAGAACTTTTAAAGCCTCATATGACTACCAGGGTGCTTAGGTCATCAAACCAGTTGCTCCTGGCAGTACCTCGGACAAGGCTCTCCACTCAGGGGGATAGAGCACCAAAAGCTGTGGAACTGAGCACTTTAAAACACGACTGAAAACCCATCTCTACTTTTTGGCGTTCAATCCCAACTAAATGAGTAATCTTGTTGTTTTTTTTTGTTTTTTTTAATCTCTTTTTATCTTTTTATCTTTGTATCTTCTATCCCGTACATTTTATTCCCTTTCCTATCTTTTACTCTACTTGTATTGTTTTTATCCTTATCTTATTTTTTTTCTGTTTTATGCAAATTTAATGTTTGGCTCCTTAATATAAAGTGTATGAGAGATTGTTTTGTACCCCTGTAAAGCACTTTGGTCAACCGAGGTTGTTTTTAAACATGCTGTATAAATAAACTTTGACTTGTATCTCCACTACAAATATTTTTGTATATAATGATTTTTATTGCTGTTATTCAAACCTTGAGACTGATACTGTTGTCAGTCTCTGGCTTTAAATGTAGTTACTGTCCCTTTAAGAACTGTCCACGCTTTGTTTACGGAAACGGTCCGTTAATTAAATGTCCCGGTCCTACCCTCTAAACCCTCCGGTATTCATCATGTGTTTAGTTCTGAGCGTCGGCTGAGTGGGTTGTTTTTTTTTTTTACTTGCTTCTTGTTACAAAAGATTACCATAAATTTGTGTAACTGTTGGAGAAGATTCTCGTGTTTTAGGAAACTTCAGACGGAATAAAGACTCGGAGCGGGAACCACAGAGCTACATTTAGCTAATATCGCTAGCACGCTTTCGAAACGAGGGTAAAGGGAGCAGTAAGTCACGATGGCTCCGAAGATAACTGGTGAGTTCTCTTACATTCAACTATTAATCTTTCAAAATAAGATAAATGTTTGGTTAACAGCCTTAAAAAAATGAACATTAAAGACATTTTTTAACAACCGTGGCTGCGGCTGGTTCATCTAAGAGGAACAGAATCTTATGATCGTCTCCACAGTATGAACGAATAAATCCGTTTTACAATCCACTTTAAAGGACAATATTCCTTTATTTCAACTTCACTCTTGTTCTTATACAAACACTCTCGTTTCATTTTACACTAATTCTGCCTTTACATTAAAAATATATCTAACACCGCCCTTTGTACACCTGCATTTAAAATCTGCAGGTTCAATGTAAACATATAAGGTGCTCTTTGAGCCTAAAACAGGCTGTTTTTGCTGTGTTTGCTGTGTCTGCACAGAATCCTGGGGAAAAAAAAAAAACAAATCCATTCAGAGATCTTCACTGATTAATGTTTCCTTTAAGTAATGGAACATAGAAAAGACAGTGCTTGTTTTGTGTTAGACTGTGGAGCATCATCAGCAGTCTGAGCTGAGGCTCTTCTCTGTTAAATTACATCTTTGTGTTTTAAAGACAATGTTCCCTCTGTTGAGCTGCAGGAAGCAAGCTGTAGGACAAAAATGCACCAAAATAATTTACCTAAGAGCGATATTAACCTAGACATCTTCTGAAGACTCATAATGTGTTGTGATCATGACTAATGTGGGGAGGAAAAAGATATCCAGCTTCAGTAACCTAAACCCACATATGAGTGGAAATTCGCCACGGCCAGTGGAATGATCACAGCCGCTATTGTGTTTATTGACCATGACTAAACATAGAACAGACATTACTGAAGCTCAGTGAATAGCATCCTTTGGATGACGTTGGATCATCTTGCCTGCTTCATTGGGACGTCATCAGTGTTTGTATCTGTGGACAGTTTGACTGACACAATAACATATCCCTGAAAACAGACACAATACAGCAACTTTAAATGGGGAAACTATGTTATTGAAAAATCAGTATGAAGTGCAGCAGGTAATATGATGTTGGTTACACCCAAACCATTTTAAATCATGTTTTCCTTGCCTCGGTATTTGATGCTATTACAATCTTTGGGGTGCCAATTATATTTCTTCGATTTTTTACGATTTTTGCGATTTTTGTGATTTTTGTGATTTTTGCGATTTTGAGATAGCTTTTTTTAACACTAGACCATGTGAAAAAGTTAAATGTTGATGGTAATGTCTATAGACATTATCAGGAGCTATATTTTGCCAAAAAATGCACATCACGTGAGTCAGAGAGAAACATTTCGCCCCCTGCTGGAGAAAAGTGGTAACTTTTTTCCAAAGAATCCCAATTCTGATATTGTCAAACAAAAAATCCCCAATGTATCAAATTTCTATTTTTTTCTCTCCCACCACTAATGTTTTTGTTGTGCTCCAATGGATGTCTGTGAGAAACTCAATTTTCAACCTTAGGTGACAGGATGTCAGCTGATTTAATTTTACGGTTAAGCTAATATTTAAATGATAACCGATACCGACTTGGGTCTTTGCCTAAACATTGAATCTGTTGTTTTTAATCTTGATATTTATGTCAGATATCTAGAATAGAAAATACAATTCCAATTTGCGCACTTTAAGTTGTTTTATCAAGATTGTAATCGGACCAAAAGAACCATGATGGCTTTTGTGAAACTCCAGGAAAAATATAAACTGTATGCTGGTGCTTTAAGTTTGAATTGATCCTTTTTTAAAAAATTCACAATGTTTTCATTGGAAAAAATCTGACATAAAGTAAAGTCAGTCCCACTGACGCTCTGATTTATTGACAGGCGTCTTTTTGGTGGTTACTTCCACAGATTGATCTATTTCTTTGGTATATGATAGTAGAGTTTTAAGATGAAGATTTTCCATTTTACGTCGTTAAACTAACAGTTGAAAACCGAAAGTTTCTAAAATAAATGATGTGATGACTTGGTTTTGGATCCATTTCTTTCTTTCGATCACTGAAGGATTGGTTGTAGCAGCTGAAATCTGAGTCATCATTTCTCGTCTGTTTGTCTGTCTGCAGCCCCGTCTGTCTGTCATCATGAACTCTGAAAACGACGTGCTGATGAAGGAATACGTCAAGATGATGACCGATATGATCGTGCTGTGTGCCACCCTGGCACTTTCCCTCTTCTTCTGGATCCTCTCCCTCACCATCAGCACCTACTACGGTGAGTCTCAGATGAAACAAAATGAGACCGAACACAAAGAGAGTGAAATTATGTCTTTTCCCTACATTCCTTAATCTCCATGCTTCTATTTTTCCTCCATCATGGTTAATGTTACATCATAGGAAGAGGTCATCACATTTCCTTTTCGCGTCATCGTCTCATATCTGGCTTTGTGGAGTTAGGCTTTATTTTTGTCTTCTTTGGTCACAGTCTGATCACTCTGCTTTGACTTCAATAAATTCTTTGTGTGAACAGAAGGTTTACTGCAGTCTGACGTACAAAACTCATCCCAAGCTGTTCTTTGAGAAATAGTTCAAGAAGTTACTTTAAAGTCAGAGTTTATTTCTTTTTTTTTCTTTTATTCCATATTTTGTCTAAGTCCCTTATTCTCCATGTTCAGCACCCAGAAGTTTCACAAAGTATAAAAAATATTGAATTTTCCTCCTTTTGTGCCTTTAATGTCAAATGTTACTTGGATAAAACAATGAATAGCAACGGAAGAGGAACTTAAACAATCTGTCCACAGATCCCAAATCTGTTTGTTCCAGAAGAAGTGAATGTGACCACAGGTCACGTCTAATTTGTTTGCCCTAAAGTCATGAATTTATTTTCCAAAGCCACATTTCCTTTAAACTTTAATGTTGTTTATCAGACTAATGCATCAGAAATAAATGGATTTCAGCTGAATTATAAAGTTATAAACCCCTTTTGTTTAATGACAAGATCTGAAAACATATCTCCTTTTTTATTGGTACTGCCATGTCTCAAGAAAACAACTTAACTGAGTCTTAGATATTGACGACAAATCTAAAAACTTTTAAACTCTCATCCCACTCATTCAATGCAACCTCTGTATTTGATAATCTTTATGAGACTTTTACAGGTTGAAAATGAAGCCAGTGCAGAAATGCAAAAGGCTGCAGTACCTCGAGTGTCCACTTGAGGCTGCAATAAGGGGACCCTCAATTAGAGCTCTTTTTAAAATGACCCATTTTAAAGCAGAAGTAAACACCAGAATTATCTTGTTTGAGTCTATTTGGAGGCTTCATTCATAGAGAAAAAAAAAACAATTAATTTTTTTGTGGTAATTAATTTTTTTTTCTGATTAATATTTTTTTAATGGTTTGTTTTTTGTTATGATTATTTCTGTTTTTATGAGTATTTTTTTTCTGTTTTCAGATTACTTTTTTTCTGTTTTTATGAGTATTTTTTTCCTGATGTATCGAGATACTTAGAAATCCTGTGAGAATCTCAACCTGCTGTTTTTCGTGGTAATTTTTTCCTCCTGTTTTTGGGAGTCCAAAACAGAAATAATTATTTAAAAAAGAAAAAAAAAGAAAAAGAAATATTAATCAGAAAAACAAAATTAATTACCACAAAGAATTACTTATAGAAACAGAAATAATTATAACAAAAAACAAACCAATAAAAAATATCTCTCAGAAAAACAAAAATAATTACCACAAAAAATAAACCAAAGAATAAATTACTCTGAAAAACCTGGGTTTTTTTTTTTTTCCTCAAGTGAATGAAATACGCTTCCGTAGGTATATATATATATCACAATATCTTATATTTTCAATTCCACATCCCCTGGCTGTTTCTGTTCTTTACTTTATCTTGATAACTGTGTTTTTCTTCTCACTGATAAAGTCATCTTTAATCATGTGAACAAAGAACAGCCTGAGATGTTCCTGTTTCCTCCCAGTGTCGTCAAAGTCAGCTTATCTTGGAGCTGCGGTTGTGTCTGATGTAACTCTCCCTGGTCATTTAAAACGCTCGACTTTAAAAGTCAGAAGAATTTTTTATGCTTTGAAGATGAAATCTGAGGAGGTTTTGTGCCAACGTCACTGTAATTGCCCATTTATTTGTAACGTTACGTACGGATACGGACACAGACGGAGCCTTCTGTCCGTGCTCTGTGTTCATTTCTCCATGAAGCTTACGGATACGAACCTAACGGAGCAGTTACACTGGAAACCGTGGGGGCAGTGTTACCGTTACTACCCGGTACAAGGCTTTAGTGAGACACGAAGAAGAAATAACAATGGCGGAACTTTCGCGGTATATTCAACTGCCTCACCAACCACTACCTGCCACAACGCTGCCTTCGTTTTTGTATTTTTGCAAAAGGAACGTTATTAATTCCCCCTTCACAGCCGCCATGTTTGTTTTAGAGTGTCGTTGTTATAAACTTTAGACCTTGGGCTGTTCCCCCCCCTCCCTCCTGGTGGATGTATTGGTTAACTGCAATGCCAACGTAAAGGACGTACGGAAGTTTGTGAGCAGTGACGGAAACGTCGTTTGAAACGGACATTTTCGTACGTAAAGGGAGGAGAAATGGGGCTTAAGTGGAGTTTTTTAATGCGACACAAATATTTTGACGGTGGTTTTAACATTAGCTTATCTGTGTCACCAGAACTCTTTTCTCTCCAGCTCTTTGCCCTTTTACTGTGACGCAGTCAGAAGATAACTCAAAGTGTTAACCTGACATTAATAAGTTGAACCACCCACCACAGCTTAGTGATGGCATACTTTTACACATCATATTCTCAGATTTCTGAGGGAACAGTTCTTGAATTTACACATCAGTATCTATAAAATGTCTTAACTCTTCATTATTCAAAGCACATACTGATCTCTAACAGAGAATAGAGATGACCCAGTTTGAATTTCTCTTCAGGCACTCTGCAGCCAGTCTCACCATGGAGGTGGCTGTTCTCCATCCTGGTTCCTCTTGTGCTGACGCTCAGAGCGACGAAGCGTCGCAGTCTGGACAAATCAGGAGCCCTCGGAGGTGAGTGCAAGTCCCTGGATTCAACTGTTTCAGAAAGTAGCACGGGTTTCATATTTTAACAAGGCTGTTATATGTTGAAGATGTTCCCTTGTTGTTTGAAGCCTTTCTGCATCACTTTGCTCCTTTTTTCTTTCTGGTTTTCTTTCACAAATTTATTGTCAAAGCTGATAAAGCCATGGAAAAGATAAGACATCATTTCGGCCTTTGCACACTGAGTCTGTTTTTTTCATCAGAAACTTACGCCCGTTAAAAAATAAATTCAATCCCATTTTCTGTCAATCATGTTTGCACACATGCTCCAAACTTTCATCCGTAAATTTTTTTTTGGAACAGGTTCGATTTTCTGCGTTTTTTTTTCGCATCAGCCCAGCTTATTTCCTGGGCCGTTTGACTATCCTTGCAACATCACATTTTAACATTTTCGGACATATTTCTCTACACATTTTGGGTGATGTTTAGATGATGAAGACTTGCGTATATTTGTGTGTGTGTGTGTGTGACGGTGTGCCTGTGCCTGTGTGTGTGAACACCGGGCATACCTCAAACATACTGACAGCTGCTGCTCAGGATCAATTGCTTGATGATTCAGATTTTCTCGATTTTTGCAAACAATACAAAATTAACGCATCGGAGACAGTGTGCAAGGTGTCTGTGCGTGATGGGTTTTTTCTTTCAGATTACGGATCCAAAAAACACAGACTCAGTGTGCAGAGACCTTTAGACTCGGACAGACTTTATCCCCATTGTGTATGCAGCAGGTGTATACAAGACAAAATTTGGTTTGCATAGGCCACAGTTATTCAGTACATATAACAGAGACAGTGCAGAAACAAGGTATCGAGGTGCAGGAGGTCGCAAGGTGCAATGATTCAGTAAAAGTCTGTAGGGATGGGTACCTTTCACATTTGAAACAATAAAGTACCGATGCATGGTACCTGGCAATAGTTACCGGTACTCAACGGTACCAATTTTTGTTCCTTTTTGTGTTTATGTGGTAAAAAATATAAATTTGTCAAGTAAAAATATATATATATTGTTTCAACTACACATATTAATTGATCATTAAATAACCTTGCGATGCTGTGTTCATGTCCCGCATGGAAAATCTCCTACTCTTCCATTGTCTTCTAGTCACAAGGATGTATTAAGGTACCTAGACATGATACTTTTTGATTTTACATGAATCGGTACCCGGTACTTTTGACAGACTTCGGTCTGTACATATAAAAGTACCTAATTCAGTACCCATCCCTAAGGGGCAGGGGGTGGTAAGGTGCAATCCTAGAAAGAACTACGTCGAAACTGCCTAGAATAAACCTAAGATTTTAACAACAAAACAAATAGTGTCCAAACCAGGTGGTATTTCTCTTGACTACAACAAAAAACCAACATCATGAGTGGAGCCAGACCAGGGGTCAACAGGTTTGAGGTTTTACAGCCCAACATGAATGAAGAGAGACTTATCAATGGAGTGGGAAGTGTGGGAACTCCAACTGTCTTTCATGTGGTTCATCAGACTGAACACACAGCTGGTGTGCACTGCAAGAAACTGAAATCTTATGAAGTGTTTTTGTCTTATTTTAAGTAAAAGTTGTCTTATTACACTTGATATGAGCCACATTCACCTGATCGGTCCAGAAAAAATGTCTTGTTTGAAGCTATTTAAAGATAAAAGTGAGGCCTGCATTGCTTGTATCAAGTAAGAAAATCTGCCAATAGAACAAGAGAAATTGCTAGAAAATTTGCTTAAAACTGGAAAAATGTCTTAATATAAGTAACTTTTCTCTTGTTAATACGAATGGCTCATATTATGTCTAAAAAGGCATTTTCTACTGAAAACAAGACAAAAACACTTTATAAGATTTTACTTTTTTGCAATGTGAGCTGACGTTCATAGTAGGCGCCGGACCAGAGACCAAAACAAATATGAAGAAGACGTAAAGGGGACTTTTTTCTTTTCCTATCAGTCATTGAATCCTGTTTTTGCATTAAAGAAAAGGATGCTCTGCCCTCTGGCATCACTACTAAATGTTTTTGAAAATGTCCAAATGTTTATCAGAAAAAGTCCCTGATGTTATCTCTGCGTGTACACATTCATTAATAATCTGCTGTGACTGTGAATAATGTTAAAAAAGAGAACGAGTTTTCTACAGAAATTTTTTAAAAGCAATCGATTTTAGATAGTAAGTTTGAGCATATACAGTTGGCTTTGTTTACAAAATAAAGATATGGATTTATGTTTTTATCTGGGTCGAGCTGCATAAAATCTAAAGGGATCTCGTGAGGATGTTACTCACCATCCATCGGTGAAGCTGCTTTTAATCCAAATCTTTCTGAGAAGAGCCACAAGAAAGTGTCCTAGAGGTGCAACACGTGCTACGTGGTTAAGGAGGAAACACTTCGTGAGAACATCCAAGCTGTAACTTTACACAACCAATCCCTGCAGGCCGTCCTGATGTTGCGATTATCTGATACTGACTTGAAAGGTTTCGTGACGTTTCGTGGCTTTGATTTGTTCCAGAAAATTTTTTCAGATTCATCACCTGCGTCTTCAAGGATAACTTTGTTCCTAGTTTTTCTTTTCTCACGGCTGAACAAGCAGCACAGTTTTTTTTAGCCACTCCTCTCACCTTAACTTTCCCTGATTTCACAGGCTTTATTGACATGTTTCTATTTATTTATATCTCTTCCTATTTTCCCAGTTTATTGACACAACTCCAGGAAATCTGTTAGGGGATAAAAAATCAAGTTGACAGAAAAATTAACAAGGTCAATTAAAGGAAACTAGGAGCGACAGCGGGTTGGAAATCTGGTGATAAACCAAAGCTACGGGCAGACGCAGCTCTTTAAACGCCTGTTAGTAAAAATGAAAGGTTTTGACTTGTGGTTTGACTTCCTGAGGGGTTTGTGACAGTGCTGGCTCGATGGTTTTAAAGTGGATTTGAGGAGCAGAGAAGGGTCAGATTGTTCAATAATCTTACGTTGTTTTTTTTCCTAAAACCAAAAATAAATAAGTTTGTTTCCAGGATCAGACTTCCTCTAAAAGATTAAAACTTATCTGTTTGTTTTGTTTGATGCAGATAAGTCGTACATTAATGATGGACGGATACACACAGCCCCCTGCAAACAAGCCAAAACTTAAAAAAAATCTTTATACTTATTTACAGTCTGTTTGTCCAGCATACAGGGAGTATTTTGTAATTAGGACAGTTTTTATCATCTTGATCTGATGCACTAAATCTGGCAAATACACATTGTAAGTATTTATATTTTGCACTGTTGGAATTTTAAAAGCTTTCAAGTAAAGTTTCAAAATGCAAAAAAATAAAGAAATGTGAGAAAGGTGAGATTTTCAAAAAATGACAAAGTTTAAGACCACAGCTGCAAAAAACCCTGAAAATCTTTAAAATAGAATTATAATAATAAAATAATAATACAATTTATTGATACAGCACTTCAAAAACAATGTTACAAAGTGCTTTACACATAAAAAAAACAAACAGTAAAGACAAACAAAGAGAAGAAAAGGAGAAATTAAAGGAAAAATGTAAAAGAATAAAAGAATCACCAAATAAAGGAAACGTCCGTGAAATAAAAGCAATAAAAGATTAAAACAGATTAAAACAACAAAAGATAAAGGATTTAAGATCCTGTCCATGATACTGATATCACACATCCACTACTGCAACTCCCTCCTAGCAGGCCTCCCTGCGTGTACATTTAAACCTCTGCAGATTACCCAAAATGCAACAGCACGTCTGGTCTTTAACCTGCCCAAAACAGCACACATCACCCTGCTGTTAATCTCTCTTCACTAGCTTCCAGTGGCAGCTCAAATCAAATTCAAAGCTCTTCTTCTGGCTTACCAAACACTGACAAGAAAACAGCCCAGCGCGGCTCCAAATCTCTAGCCAGACTCTGCCCATGACTCCTGACAGAGTAAAAACCTGAAAACCTCTCCTTAAAGGAATTTTTCACCCAGAGAATGATATGCCTTCATTTTCTACTCTCCCTCATGCTGAGCAACACTCTGGAGCACTTTTTTGATGGCTCAAATGCAGCCGGAGATCCGGGGGGATTTTCGCTGTCAACAAACTTCCATCTTTCAGGGGCCAATGGTGCCCGAAAGAAAAAGGTCCATAAAAGTCAGCAAAAACGTGCCTATTTTCCTCCATACTGCTCGTCCGCTGTAATCCAAGTGTCCTGAGCGGGTAATGTCCATAATTAATTCGAAAAAAGGCAATTTATTACATTTTTAGAGCTTAAACAGTGCTATATCGTTCTTCTGCAGTGCACGTCTACGCGCGCTCCCTGAACTACGGAAGCCACGGCAGACCAAGCCAGACGCTTGCGCGCTTTCAGGGACTACTGTGCTAAATTGCAAGCGTAGAAGAAGAAGTTCTGGTTCTCGGTCTCATCAGTGGAGATATTGAGATCCTCCAGCGGTGGCATCAACGAATCCCAATCCACACAGCAAATGCTCTCCTTTTTCGGTCGGCATTTACACCACCATGTTTCATCCGCACGAAATCTGTAGTCCGCCGGTGTTTGAGGCTCTGCTCGAGCTGCGGCTGTCTCATCCATTTCTCTAAGTTCGTCGTCTGTGTATTCCGGCTCGTAAAGAAAAGGCTCAGCAAAGAACTCATGTTCTTTCCGTACACTGAAGTCCTCAGACATTGTCCTTCTTTCTGTTTTTTTTTAGTTGTTTTTAGGATAGTTGTTCTTGTGACTGTCCACAGCTCGGTCACAGAGTGTAAACAGTGGAACTTCTTCTTCTACACTTGCAATTTAGCACAGTAGTCCCTGAAAGCACGCAAGCGTCTGGCTTGGTCTGCCGTGGCTTCCGTAGTTCAGGGAGTGTGCGTAGACGTGCACTGTGGAAGAACGATATAGCACTGTTTATGCTCTGAAATGTACTAAATGGCCTCGTTTCAAATTAATTATGGACGTTACCCGCTCAGGACACTTGGATTACAGCGGACGAGCAGTATGAAGGAAAATAGGCACGTTTTTGCTGACTTTTATGGACCTTTTTCTTTCGGCCGCCATTGGCCCCTGTTAGATGGAAGTTTGTTGACAGTGAAAATCCCCCTGGATCTCCGGCTGCATTTGAGACATCAAAAACGTACTCCAGAGTGTTGCTCAGCATGAGGGAGAGCAGAAAATGAAGGCATATCATTCTCTGGGTGAAATATTCCTTTAAAAACTTCTCATGATCCAACAGAACAAAATATGATTTCATGCTACTTTTGAACTGGCCTGAAACTTCTGATCAGGTGTGTTTCACATCTGACATTTCTAAAAACCAAACCATCATCCAGCTGTTGACGCACATAAATCAACACAAAGGCGACATTTCCCGTCCACCTCAGAGTGACGGTGACGATCAGATGATTTCTGTAAAACAGTTTTATGACTTATAAAAACAGATCAGACCTTTTCTTACCTTATCCTCCATCTTTTCTTCCCAAGTTGCCGAATTAATAAATCTGATAATCACATAAAGAAATCTTTTTATCAGAGGGGATGTTGGTCGTCACATGACACGCTGAGTCATGAATGGCAGAGTTTATGAGATTTACGACCTGAGAGAAAGGCCTGAGATGATCCTTTTGAAGAGGACAGAGCGAAACAACTTTCACAGGGTCACTTTCAAAAGGTTAACTCTCTGGAAACAAGAACTTAGTGTGAGCACGACCAGTCCTGATCAGTTACAAGGAAGTGGTGTTCATGAATGTTTGGGCTGTTTCAAAAGGGCAGATGTGATGTGAGTGGAGTTATTCACGCTGGCCAATAAATGAAATCTGTAAAGATCGACCAAAACGTCCTCAGGAACACACACAGGTCTGCTTTGATTTTACTCTGCTGCCACAAACGTTCACTTCAGATTCACGATGGAGGAAGATTCAGACTCTCGCCCTGACCTGAAGTTTTTCCTCTCAGCTCTCCTGGTGGGATTCGTGCTGACGATGGCGAACTTCAGCTTCTTCTCCTCCCTCCTGGCGTTCTTCATCACCTCCTCCAGACTCACCCGCTGGGGAGGAGCGCAGAAGAAGAAGATAGACGCCGAATACAAAGAAGGTGAGGGGTAGGCGGAGAGTGCGTCTGATGGACATGAAAAGGAAAGTGTGTTAATGTGTGTTAATGTGTGTGTGTGTGTGCAGGCGGCCAGAGGAACTGGGTCCAGGTTTTCTGTAACGGAGGAGTTCCCACGGAGCTGGCTCTGCTTTACATGATCGAGGTAAACACACACAGAGGAACCCAGAGCTGGTGTAATCTCTGCTGAATGTGTGTTAACAGTGTCTGTGTTTCCAGGTGGGTCCAGGTGAGATGCCCATAGACTTCAGCAAACAGTATTCGGCCTCCTGGATGTGTCTGTCTCTGCTGGGAGCGCTGGCCTGCAGCACCGGGGACACCTGGGCGTCGGAGGTGGGGCCTGTTCTCAGCCAGTCACAGCCCAAACTCATCACCACCTGGGAGGAAGTCCCAGCAGGTGAGAGGAAAACTTCTCTGGAGTTTGGTACAAAGTTTGTATTCGTGTGAATCAGTTTGCTGTTTAAAGGATGGAGGACGAAAACTGCCAAAATTTAGAAAATAAATTAAAGTGAAAATAAAAAAAAAATAATAAAAAATAGGTACAGAAGTAAATTAGAAAATAAACAACAGTAAAAAATAAAATGCGAAACTAAAATTTTTTTTACTGAACTAAATAAATAAATAATCGTGAAAATAAAAACAAAACAAAAAATATTTACAGACGTAAATAAATAAAAAAAACCAAGACACACTTAGGACTGCCCCATTTTTTTAAAACAACATGTCCTTCTGTATTTCATGCTGGCAGTGTCTACCTCACAAAATATGTATAAATATGAGAGCACAGCGCTTTATTTATTGACATTTAATTCTATTTATACAGATATTTTTGTATTTAATTTTTTTTGTATTGATTTTTATGTATATATTTTTGTATTTATTTTCACCTTTATTTATGTATTTATTTTTGATGTGTGTATTTTAATTTATTTTTACTTTTATGTATTTATTTATGCATGTATATATGTATATTTATTTTTGTATTTATTTTTAATTTTATTTATGTATTTATTTTTGATGTATATATTTTATACTCATTTTTACTTTCATTTATTTATTTATTTATTTTTGTATCTATATTTTTTATTTATTTTTACTTTTATTTATTTATTTAATTATTAATTCATATATATATATATATATATATATATATATATATATATATATATATATATATATATATATATATATATATATATATATATATATTTATATTAATTTTTGTATTTTATTTTTACTTTTATTTATGTATTTATTTCTGATGTATATATATAGTTTTTTTTATTTTTACTTTTATCTATTCATTTATTTATTCATGTTTATATATTTATTTTTGTTTTTATTTTTACCTTTATTCATGTATACTTTTTTTTCCATTTATTTTTACTTTTACTTTTACTTATTTTTAATTTTGGCAGTTATGGTCCTCCATATAAAGAACTTCCACAGGCAGACTGATGCTGTAATGATGCTAAAGAGGGGCTGAATGAGGAGGTCACATCCCCAATAACTAGGACACTATTTTTGAGTTTATTTTTCAGACTCTCTGACTCATGTCCCTGGGTATTAATGAGGTCATTTCTTACCAAAAGCCACCATACATGAGCGTAAATTTGCAGAAAAGCATTAAATCAAAGATGACACGGATTGAAGATAAAAAATGCTGTTTCTCTCTTTAAAGGTCACTCTTCCAGGAAATTTGTAGAATCAGGATCATGTGCTCTTAAACCGATCAGTTACACTCGTTTGGTGGTCTAATATTCTTTGTTTGTTCACATAAAGACACAGTTCTTCATCCAGATCTTCTTGTATTCAGATTTTTTCCCCACTTTTTGCTCCTACAGGAACAAACGGAGGAGTTACGACAGTCGGGTTGGTCGCCAGCTTCCTCGGCGGTCTTACAGTGGGCGCTGCGTACTTCGGGACACAGCTTCTGTTCGTCAGCGACCTGCACCTCGCCGACCCACAGTGGCCGATTATGATCTACGGAGGCGTGGCCGGCCTGCTGGGATCCATGCTGGACTCTTTCCTGGGAGCTCACATGCAGTATTCAGGTAGGAGGAAGTGAAAGAGGAAAACAGGAACAAGAGGATGTGATAGATTGAAAGAATAAGGGAATAAGATCCCTGCTGTGATACAATAAGTAGCTCAATTTCTGACAGAAGTTCTTCTCCTGAGAGTTAAACGTGGGCTCTTCTTCTTCTTCTCTGTCCTCAGGATATGACGCCAGTATCGGAAAAGTTGTGGGTTACGAGTCCGCCACGACTCGCAGGATCTGCGGGAAACCGATCCTGGACAACAACGCCGTCAACCTGTTCTCCTCTGTCCTCATCGCACTCATCCTTCCCGGGCTGGCGTGGGGGATGTGGCCCAGATAGACTCATGACCAATGCAGAGCGGGGAAACAACATGATTTACAAAACATGCTGACTGTTTGATCAAAGAAACATCAACGTTAATAAACAGAGCAGCTGTGGTTATAAAAAAAAGTGTGTTTACACTTTGAAAAAGGAAAAAGAAAACACAATATTTTCATTTCTCTGACTGCACAAACAGATATTTGAAATTAGTGTGAGGATAGTTGTGCAGGTTTGGAAAGAAATTGAGGGAAATTATTTATGTATGGAAGCCTTTTAGTGCAAAATTGAACAAAAAGGAAAGGAAAATAAAGGTAAGCAGAATTAAAAACTCAATCAAGTTTTGTTTATTATCAGAGAAAAGGTCATCTTAGACGTTAAAAAAGGAAATCATTAAATAAAAAAATTGTTCTGAGTGGGAAAAAATATAGACCTCTTGAACAAAAAGAGGCCAAAATGTGTGTGAATAATCAAGTATATGTTAAGAAAAAGTTAAAATTAAAAGATTTAAAAATCTTATGCGAGATAAAAAGTTAAAAATTTGAGAAAGTAGCTCAAATAATGGGACAAACGTGATGATAAAACAATAAAATTTTGAGGTAAAAAGTTGCTTGAATGAGATAAAAAAAAACCTCTGTGGTTAAAAGTCATCGTTTAGAGTAAAATCTTTAAATATTATGACGCAAAATTAATTTTTTTTTGGTAAAATGACAAAGTTAAGAGATGAAAAAAGTTGTTTTTGTGGGTAAACTTTTTAGATGTAGCACTAAAAGTCCCCATAATTTGAAAAGTTGAAATGATGTGATAAAAAAACCTTTTCATTTTGTGTTTAGACACTTATAAGACAAGAAAAACAACTTTATTATTGTTAAAAATGTGTTCCATTACAAGATAACACAAACATTTAATATTATTTCATCCTTTTTCAAAATTTTAATCTGTTTTTTTCTACATCAAGACTTTTTTTTTACTGATAGAAAAAAAGGTTTCCAAACACATATCATCATTTATGATTAATAAGGTCTGATGATGTTGAATCTTAACTTTATAAATGTTAAATCTGCTCACACGTTCATGTTAAAGGAGACACGCTGAAAGTTTCAGGTAGAGATGATGAGTAAATGAGCGCTTTCGAGGCAAAGATTCAGATGTATGAACTGAAATAAAATCAAGCAGAGATTTTTAGGGGTACCAGCTTTGAAGTGAGGATTGTGGGTCTCTGGGTATAAGGGAGAAAAACCCAGCGTTACACTTTGTTGATTTCCTGAAGAAACACTGATCGTCTTTAAACTCTTGTTTTGTGTTTTTTGGTTACAGTCCTGCAGACTGTATGAGTTACCTTCTGATATTGTTCCTTTTTGGGTTGATCAAAGCTGTTTGAATTTTCTTTTATCTATGAGATAAGAAGATAAACTTTCTAGCTGTGATTATTTCATCTTAAAGGCTCGTTGCCTTAGCATCTTGAATCTAAAAATTCCCAAACTCAACCTTTTTTTTTGGGGTGATTGTTTTTTGTTCTCCTTTGTCTGTTTGTATAATTTGCACTTCATTTTCCTAGAGTTTTTTGTTCTGCTGCCTATCCTGACTTTGCTGTGAATGTAGCCGTTCGTCTCAAGCTGCAGACACTACTGAACCATGTAAACTTGAGAACAAATGTTAAAACTATTCAAGGTAATCAACACTGTTTACATCAAGTTTCATCAAGAAGTACAAACGAGGCAAAAATAGGCTCAAAAACATCCAGTTTCTCTGTGATACTGGTGAACAGAGTGAGACTGGAGCTGAAACACACAAACCATGTTTGATAATTAATGACACAAAAACACACGTTAATGTAAAGAAGATAATTTGATGTCATAGTGTTGATGCTGACTGTAATGAAAAAAGAAATCCAGAAATAAAATTTTCAGTTGTATGGTCTTGTGCCTTTATTTTTATGTGCATGTGTGTATTTCAGTATGTATGTTTTTGAAGAGGTTTGTATGTAAAAAGGAAAGTCTGAAAGTAAATATGAAGGTAAATAAAGTTGATAGAGGTAATTTATCCCTCAAGTGTCCTTATTGGATCCCTAGGAGTATCCTCATTAGGTTTTTCCAGGACTTTATTTTGGATCAAAATTCTGAAAAAACAGTAAGGGGTTAGCCTTATGTTTTTTTTTTTCAAATTTGCTGAATGTTAAAAACACGTAAAGATACGTCCCAGTGGCTGTCTAAAAAAACCCTAGGGTGTCTTTAATGGGCCCTAAAAGTGTCTCTGTTGTGTATTTTTCTTTCAGCATTTTATTTTTGATCAAACTTCTGAATAAAAATTAAAAAACAAACATAAAAGGGGTTAGACGTTAGGGTGTTTTTAATTTTTTTTTTTTTTTTAACTTTAAATGTTGAAAAACACTGAAAGGTGTACCCTGAGGGCTCATGTTTTTATCAAAGAACCAGGAGTGTCCACTTTGTGTTTTTTCAGCATTCATCCTAAAAAAAAAATGGGTGCCTTTTTTTTTCATCAAAACTTTTCAGATATTAAAAACACTTAAGGGGGAACTTTGAGGGGGTTGTCTTATAAAAGCTCTATCTTTTTGTTTTTCAGCACTTTATTTTGGGTCAAAATACTGAAAAGGGGGTAAGGGGTTAACCTTGGTTTTCATCAATTCTCAGACTCAGAGACACAGACTCAGGGCCTTTTTCAAACCGCCCCCTACACACTCCCCCTCCATGACGGAGTCACACTCGCAGCTGAATAAAGTTCACTTCATCAGGGTGTAGGGTAGAAATACAGCTTTGGGACAGAAACTTCACTCGATCTCAGGCGGAAACAGATAAAGAAAAAAAACCCTAGAAAATACTAAAGAAACTTACTCCCACGCTGAAGAGTTTTCATGTTTCACTCTGGCTTGAATGAATTCTTTTGTTTTTGTGACAGTCACTGTAAATATTAGTGCTGTCAGGCGATTAAAAAAATTTATCTAATTAATTACAGGATTTGTAATTAATTAATCTAATTAATCGCATTTTAATCTCATACCTGCTTAAGGTCCAAAAAAAAAGAATTTGAATTCCAGGACATTAAAATTACATTAAAAGACATTAAAAGACATTTAAAAATAAGGTGGGAATATATACAATACATTTTAAGGTACCCTGAGGCATAAGGAACACATGAAAAAAGTTTTATGGTTCAATCTTCACAAAATCTACACAGTCCTGCACCTAAGGTAAGCTGATTTGATTTTTAGGAGGTTTTTTGCTTATGTCACATTTTTACTCGATGTGGACTCAATTTTCACTGCAGTATGAACTTCTATACTTCTATGAGGTCAGGAGAACCAGGGCTAAAAGCTAAAAACTGTGAGGAACTATGTACAAAACACTTTTTTCAAGTCTTGGATCAAAGAAAAGTGAAGTATTCTCAGTTTTACATGCTCTGAACACACAAACTGTTGCTGATTGGTGCAGAGCAGCCCCAAGCTGAAACATGACACCAGGAAGATGGAAGCAAATTTTCAAAGAATTCTTTAGATTTAAATACAAGACAAATATTGATCATTCAGGGCTTGTTTGATGCAGTAAAGAGTGTAGAATTATCTGTTTTTTACAGAATTGAGCTAGAGCAAACGGTTGATTTTCTGTAGATTTTCAAAAAGGACGTGAAAAAAAACAAGATGTGGACAGCAATCCCCTTAACAGCGCTCTCTCTTCCCCAGCATGTTGCTGACGTCAGGTGTGATACATTCAGGGACCGTCGGAAATTTGAGAATCTGATGAGAACACCCCTTTTCCATGTAGGACAAACGGTTTGTAAATGCCAGACATTTGAAAATAAGTGCATCTTTGAACGCCTCGCTGGTTTGGGATCCAGATTAATCTGCGTTAATTTCTATGACACGTTAATTTGCGGTGTAATTAATTAATCTAATTAACGCGTTAAAATGTCAGCTCTAGTAAATATTAAACACTCAAATAAACACGAACTGTCTGAACAAATGCAAGGCAGGCCTTAATCGATGACATGTGCATCTTAAGTTGTGAACATCTGCATGACAATCATTGAATATTTGCATTAGTTTAACGGTGTTTGTGCAGGCACATATACATGGAACTTACATTTGTCTGCTGCTTCCTCCATGGCTGACACGTGTTCAGCGAGTCGGCATCCGTGCAGACTCACTTGTGGAGGGTTTTATAGTCCACTACCCCTCCCTGTGGATCGGTTTGGGATGGTCCTTAATGTGGCGGATCCTCGGACGCGCAAATGGAGGGGTTGTGGGTAGGGAGAGTGTGTAGGGGGCGGTTTGAAAAAAGGCCCTGAGAATCAGACACAGACTCAGAGACTCAGAGGTATTCCTGTTTTTATTTCAGAGTGTCTGAGAAAAGGCACTAAACCAAACCGGGAGAGTGACATTGACTTTGAATGGGAGAGAGAGAGAGATCCAGAGAAGCAGAATCAGGTTTAAATTAACATTAACAAAGTTTACACAACACACACACACACTTTACATTCACTCACACACAGCTCACCATCGACACATCCTGATTGAATAAATACAGCAGGAAGAAAACACTGGGAGCTGCTTAAAGGACAATTCCCCCAAAAAACGCAGAGAAAGAAACGCCAGAGAATCATTTAGTGTCGTATAACAGCAAAAACGTGAACGTGGAGGTTTTTTCTGGAAGCTTCATGAACGTGTGAAACCATCTGACAACAGAAATAACCGTTTCTGAAGGAGAGTACAAATGAAATGCATCCTGTACACAAACAAGCTGTTCGCTCTTTAACCACGAGGAAAATCTGACCCAGAGCTGAGAAAAGACATTATCTGAAGTTTCGCTTCGTTAATTTTTAAATGCGCAAAGAAAAAAAGTTAATTTTACGTGAAATGAATCCTTTCTGATTATCTTTGCATCTTACTTTCTTAAATTAACTGTGTAAATAAAGTTTTCATTCTCTACAAACTAAAATTAAATATGAGCTTATACACACTTTAAGTAAACAATAACTGATTGTTTGGTCTTCATTTTTGCCTGGTGGGCGTCTTTGATTACTAATAACAAAAAAACAGCACAATATTAAGAACTAATATAAGATAAATGACTTTTTACTGAAAGATTTTAGCAGCAAAGTCACTGGTTTATGTAAATTGAGTCCCTAAAATTAAATAAAGAGCCACCGTTAGGAGAAATATGAGATTGACAGAGTAGTTTTTGATGTTTTTAGGAACAAAATCACAATAATATGAGATAAAACTGTAGTGTGAATGACAGAAAATCAAGTATTTAGGGTATTTTATTATAAATCTTGGAGGAAATTTAAAAAATCAAGTGATAACCTGGCAAAGAATTGTGCTGAGAAAAATTTTGATCAAAATCTGGAGTCAAATTTGAGAAGAAAACCAATCTGATGTACTTAGTTTAATTGTAATTTGACTGTAAAACTACAAATTTATTTTAAAATTCACATTTTAAGTATAAATGTTCCCAAACAGTGGCCGTAATTAATCACCATCCAAAGAGTTAATTCCCTCTGAAGTTAAATAATCTGACTTTGGGTGAAGAAAAATCAAAAATCAAAGCTCCTCAGGTTGGTTTAAACGCCAACATATTTAAAAACCACCGTATTTTCATGCCACCTTCAAACATCGGAGTGTTACGAGTGAATCTCAGACTTTGGATCCAAACGTCCTGCTCAGTAACGACACAGACGTCCCCGCTCTTCAGTCTTTTTTTATGACGATTGAAAACAAGCACAGGTTTCTCTCACACACACAAAAACCCACTCACACAGAGGAGGAGGGAGGAGAGGATGGAGGGGTGACGAAGGGATCCAGAGCCAGGAGCAGGGGAGGGAGCAGGGGGCGGGGCTTCAGGGCAGAGCCTGCTGTGATTGGAGGGAGGGGCTGTCCGTCAGTCGGTCACAGCTGGTCTTTGTAGTAGCCGAGTTTGGCGACGGACATTTCTCTGCGGAGCTGCATCACCTCCCAGAACATCTGCTCGGCTGGAGACGGAGAGAGCGGAGAGGAAACGCTTCAGGTCACAGAGAATCATCACAATAACTCAAATCAGATTCTCTGAATTATCAATCAGGAGTTTTTTTTTTTTATTTTAGACTTCTCAAAATCTTTGATGCACTTAATTCAAAAGAAGAAACAGCCTTTGTTTAACCAAGGGGCAACATCTTATTTAGAAAAATGAAGTCGATGCTGAAGGGCTTATAGTTGGTGTTAAAGTTGCACATGCACAACCACAGCCTGTCTGTTTCTCTTGCACAATCATGTTTTAATTTTTTTTTTTTTTTTTGCAAATTGTAGTTTTTTGACATACTTTAAGTGCACTATTTTGATAGTTTATTTTTTTTATTTTATTATAATTTAAATTTATATATATATTTTTTTCTTCTATGTACAACGTTCTTTATTATTATTATTTTATTTATTTATTCATTCATTCATTTATTTATTTATTTAACTACTACTTGAGCTCTATTTTTTTCTATATTTTTGTAATATTTACTGTGTGTACATCATAATTGTACAGAGAAAGTGTCGTTAAGCAGAGTCAAATTCCTATTATTATAGTATTCTTGAGATATTTGGCAAATAAAGGTGATTCTGATCATGTTCATCCAGAATTTGCTTGAGGCTGACTGCAGAAAGACCAGAAACCACATTCACACAGAAAAGAAAAAAAAAAACAATAATTTTTTGGCTAAAAAGCATAAATACAGTCTGGTTCAAAAAATGTCAAATTTAAATCCTTCATCCTTAATCCTTGTAAACTGTATCAGGAAAAAAAACCCACTTTTCTCCAGCAGAGGGTGAAATATTATTCTCTGACTCAGTGATGTGGATTTTTTGGGGAAAATATGTCTCCTGATAAAGTCTTTAGGCATTATCATCATTAGTAAGCTCCTTTACATGGCCTGGAGTTAAAAAAAGAAGCTAAAATCACAAAAATTAAAAATATTGAAGAATCACTATTTAAACCTTTTGACTTTCCATCCTATAAAAAAAAAGTAAAAATTCAGGCTTTAATCAGATAAATGTTTTTTTTCAATGAGATAAAATGACTCAAAAAATACTACACCAAAAGGTTGAGCAGCATATTAAGGGGTTAAATTGAATCAGCACCCTAAAAGTCATGAAAGAAGAAGGGTGAATTTTTCTAACTTGTCAGTTTAGAAGACATTAGGATCATCTGATTGTCCAATCAGAGACACAGCTCGGCTCATGTAACTGACAGGCGAAGCTCAAACCCCGCGTCTTATACAGTGTGTGTCTGTGGACTGGCTTCATTTCACTGTTTCAGGAACGGACCGGTGATATCATGGAGCCTACGTTTATGTTTTATACAGTTGATGCATTCTACTAAAAGTTTCATGCCGTGAGAAACGTGTAATTTCATTTTCTGGCCTCTTGAGGATTTCCCTTCTCTGAAAACATGAGGGGAAGTACAAAAAGGTAAATTCTTGAATCACTGCTTTTACATTTGCTCTAATTATTAACGTCTTGTGATCTGCTGCATGTTTTTATTTCTACAAACAGAAAATCTGAGTTTCACAACACCAGATTTACGATTCCCAGGACTGAGAGCCCTCTGTATGCCGAGGAACAATTATGAAACTTCACTCTTAAATAACAAGTGTCACAACTTATTCAACATTTCACATCCTGATAAAAAAAAAAACCCCAGTTTGGCATTTTATCAAACCAAAACGATACATCTACTGGATAAAAGGTGTGTGTCTCACCATCCTGCTGTTTGACCAGCCCTTGGTGGATGTAGCGGATGTAGGTGAAGAAATTACACACTGCTGTGATCTGAGAGAAAGACAAAACACACAGGGAGCTCGAGATCAGCGTTTGAATCTTAACCTAAGTCCTGAGAGTTAAACTTTTTTAGCACAAGGAGAAATATTCTGTCTCTTGTACCAAAAACTTGCCGCTAAAGTGTGTTCATGTGTTCGTACTCACTCTGTATCTGCAGTAAGGAGACACGTAGTAATAGTTGGACGAATCTCCAAACTTGATTCTGTGCTTACAGGTTTTGGTTTGACCACTCAGGGCACATTTTCTATCAGAGAGACAGAGATAGAGAGGAGTTTACAGGCTTTCTTTAACGCAAAGAAATCTGGGAATAAATCGACTACAGAGGAGGGATATGAGGTACAGAGAGGCGGGGACAGAGGGAGGAGAGGGTCGACTGTTAGCGTCTACGAAGGCTGACGTCAGCAGGATCAGATTAATGACCTGCAGAGGGAGGCGTTAATGACGGGACGCTCAGGAGTGAAGCAGAGGGTTTAAGAGGAAGCTCGAGGGAAAAGATGCTGATGGCAGCCAGAGACAGAAAGAGACAGAGTCAGACTTACGTGATGAGCTCAGCCCTTCGCCCACTAAAGCAGGAAGTTGAGGGAAGATGGAGAGATGATGATGAAAGAGTGGAAGCCGTGATGAGGAGGAGAAAGAGTGTGTGACTTAGCATGTGTGTGTGTGTGTGTGTGGTCTCACTTTGGTCCCCCACACTCTACTGCTGAAGCTTTGACCACAGGCAGCGGCTGGAAACCAACCGGCTCCACGCTCAGCGCGTTCTGCTCCACCGCTTCCAAGATGGCCGACCCGAGCTAAAGGAGAGGAAAGGAGAAAGATTAATTTCTGAAAGAGTAAAATAAGTTTGGAGCTTTGTTTTTTTGTGGCACAACGATTGTTTAAACAGGGGGTACCTCGCTCTTGTTGAACGTGAGGCAGGGATAAATGTCCTCACGGTAGATTCTCTGCAGGAAGCTGCAGTCCCGGTCCAGCGTTGGCTCCTCCTTCCACGCCTTGAAGTCAGTGAACAGCTGACTGTCCACCTGTGTGTCCATAAACAACAATAAAAAACATCATGTAACAATTTCTGCATTGTTTACATGTGAAATCAGCTGTTAGCAGCCTGTAGCATGTCAATGATAACTGGTGCTAGGCCTGATGTTTCCCCACAAGGTGAGGAGGAGGTGGTGAGGAGAACGTGCTGGTTCTCAGGTGTGAGCTAAGAAGTGACAACATCAACCTGTCCTTCCATCCATCATGGACAAGCTAGCTATGCTAACCCAGCAACAGAGGGAATACCAGAAGGCAGAGTAGCATCATGCTATTCACAGACATGGCTGACAGAGCTAACACCAGACACCAATGCCTCATTGGAAGCACTTCACCTGCTGTGGACCTTTTTGCACTTTCTATACACTTTCTTACTTTTATTTCTTGATTGCTGCTGTGACTCCTCCTGAATTTCCCCTCAGGGATAGAAAAAGTATTTTCTATTCTATTCTATTCTATTCTATTCTCGTACACCTGAACTAACACTCCTCATGCTCGTACCTCTCTGCACTCTCGTACGATGGGCTGTGTGGCCGACGGGTCAGGCTGCGTCCCCAGGATGGCCGAGGAGGTGCTCTTGTTCCTGCTGTGACCTTTTCTGAAGGGGGTCTTCACTCCTCCTCCTACTACAGAGGGGAGCTCGCCTACTGGGGAGGTGGGGGAGGAGAGGACGAGTGTTTTCAAGGCCTGGACCTCGGCTTGGAGGACGTCGATCTGAAGGAAAAGGGGATAGAGTTTAAACGATCATGATTGTTTGAAAACAGATTCATTTTTTGTGATATCCTGACAAACTAAGCCTTTAAATCAAGGGTCTTCAACCTGCGGCTCATGCTTCATATGTGGAAAGCTATTAGCAAACAGCAAAAAATGATGAGTTGAGCCACATAATTGATGTATGTTGTTGAATTCAAGTATTCTTTCAAAAATGTTGAAATTTTTGCAAATTTCTAAAATTTGAAATTTTAAGAATTTGTTTTAATTTCTGCAATTTTTTTATAATTTTTTTTTGCAAATTTTTGATTTTTTTTTTGTTCAACATTTTTTGAAACTTTTGCACATTTTTGAAATTTCAGATTTTTTTGCGTTTTCTTATTTTTATATTTCTTCTGCATTTTTTTGCAAATTTTATAAATTTTGATTTTTTTAAAATGTTTACAAATTTGTTTAAATTTTTGTTAATTTTTGCAAAACTTTTGAAATACATTTTTTTTTGCTGATTTATAAAAAATAAACACGCCAGCTTAATATATATGCTTGATAAGTGGCAGGAAATAGGAAAATAGCAAAAACTGAGTAAAGCGACATAATTGATGTATGTTATCAAATTTAAGAAATCTTTCAAAAATGTTGGAATTTTTGAAAATTTTAAAAATTTCAATATTATGAGAAATTTTTGAAATTTCTGCAATTTTTTTAAATATTTTTGAATGTTTTAAGTTCAACATTTTTTTAAACTTTTGCAAATTTTTGCAGTTTCTCATTTTCTATTTCTTAATTTTCATATCTACTGCAATTTTTTTTTTTGAATTTTGAATTTTTTTTTTACAAATTTGTTTACATTTTTGCAAATTTTTTAAAATTATAAAAAAGTTTTTTTTTGCAGATTTATTAAAAATAAAAAACTAAGACATCATGTACAATTTCATAAATTCAAAAAACTTCTTATTCAGAAAATTATCCACCAGATTTTAAACATTTTAGAGTCTAATTTGTGAAGATAAAGTCGATTATGAAGCTCTGGAATGATTTTAATCCAGGTGAGCTGAGGCGAAAAGGCTCCTTAGTAAAGGTTGCAGACTCCTGCTTTAAAGGATCACAAAATCAGCTTCGAGCCTCTCATTTTAGCTGCGTATCTCCTGATGTTTAAAGACATGTCACAGAAACACTGCGACAGATGAAAGCGGACAGGATTTGTTTTGTTTTCTATTTTTCAACTCTGATTCCAGGAGGATTTTTCTCGATAGGCACCAGACTTTAAACCATCAAGAAGTAAAAGCAACACTGCATCTTATGAAGTGTTTTCCCATCTGTGTGATTAAAAACAGACGAGTTATGTAAGCTGACAGCTGAGCAAAACTCAGCTCAAATGCAGCTCTTCACCTGCAGATCTTAACTCTCTGTCGCCCCCTTGTGTTGCCTTTTAAAGTCTCTTCCCCTTCAGTCTGATGTAGATAATTTTCAGCCTGAGTTGCAAATCAACACAGCATGTTTATCTGAGTGCCTTTTTTTATCTGTTCCCTAAAAAGTAGAGCAGCAGACCTCTGTGAGATTCCTGATCGGTGTATTTTTACTCCTGAGACTTTACTGAAACAAAGCGTGATCTGTAAACCACTGTTGTCACCTTGCCCAGGGCTTCTTTCAGCTGCTTCTCAGCATTCGCCTGTTTGACGTTGGCTTCTCTGACCATCTTGTGGGCTTCCTGGAAAACACACACACATAACACACTTTGACTTTTTAGTAAATTTTCCCCACTGATAGTATCTGTGTTTGGGTTCTGTTTTTATCCTGGTTGTGAAGCAGAAATCACAAAAGCTCGATTAAAGGGAGAGGGCTGCCCGAACTTAAACTCTCAACTTTGACAAAAAGAAACAAAGGTTCAAGCTGGTGAGCTACTTAAAGGGATGCTGATGTAAACAACTAGAGGATGAAAGACACAGAGAAGCAGCACCTGATGCACGACTGAGAACAAACAAGAAGGAAAGAGAAGAAAGGAGCGTTAAGACTCATCCAGAGACCTTTTCCCAAAGAGCAAACAGAAAACAGTCAGTGTCTATCATCTCGTTTTCTCTGTCTGTCAGAGGAGGAGGAAGAGAAACAGGAGCAGAGGAGACGCAAAGACACACGGAGGAGGGACTGACCGACCTGGAAGAGACTGGCTGTGAGCTCCTCCAGCTCCAGGCCGAGCTGATCTCTGACTTTAGACAACCTCTCACACTCCTCATCCTTTAACAGCAGCTCCTTTCACACACATACAACATGACAGAAAAAAAAACAACAGAAAAAAACGACAAAATGAACTCATGGGAACAAAAAAAGATGAAAAACACATTCAATATTTTGGTTTCAAATCATAATAAAAAAAAAAAATAAACAAAAAGGAATAAAAATCAAATCATGAGCAGTGTGAAGAGATGTAGTGAAGCCTTTCAGGTTAAGACCAGATCCTCGTGAGTGTGTGTGTGAGTGTGTGTGTCCTACCCTCTGAGCCTTGGCGAGCTCTTCCTTCAGCCTCTCGTACCCCTTCTCTCTGACCTCCATCACCGACGGGCTGCGTAGCCGCGAGAGGCTGTCGCTCAGCGCGCTGCATTCCTCCCCATCCTCTCCGTCGTTTCCGTCGACTGACTCCGCCTCCTGGCCTGGGACGCTGAAACGGGTAACCATGACAACAACAGCAGTCATATTAGGGATAGAGATGTAGATGTTGAATCCAGAATCAAAAATCCAACGTAAAAAATATTAGCTTGTAAAACGACATTAAAGCTAATTTCTGTAAATTTATGTTGTGTTGTTTCTAGCGCCCCCTCTGGTCAAAGAGTTAGTTCTGTTCACGTGTGAGAGAGCACACAGCTTCCTTTACCTTCCATTGTGGCTGTGTCGTGGCGTGGAGTAAACCGGCTGTGTGGGGAGCTGATCCGCTCGTAGTGAAGTGGGGAGACCAGAAGGGGGCGCTCCTAGAGAGTGTGTGCGATACAGAGAGCTGGGAGGGGTGCTGTGGCTGACGGGGGGTCGCTGCTCTGCTTGGTTCTGCAGAGAAAACACACACACACACACACACACACACACACACACACAGATCAAACATCCAGGAACAAAGCTAGAAATGTATTTTTCCAGGTGTTGGGGTGAGACATGTGAACCCACCTGCAGGTCAGGTGTGGTTGGCGAGGCCAAGTTCACCTCATGGAACCCCTCCAGAGTCTCTGCATTGTTCTGACCGCTGCTGCAGGCCATAGCAGCTTCTCTCAGACATCATACACTCTACACACACACACGTAAACACAAACACACACATAAAGCTTTTAGTGAGGCTGCGATATGTTCGATCACTGAATGAATTAAAGCGTCTGCGAGGCTTGTAGCTTCAGTCCAAAGACGCCAACAGAGACGTTAAAGTGTGATTGTCGTACCATAGTGGAGCCGTGGATGGAGGTGGAGGCAGCGTTGGTTTGTTGAGTCACAGGCGGGCAGAGAGTTTTTATAAAGCAGGAGGGAGAGCAGGTGAAAGAGGCCAACAAGTAAAAACTGTCTAAACCTGAGAGAGAAAGAGAAAAAAGAAGAAGTTAGGTTTTGAAACATGGTTGAGTACGAGCTGAGATATCTAAAATTTAAATTTCATTTTGAACTGAATTTGTCGTCTTTAACAGACTTGAACATTCATCACTCTTGATTCATAAAATTCAGTGTTTAATTTCTGTTTGCACCAACACTTAAAGCCTGGCTCACACTACAGGATTCTCGGCCCGATTTAACCCAGATTCGGTCCTCCCGACAATTGGGGAAGAAATCTGGTCGGGGACGAAAATGAGCCCCGACGTTCGGCAAAGATTATCTTCTAGTGTGAGCGGTTGACAGATGAATCTTTAGCCCCACGATTGTCTCACAGACTCGTCGGAGCCGCCCGATAATTTTCAAACATGTTTGATATTTATCTGGATGATTACAACATTCATTCTCACTGAGGATGACAACAGTCGAGAGAGAGAGAGAGAGAGCCCCCTTACAAGAGACTGGACAACAGACAACAAACGCAGGCTCAAAGTGAAACTGAAAGGCTCTGGGTCAGCTGACTGCGCGCTCCACTGGCCCACTCGAGCCAGTTCAATAATGCCTTTAAAAATAACACATAACCACGCCATTTTCATACAGTAGCAAACTGTTGTTTTATCAGTGATTGGTGTGAGATCATGCCATTATTGGCTGATACAGCAACAGTTTCACCTCTGTCCCTCTGCGTGCGCGTCACGGATGAAAGGCTTCTCTCTCCTTCTGTCCCACCAGTGCGCTAAAAACCTCAGATCAAACAACTGAGCACATGGGGTGCATCACTCTCTCTGGTCGAATAATCTTGGTGAAATCCTGTCGTGTGTGCTGGTCAGTATTTTCAAATTTTGTTGTTAGTGCGTGCTTAAGATTTAAGAGAAGATGATTTGTGAAGATTCTCCTTATGTGTGAGATACAACCTGATTTCAGAATCTTATAAGATTTTTAAAATCCTGTAGTGTGAGCCAGGCTTTGGTCCTACTTTAATGTTATACTCCCTTTCAGCAGACTGTCTGCTATAATTTGGTGTTAGTTGCAGGTTTGTACGATAATTTGTTTCCTGACAGTGTTGAAAATTATGATGACCCAGTACATATTTCATATTCCAGATCTTAGTATCCAGAATATTGCAGGATCTGGACTGTAATTTAACATCTGTCAGAAATTATGGTGACCTTGTCTTGTTTTGTTTTGCAAAGCAATCCAACCATTTATGGTGGAGTTATATACACATATGGTGAAAACAGCCCTATCTCACAATGATAAAGAATCCTTTAAAAAAGTCCTGGATCCAGACGGTGATCCAGATCACCTCCAAAATTTAATCACTTCTTTTTCATCCCATTTTGAACATTTCCTGAAAATTTTATTGAGATCCGTGTGTAATTTTTTGAGTTATGTTGGTGGACGTAATAAATTCAGTTTCGGATCAAACTATTCAAAATCACAAACCGAGCATTTCAAAACCGGTTCAGTTTTGAATAACACATCTGTTAATATTTTTGCACCATGAGGATATATTTCAGAATAAAACAGGAGCACCATAAGGACACATGGTTATTTCTGGCTCTATTTCCCACTTCATCCTTGTATTTACAACTTTTTTATTGCCCAATAAAATCTGGACTTTACTTTCTAGGCCAAACACCGACGGACAGAAACAAAAGCTCACAGGAGTGTCGGACACCTCCTCTTGTTTCAGTCCAGACAAAGACAGAGCATCAAGTTTACCTTCATACCACAGATTTTTAAGTCTTTATTCTCCTCCTCATCATCATCATCATCATTATTACGTTCTGGTTTTGTTGCTTTTCTCCACTGTGTTGTTAAACTACCTCACCTTTTGTTTTGCCTCTGTCAGCTCAGCCGGGTGTTTTAACAGCACACCGGTCCCACCTGCTCTGCTTGGTGTGTGTGTTGGTGTGTTAAGTGGGTGTGTTCCCCTCTGAGTGAGCATATATACAAAAGCTGAATTCAGCCGCCTGCTCTGAAGACAAATAAAGGTGGTGTGACTCAGGAAACTTTACGTCACGACTTCAGGTTATTTAAAGATCCAGGTGAACAGAAGAACAAAGTGTGTTTTTCTTAATCAGTTTCATTATGTCAAAGTAAAAAATGTGTGCAGGCAAGTTTACAAAGAAAATTTACAACAATCAACAAATGTGTTCAAATTGTTCCCTCCTAAATCACGTTGGTATGTTCTGAAACCAATACTACAAATGAATGTGTTGTATTTAATATTTAACCCAGCCTTTGTTTTGATGACTTATATTATGAAAAAATGCAGTTTACAGGAGGTCAGATTGTTGGTGCATTCAGGGATAATCTGACATCTGAGATCTGTAGTTTCTGTAAAGGATGGACAGTGGTTTAAAGGACACTTTCTTGTGTTTCACTGCAAAAAAACTAAAATCTTATCAAGTGTTTTTGTCTTATTTTTAGTAGAAAATGTCTTTTTCGACTTTATATGAGCCACATTCACCTGACAAGTCTAGAAAAAATGTCTTGTTTCAAGTTATTTAAAGACAAAAATGAGGTCTGAATTTCTTGTAACAAGTTTCAGACAATCTGCCAATGGAACAAGAGAAAAGCTACAAGTATTAAGACATTTTTCTAGTTTCAAGCTTTTTTTTAAACTTGTTACAAGCAATTCAGACCTCATTTTTGTCTTTAAATGACTTAAAACAAGACATTTTTCTGGACTAAGCAGTTTGATATGGCTCATATCAAGTATAACGAGACAATTTTTACCTAAAATAAAACAAAAACACCTGATAAGATTTCAATTTTTTGCAGCGTGGTGCTGTGACTCTAAAATTTACTTTCAAGGTTTAATAAAGTACATTCTACTTCATTCTATTCTGTTCTAAGGGACTAGCGTACCAGTTTCTAAACTGGAATATGCCACTAGGGAAGAAGCATATTCCACTTAGCCGCAAGTAGCATGCCAGATACCACTTTTAGCTCTTAGTGCTGCTGGAAGTGGTAAATCTAGGGTATTTGATTCAAACTTATCATAATCATAATCGTTTATTGATCCCTAGGGATGGGTACCTTTCACATTTGAAACGATACGTTACCCATACCCGGTACTTGGCAATTGATACCGGTACTCAACAGTACCATTTTCGGTACTTTTTTGTGTTTCTGTGGTAAAAAATATCAATTTGTTTTGATGACAAAATATATATATACATTTTTCAACCTAACAATTATTTGTCTATTTTAATCTTGCAAAGCTGTGTTTATGTCCAGCATGGAAAATTGTCTACTCTTACGCTCCCTCCCAGTCACAAGGATGCATTTAGGTTCCTAAACATGGTACCTTTTGATTCTAAATGAATCAGTACTAGGTACTTTTAACAGAATCCGGTTGGTACCTATAAAAGTACCTAATTCAGTACGCATCCCTATTGATCCCCGAGGGGAAATTTCATTTCAGTTACATCCCTTTCAAGACATATAAGAAAACAAACTTAGACATGGTAAAAACAGACAGGGATGGGGTTAACCTAGGAGCCACCAGCTGCCCAGCGCCCCTTTGCAATAGATATGAAAAAACAACATTGGGAGAAAAGGAGCGGGGGGGAGATTCCAGACTATTGCCAACAGGGGGCGCAGTTTGGGATCGAGAAGAAAACACCTCAGCATATAAGCACATGATAAAAACAAATAAAAACTCAAAGGCTTGCACAAGTGTCACTGCTCGGCCACGGAGGGGGGCGCACGCAGCCTTACTTGGGCACTGAACTGTAACCAAGTGTCTGCCAGAAAAGCTTCATACAATCTCTTTTTTTTCTCTGTGCCAAAGTTTAAAACAGATTAAAGAGCGACAAAGCCTCAGAAAAAACGCACTCCTTCCTATCTGAGTGCAGATATCTGGACTGTTTTGGTGTTGTGTTTCCTTTATTATGTCTTTTGGGTGTTGTTTCTTACATACCCTCACACATGAATGAGTACTTTCTCTACCTGCTTTGTTTTTTGGTATTGTTGCGTGAAATACACATTTCTTTCACAGGACAGGCTTGTAGGAGAGGAACAAGACGTCTAACATCAAGATGCTGCTACCCTAAATATAAAATTTTGCAAGTTAATATGCTGGAGTTTTTAAGTGTGTGTGTTAAAAAAGTAGAATAATGTGAATAAAAAGTACAATTTTTGATAAAGGCATGAAAAAAGAGGATTTTGAGGATGAAATCTACAACAAATGCAGCTAGAGGAATAGTTTTTCTAAACAGGAATGTCTGGATCTGGAACAAAATGGATAAATCAAACCAGATTATTATTACCGATTATTTCCAGCAGACACATTTCAGTCTGCAGATAAAAAGTGTTTAGCTCAATGTCAGCTAACTTTGGAGAAATCATAAGTAAAGCAGTAATGTGGTTATAAGCAAACGAATCAATCCTAAAGCATCAGAAAGTGATGTGACATAAAGCTTCACACACACACACACACTCGTGGACACACACACACACGCACACTCCCAGCTGGCACCGTCACACCTGTCAGTCAAACCCAGGTGAAACCCCCACCCGCCTGGTACCGAGCAGCCAATCCCTCCTCTCTCCCCTCTTCTCTGTCTCCATGGAGACCAGTTCTGGAGGTCCTGTAGTAACCCGACACCCCGGGGGATGCTGGGTAATGGATACAGTTTCTCCAGCCGGCCGTTAAAGGCTCATCCCGTCTGTTTACAGGTTTTAAACTCAATTTCACATGATGGGAAACATGGGGAGCTGAACGACGAGGAAACGCTGGCTTTGCAAGGCTGGAGTGATGCATAGGAAAATAAATATGTAACATATGCATGAACAAACAGCTGATCTTGTGCTTATTTTTTTTTTAACTTGTACAACAGTTGTAAGCCAAGTTGCAGGAATTTCTCAAGCTTCATTTTTCTGTTTGGATGCAAATTTAAGGCTAAGAAGAACTTTTTTTTCACATTTTACAAGTGGCTATTTTGAATTATAATATTTGCTCACCGCTAACATTTTAACATCTAACTGCATTTTGCGATAAACTGTCAGATGGTAATCAAGGTGAGATGCCTGGCACAATTTGTTGATGACTATCTAGCATACTTAAAGGGGACATATCATGCTGATCCCTGATTTAATACTTACATATAATATAATACATTTAAAAACAAGACCATTCACCCCCTGAATTTTCAAAAAAAGAGATATTGTATTTTTTCTGATATCCTAGAACGAGATTTGATGCCTCTGAAAATAGGTCATTGACATTTGGCTTCGAGATTTCGACCGTCGTGACGACACAAGGATCCTGTCTTTTTATTGGAGTAATCTGATAAAGCAGCTCCTCCTCTGTGATGTCAGTTAGTCACACAACTGCCACCGAGGGATACACCCACCAAGAGCCGACTGACTGAGTGCTGGATGCAGGGACTCTGCTCTGCTGAGCAGCTCAGCTTTACATGGTGAATTAGCAGTTAAAACACTGTAGTTTTAGCAGACGTCGTAATACTTGTGAGACTGTGATATTTGCATGCTTGTTCTGACATGCACTGTGAACCTGGACCACGATAATGCTGCGGTAATAACATAGTGACGAACTGACAGTATAGGCTCACCACACTGAAGCGTCCTGAGATGATCTGTGTGGAGGTGGATTTTCTTCCTCCTGAGCTGCAGAACCGTCCGGGTCTGACTCGGGGTCCAATACAAAAAGACGTATCCTACACTCACTCACGCCATTTTATTAGTGCTATCAATGCCTTACAGTGAAGTTTTGGCAAACAGCAAACTCGCTCGGTCTGCTCCATCCAATATGGTGATTTTGTAAATACTGCCATGCTGCAAAACGAGAACTAAATGACTTGCACTGAGGGCAGAAATGCTTTATAGGCATCCTAGTCTGGCATAGTGAAAAGGAGAAACAAGCATGATATGTCCCCTTTAAGCAAGCTTTAACTGATTAACATGATTGCATTACATCGCAAATATCGCGATATCTGAAACATCTGTATGCATGTCGGGATACTCATTCCCAAACGTCACCCAGCCCCTGCTGAGAAAGAGCAATGACTTGTTTTTTCAGTCAAACCAGACACTAAAGCTTTGCACCCTAACTGCAGTGAATGCAACAAATACTAACTCAGTTTAGTGACAACAGCCTCTCTGTTCGTTCACATGATGTCCAGCAGCTCGGTGCAGCTTTCAGAGAGCTACATGCAAGCTAACAGACTGACACAAGCCTTAGCATGGCTTACTCTGCTGACCTGAATGAAACATGACGTACACGCTGAGTTTAATGTGATAAAAGGCGAACGGCTGCTATCTGACACTGCACACATGAAAGATGCATGAAAGCCCCGTTTTCTTGGTGTCGGCTTGTGTTTCGTTGCTACAACGAGCTAACGTCAGGGATGCGTTTACACTGGGTTAGCAAGTAACATCATTCAAACACGACGATAAATCACCAGTTTATCACTGAGTAAAACTTTATTTATAATAAATTGATATAAAAACAATCCTACAATTGATTTTTATCAAAATAAGATTTAAATAGTATTTTCCCTCATTTGTGTTCTGGGGGATTAATGATGAGGGGAAACCCTCACCGCACATAGCTCAACCTGTGCCTGCTATTTTCAAAGATGTTACACAATGTAAAGGGATGTATGATACATAAAGGATACTTTTATAACTAGAAATGTGTTTTAACACTGGTAGCCAGGATGTGTGGTGAATTTGTAGTCAGGAAAAGGAGAAACAGTGCAACAGACGGGTCCGCGTCCGATAATGGAAGCATTTAGCTCAATGCTGCGTTTGCATGAAGCTAGACGCTAAGCTAGCTAGCATGCTGTGCAAGTTGAGCTACGAGTCCATAAAAACAAAACGAACAAAATTCATATTTATAACATCCAAATTGTGCACTCACCGGAGCTCTGCGTGGGTCTCCCACCCGGTAACGTACCGAGACAACCCGTCAAACAAACAAACCGGAGCGGGTGTTGACGCAGACCGGGGCAGGTTACTCCAACTGACGTGAGGTGCATTCACGGACAACTGGGAAACTAGGGAGTTATTACTATTATCTTGTTTTGATGCGGAGCACATAAGAAATTTGGAGGTATGATAATCAAAATACTTACACAATACTGCACCATAATGTTAATTATATGTCATGCATAAAAATGGACCTTTATGAGGAGACACTCGGTTATGTTTATTAATGGAGCCAGAAGAAACCAGTCGGTTAACTAAACTACAAGCATGCTTTAAAACTTGAGTTAGCAAAAAAAATTTTCACAAAAACAAAAACAAACTAGAAAAAAACCTAATTGTTTTGTTTTTCTTGGAAACTGGGAGAAAGTTATGTTTTTATCTTTTTTTTTTTTTTCAAAACAAGACATTCACCTAGGACAGGGGTCTGCAACCTTTACTTTCAAAAGAGCCGTTTTTGCCTCAGCTCACCTGGATGAAAGTCATTCGGGAGCCGCAAAATCTACTTTATCTTCAAATTAAGACAAAAAAAGTGTATAATCAGGTAAATAATTATCTAAACGAGAAGTTTTAGTGTTTATAAATTTGTACATGTGATTTCTTAGTTTTTTATCTTTATTAATTAATTTATTTAATTTATCTAATTCATTTTTTAATACACTTGCAAATTTAGGAGAAAAAAAAGGAATTTGTAGTGTCATAGATTTTATAAATTTTGCAAAATTTGGAAATTAAAAAAAAAAGATGAAAAAAATTGAAAAATAAGAAATGAATTTAAAAAATGTGCAAAATTTCAAAGAAATTGATGAAATGTCATAAATTTGCAAAAAAAAAAACAAAAAAAAACTGAATAATGCAATTTGAAAAATTTGCTTAATTTCCAAAAATTGTAAAAACTTTCTAAAATTGCAAAAAAGAGGGATTTATATTTAAAGAAAAAATCAAAAATTTGCAAAATCTTTAAAAAAATGTGGAATTCTTTTTCTTAATTTGCAAAAAATATCAAAACATTGGAAAAAAAAAAAAAAAAATTTTTAAAACAACAAAAAAAAATAGGAGCCACTGCAAAGGAGTCAAAGAGCTGCATGAGGCTCCAGAGCCACAGGTTGCAGACCCTTGACCTAGGATGGCATCTGGCTGGCATCCGGCGCCACTTTTAGAAACCTGGGAGTTTTTCTTGATCAGGATTTATCAGGAGTCATCCACCTGTCTCTATGCTTCAGTCACTACCTTCAAATCTTAAAGTGCCATTACATAACCATTGAATAACCATGGATCTGGGAGTCTCTAAGCTTGTCTCATAGGTTACTTTGCATTGTTGTCATAGGTGGCCTGCTGTGGACCACTCAGACTCCAGCTGCTGTGTTTTTTTTACAGTCTCACCATCATCATCGCTACAGCTCCAAAATACGGACTCTGTTTGTGTCTGGTTCTGCTTGAGGTTTCTGCCTGCTAAAGGGAAGTTATTCCTTGCCATTGTAAACTTTTTAAATGCTGCAAAATGCAAAGTACTATCCTTATGGTGGAATAAGATGAGATCAGATTCTTAACCTGTCTTAATGTTAGGTCTCTGTTAATGTAACATCAGCAGGTGTAGACTTGACTTTCTTTCATCTGAAAATGAAAAAAAAAAATGACATAATCAAATAAAAGGACCTCTGGAATCTTTTAACATTTGATGCTTTGATGCTTTTATGCTCAACAGTCCAATTTTCTTTTCTTTTTTTTTCATTCATTCTGAGCAGCATCAGCAGGGGGCGCCCACAACAAACAAACAACCAGTATAGAAAGTTTACAATATGTCTCTGAATAAGGTTTCTGATTCTATGATGTGCTTACTCTTCTTAAAAGTGTATTCTTACATTTTTAGTAGACTACAAAAACTTTAATAGCAGCTAGCTACTTTTTACTGAACCAGGCTAAAAAAAAAGTCTTGTGATTTCCAGTTTAACATGTTGAAGTTCATGTGTCCCATTATTCCTGAACTCATCCCAGTGAAACTCTGCGGTGGGTGTGAGCGGGATAACTTTCCTCTGTGTCACTCACTACAGCCATACCTCTACACACCTTGAATGACAACACACACACACACACACACACACACACACACACACACACACACACACACACACACACACACACACACACACACACACACACACCTCTGAATGATGTGGGCGGAGCTTCTCTCTGTGGATTTAACTGGCGCGTAATGTGCCGCTGTGGTGTCATTACGCACGGAGCAGTCCAGTTGCGCATGAGGAGCGGAGTTTTCTCTTTTTATCAAAGAATTATTTCGCACACCGAGGACTCAGAGACATATTTATACCACGGTTTTGGAAGAAAACAGCGCTGAGATGTTTTAATCTCGCCATGATCGATTTGTGCAGGTAAGAAAAACTTTGACTTTATTTGTCTCTACTATTGATCTCCAGGTGCAGAGTTTGTAATATGTTTAGCCTATAAATAGTATGATGTCCTGCAGTCTTATCATGTTTTCATAAACTATAAAAACAGAGCATTTTATGAATTTATTTTAAGTTTTTATGACCTCATATCTCCGTTTTAAAACTACATGGAAAGATTATTTTCTCTCAAATTGAATCAATATACATCCTAATAGAAACATTTGCAGATTTAAGGTAACGTTTAAATCACACTGTAAACCCAACAATTGATTTGGGTGACTTTTGGAATTAAATTTCAGTTTAAAAAAAATTAATTTAAGTTATATTGAGCTAAAAAAGAAAAGAAGGTCAGATCAGCCACATATCAAACAATAAAACCAAAGAATGACATTTTTGACCCAAACAAAAAAACAAAAATATGATTAAACTATTATCAGGTGGAGATAAAAAAAAAATCTAACAAGAATCAAAATAACCAAAACACACGTTCTTGGTAACATACTACACATTTGTGTGATACTAAAAGCAACAATTATCACTCCATAAAACTTTAAACTGCTGTTACCGTCCATCTGATTCTCCTGCCAGCTCAGGGTTTTTCTCATGGCTTCAGACCTCACTGAGGTTTCCTTCCCCCTCTTCCCTGAAGTCTATCATCAGAGCAGCATTACACAGGAATGTGCTCCAGCTCAAGATGGTTTCGGCTGCAGGAGCCAGTTCTGCAGCTTCATTTTCCAGGTCAACTGGTCCATCAGGTGTTTGTTTCTGCAGGGATGCTGAGAGCAGAGAGGAACTGAAAGAATAGAGCAGCTTCCTTTCATTCTTCTTGGATTATAACTGAGATTTTATTGTCTGCGTCTTATTAGATGACCCCAGGGAGCCAGAAGGTTCCTGATGTAACTCAGATTTAGTCCAAGTGTCGCCAAGGAACAAGAGAGCCTCCATGAGAAGTCCAGATGACCTCTGACCCTCGCAGCATGGACCTCCATCTACAGGGAAACCCTCAACTTCACTACGGGGTCAACGGGGGAGCTGGGCAAAACTCAAGACCACGGGTCAGTATTTAAAAAACAAAGAAGACTTCATTTAAAAAAATACCAGCTTTCATTTCTTGATTGAGTCAAATACGACCTCTAAGACTCAGCTTAAAGTCTAAAATCTGTCAAAAAAGGCTCAATTTCCTTGTTAATAAACTAATTTAGAAAGACAGCACCCCAGACTTCATTTTTTACATAAAAAATCTGAGATGAAGGTTTTTTAAGATAACACTCAAGGTGTAATGAGATAATTTCCTTAAACTCTTTAAAGTTTTTCTTTTTGATCTTTAAAAATGACCTCATTTGATAGCAGAAGCACAGATAAAGCAGATTTAGCGGATTACAGGTATGACTAGTGTTACTCAGAGGACACAGGTTCGTAGAGTGAGATAAAGATCCGTTCAGTGGAGCAGAGTCAGAAGCAGTCTTCCTCTATTGTCCTCTTGAACGCCGTAAACAGTCGGGGTATCAGATGAACAGCTGATTACCTAAACTGAACACTCCTTCACCCTCTCTGAGACTCTGTGCTGTGTTTACACAAAGCACCCAGTCATCACACACTCTGAGAAAAAATACACCTGCTCAACAACTTCATCCCTTCACATGCCTTGGGGATGACATCCATTATCAACGCACAACACAACCAAACCGGTTCAGCCGCAGTTTTCTGGGTCCTGAGCTGCTTCACTACAATGGACATAATTCACAGCAGCTGAAACCAGAACATCAGCGTCTCTATCTGATTGGTTTCTGTTGGGTGTTGCTCCTGCAGGTGTCTTTGTGTGTGAAGCAGAACAAGCCTCTGAGCGACTTTGTTGTTGTTGTAACTTTTCGCTGAGCTGATGTCAGCAGCAAACCTCGTCAACCTCGTCAACCTCGAGCTGAAGGTCATCTCCTTGAAACAGCTCAAATAAGCAGCTTCTTCTTTGGCTGCTCTGGTGGCTGTGTAATCATATTTAAACACAGTCGTTGATCAAACACAACACAGTGTGCTAGCAGCTAGCATTTGGCTAACTTCGAATGGATACAATTGACTTTGCTTTTATGGAACAGGCATGAAGAAAAAAACACCCAATAAAATGTTATAATGTTAGAAAAGCTGATTTTCAAATTTTGTTACAACCGTACAGTGCCTTATGCTAAGCTAATTTAGCTGAGCTGGCTACTATGGTGAATATTTACCATTTAGACTTTTATGAGTAATATATCACCTATTTAAATTACGGTAAAAGTAACAAAATAAAGTTTGTTTTGAGTTGGTGCCAGAGCATTGTTAGCTTAGCTTAGCTTAGCTTAGCATACAACAGAATACAATAACCAGTGGCTATTGTGATTTCTTAGATTTTTTTTTTTTGTTGACATAATACACAAGAATGACATATAATTAACTTAAGAGATGCTGATACATTTCTTTATATTGAGCTATCTAGCAGCTAGCTTCTTTGTGCTAGGCTAACCTAGCAAGTCAAATTCTGTGACCTCAATCCACCATGTAGGCATCAATGCCCAATTAGTCCTGTTCTATTTCATCATACAAATAAAGTAAATAACATCTAAGCTAAAGTGAAGACATGGTAAGCTAAGTTTAGCTTAGCATAAAGGCAGACACCAAGGACACAGGTAGTTGTGGTTTTAAAGAGTTTTGTTTGTGTCTGCCAGTAAAATAAAGAGAAATTTGCATGAGAGATGCTAATGCTTGATTTTCGTTGCATTTAGATGGCGTTTGGCTAGCTGCTAGCTTCTTTATGCTAAGCTAACTTAGCCATCCTTTTTCTGCAACTTCATATCTACTGGCTAGACATAAATTTATGATTGGTATTCCATTCAGAATGTTATGAGCTACATTAGGGACACTGTTAGCTTAGCTTAGCATTATGACAGGGGATATGGAAAACAGCCAGCTAGCTTGTTTGTATGCGTTTCCAAAGATGAGAAAAAAAGTAGGTTGTATTTGGTTTAAGGCAGGCTAGCTTTTTCTGTTTTCAGGCTATGCTACATTTTAGCAAGGGCATAGTTAGCCTAGCTTAGCATCAAGACTGATGGTTGGGATGGAAACACTAGTCTCATATAAATGCACAGTTACATGTCATACTTCACGTCTAATGCAGTATTTTTATTCTATGGTTATTTTTGCTGCAGAAACTCATCGCTAGAGAGGATTTCTTTCTCCCCTAGGCCATGTGGTGTGGTTTTAAAAAGGTGGATTTGTTCATTATCAGAACCTCAAAGTGAAGCAGCTCAATCAATAGCCACCAAAGCTGTTACTGGATCGTCCATTGTGTTACTTTTCAGAGGCAGCTCTGTTTGAATCAGGACAGGTAGCCACAGAGGTGAAGCACACATGGGGAGGGGCTGACTTCCAACAGAGGAGACGGGGTGATTGAGTTCAGGGTGGGAAAGGAGTTCAGGGAGTTGGTATGCAGAGACAAACAAGCCTGTGTTCACCCTGTACACATGACTACTGTACTGGAAAGTCAGGGTTTAAAACATGGGGTTCAATAAAGAAGAAGAGTAATGTTTGTTTATTACTTAATCTGGGTGTAGGTCAACTTTAGAAGCTACTTTTTTGGATTCAGGGTAGCCCTGTTCACACATACACTAAAATTCCTGAGATTTCCTGAAATTTCTTTGGGTGTGAGGATTTTTACATATCAAACTACTTTGACTTTTCCAGCCACTCAGTAAAACTTCTGCTTCCCTCACAACAGAAAACTGGCAAAATTTCCATCTCTGTGGAGCATGTGTGAATAGGAAACTTAGGAAACTTTTAAGGGTTGGTTGTCTTGAATTTTCCAGATGTTTTGGTGAGTTTAAATTCAAAAAGGCATAAACGATTGATGTATTCTCTTTGGTTTGACAGGCGGATGATACGCTCAAGTTTCTGAGCCGGGAGGAGCGAGAGTGTCTCCAGTTTTTCGAGAGCACCATCGACTCGTTAGAGGAAGGTCTGGAGGATAGTGATCGCAGGCAAAGGCAAATAAGGCCGGACTCAGGCCCCAGCGCCCACCTCTCTGAGGTTGATGGACGTCGGATCACAAGTCAAAGCCCAGGAGTCATTGTGTCCTCTCTTCTGGCTGCACACCAAAACCCAAAAGACCAAGATATCATTGATCTGGTTCGCCCAGATCCTGACTTGGTGCAAACCAGAGAGCCACTCTTCAGTCCCACCAATCCAGGTAGAGTAAAGATGCTTGTCTTGTAAAGGGTTAAAGAGACTGGATCTTGTAGTGTTTACAGATTTTCACCCTGCCGTTCATGTCCCACAGACTTTCACAGCATGGTGCAGGTCCCTGATACCCACTTTGAAATAAAACCGAGGCGAGATCCCCAGGCAGACAGCCTGCCCTCAGAGTACAACCCTCCCTTACCCAGTGGCAGCTACGGGCCGGCGGACAACCATTCATCCTATCACCCTCCAGGCTGCATCCCCACCCCAGTACTGATTGCCCAGAAGATTGCAGAGAACCAAGGAGGTGGAACCACCAACGTAACTCCTTCCTCACTCCTCCGGCGTTTGAGCTTAGAGTCTGAAAAACCGGCAAGCATCAGCGCTGATCCACTTGTCAAACAGGGTCCTCCAACCTCTGCCAAGCCTTCTCGTCTTCCTGCTAACATCAGCCTACACCACAGCGGTAAGGAGCACCAAAGCCAGTCACTACCTAACGTGAACATCCACGAGAGACGGGCGCAGATGCTGGCAAATCTAGCAGGAACCGCACATCCTCTGCTGCAGGAAGATCCTCAGCATACCCTGGAGCCGGCAGCTCGAAATATCCCCACTCGCAGCATTTCCTTCAAGGATCCATCGCCAGATAAATCCAGGATGGAGGCTCTGTCTAAGCTGGGTCTGAACAGGGGGAGAGCCATGTCTGGGGGTATGTCGCTTCTTGTCCCTCCTGACGGCGCCTCCCCAGGCCCTCCTGCTGATGTAGACGCAAGTGCCAAGCCTGTGGAAGTCAGTGTGCCCCCAACAGCAGAAACCAGCAGCAAGTTGCAAGAAACCCATGTCTCAGCACCTCATCACAGCCAGATCCACTTTGAAAGAAGACCAGAGACTGAGCGGAGAGATTCTGTAGACAGCCATGAAGATAGAGGTCTGGAAAGGTTCCCCTCACCTCCACCTCCAGCAACCATCGAGAGCGTCTACCATCCTCCTCCTCCTCCTCAGGAAGTGAGATCATCCCTCCCCCCTTCACTCGAGGTGACTCAACCAGTATTCAACAGATACGGAGGGAAGTCGATCGTGATCAACCCCATCGTCACCCCCAGGAGTGAACCTACAGTCTCTCCAACCAGCCCTGAACCCAAAACCCTCCCACCAGCTCTGGCTAGTCCCACTGAGTTCAACGAGTACGGAGGAAAGACTAAAGTCATTAACGTTGCTCCTGCTGTCATACCCAGGAGCAACCTCCCAGACATTCTCAGCTCCCACATCGACAAGACTCAAAGCTTGCCGTCCAAACCGGAGCTTTCACCCACTGAGCTCAACAGCTACGGAGGGAAGAGCCGGGTGATTAACCCAGCAGCGGGAATGAACCGACCTTCAGAGAGCCCAGCAAAAAGCTCCAAAGCTCCTGCGCCGTCCCCGGCTCCAAAACCTCCTCGGCACTCTTACCACGGCGTCGTCTCCCCCCATAGAGCCCCACATGGTGCCTCGTCATTGGACCACAGGAAGAGATCCAGCATGTTCCGCCCCCAAAGCATCACTGTGCAGTTTTCTGGAAAGGGGCCGATGGACAAATCGCGGATGGACGCTTTGAGGAAACTTGGACTCTGGAAAGAGTCGTGATACACTTTGGGATCCTCTTGCTCAGTTGAGCCTGGGTTGGTATACCAGAGATTTCTCTATTTTTGCCCAAGGAGTGGTTGAAGAGAGCTACTTTTACAGAGGAATGATGGTGGTAGACCTGCACAGCCAGTTCTTGCTTCCTGGACATAAAAAAACTGAAAAACTAGTTGGACACGGTGCAGTTTCGACACTGTTTGGGAGGCAAAATTCTTCACAGATCACCTGCTTTGTGCTGCCTCTGAACCATGACACTTTATACCTCCTTAAAAGAAAAACAAGAACTGTGACTTTAATATCATGGGAATCTGAGTAGATGAGGTTTCCAGTCTTACCTTTGTTGGGAAACAAAGCTATCACTTGTGAATAGAAAGACTTATTTTACTTTATGTGTAAATTTATCTCTTGATACACAGGATTTTATTCTCGTCACATCATCTATTCTTTGTAGTTTACAATTTATAGTTATTATTCCAAAGGGTATTCCTAAAATTGGGACTAAGCCTTGTACAGTTAGGTAGACATTACCTTAAATGGGATTAAGACCATCTTTGCTTTTAGACGTCAACACCTAAATTAAGTCAGACTCGGGCCCTTTAAATTAAAACACTAAAAAGCTTTAATTTTTGCTTTTTTGCAGCCTTTCCCTTTAAAAATATGTTTTAAATTTAATAAAATGATACTAGATTGTTTCACCAGCCTTTAAAATCCACAAAAATAATTTTGCTGATTGAATTAGTCTATTTTTCAAAGGGGGGGCCAGTGGGGGCTCAACCCTGCCCGTGGGCACCCCAGCAGTTTGATCCGGCCCTGTTGGTAAAATAGGAAACTTTATCAAGTGCAGCATTTGAAGCACACATTTGTAAATAAAAATATAGTACAGAAAATAATCTTAAGTTATATATATTTTGTTTACTGTGTCAGAAAGTGAAACTAATGTTTAATCACAGGCTGTGAAGTCTTTACATGGGAATCTTTTGTTTACTGACTTTGGGCATTTTAGTGGTGAGTAATTTTTCTGTAAGCACTTTTGGAGCAAGAACAAAGTTAGAGTACTTTTCTCTGAAGCATTTTTATTTATTCTGCAACTACAAAAACCTTGTTGTGAAGTTTTGTAACAGGCTTGTGTTGTGTATAAAGTGAGCAAAGACTTCCAAAGACAGCCTGTTTTATCGCTCTGAGACCCAACATCTCCACAGTTTGCCCTCAACCCTCTGTCCTGGAATAACTCGGCTGCAGATGTTTGAGTTAAAGCGCCTGAAGTTTTCTTGAAAGTCAGACATCTGAGCTTGGCTGGGGGATATTTTTACTCCACCTCCCACACCAAACCACAGACTGTGGACTGGGGTTTGAGGGCAGGACTTTTTCACCAGGCAGAGGGAATACTTAAAAGCTGCTCTTTAGGGATGGGCGAGCACACGGCGTTGTAGAAAACACAAGCACGAAAACCACAGTCTAGAAATACATCGTGGGCTACTTTTGTGTTTTTCTTCCTGCAGAGCTGTCGTGGATTACTTCACTGTTTGTGTGTTATTTATCTGTTCATGTATGTGTGATGTGTGATGTGTGAATGTGTTTGACTCCGGCCCCCTGTAGTTCACCTACAGAAACTCTTGAAGGATACTCTCATTTCGTACAGGTAGAGGTCCGTCTCCTGTGTGAATATTTGAGTGAATTTGTTTACAGACTCCGGTTCTCTGTAGTTTAGCTACAGTTATTTTTGAAGTAAATAATGGTGCGTATGACGACACTCTGCCTATAAATCCAGCTTTAGGAGGAAACGTGTGCAGCAGAGATAAGAGTGTGGTCGAGGGGAATTTTAGACATGTGAAAAGTGCTGCTAAACTACAACAGCCTGTTCTACTTTCTGACCTTTAAATGTCTACGTAATAAACTGTATATACTCTACTTTATATATATGTGATGTTGAATGTTTGTCAGTCAATAAAGAGAGAAATAAAACCTCAGTTTACTTGTTTTCCTTTGAGTTACTCTGGTATGTAAACATCAAAAAGTTGAACTTTAACGACAGGCTGAGTCTGTGCAATATTTTACCTGAGTGGAAACTTACAGGATGGCCTGAGGAGATGAGTCTTAAAGGTGCAGTCCGTATTATGTTCATATTTCATAGTGAGGGATCAACACTGAAAGAAAGAAAGAAAGCAGGAAAGCTTTCTTTTAGCTCCATTTTTGGTCTCCTCCACATCATTTTCTCCAAAATAACCTACTTTTTTTGCTCCCAAATTCTCTGTTAGGTATTATTTAAGAGTGTTATTTGTTTCCTAATATCAGCAAACCATCACCAGGATCCTAATCAAGTCCTTTTTTGGGTCCTGTTACAAAACAACAAGTTTGTAGAATTAAATAGCGGTAAGCTAGCCGATATGTTAGATATTTTGCTAATTACAACACTCAGATTTGATCCTTCAATGAGACAAATACTTGACTCTTGTCCAAAATTTCCACAACTGTTGTCTGAATTTTTTGACCACATTTATCTCATATTGAATAGTGGAGTGTACTACAAAGAAGAGAATATGCACACATTTAATATGGATATCCACTATATATTCATGTTTGAAATACAGGAAAGCTGAATACCTACTCTTTAAAGCAGGGTACCCCATCTTTAAAGGAGGATATCCTTTCTTTAAAATAAAGTACCTGTTATTTAAAGCAGAACAACCCCTCTTTAAAGTGGAAACACTCTCTTTAAAGCAGGGTACCCCCTCTTTAAGGAAGGATAGTGGAGTGTATTAATGTTGGTACCTGTTATTCAAAGCAGAATAACCCCTCTTTAAAATAGAATACCCCTCATTTATTTTGTGTTGATATGTAATTTAATTGTTGTTTATTTGCCTGTAAAACACATTGTAAACTTGTTTTGGGAAAAGTGCTATACAAATAAAGTTTTATTATTATTTATCATCATTACAAAAGCAGGGTACCCCTTCTTTACAGTACAGTACCCCTCTTTAAAGCAGGGTATCTCTTCTTTAAAGGAGGATACCCTTTCTTTAAAACAGAGTACCTATTAATTTAAGCAGAACAACCCCTCTTTAAAGTAGAATACCCCTCTTTAACCCTGCAGTTTAATAATCTTACCCCAATCTGACGTCATAAAATTATTTTTCTTGGCAGAAATTTAGGATTTCTGATATCATGATTGATATGACATTGATTGGATAGATTAGCCTCCTCTTATATTGATATTTCCTCATGTTTTTTCTGCTCATTAATCCTTTTAGTAGGATTTTGTTTCTATTATTAAAACATTTATTGTGGTATTTGGGGTATTTTTTGCTTTTATTATGATAGGACAGCTTGGGAAACACAGGAAGTGTGAGGGGAGAAAGAAGGGGAATGTGTATATTTGTGTATCTGTTATAGTCTCAGATAGAAAACTGTGCAGTGAATGGGTGGTCGACAGCTCGTCTGCTCCGGTAAACTCCAGCGTATTTACAGCGTTTCAGATATACAGCGCTGCGAGGAGCGAGCGGGCAGGAAATGAGGAAATACTTGTGTTTGCAGCCGTGTAATTAGACCTCAACAAACAGGCGCGCCCTCTCAAAACACGCCACAAACACACACCATGACCTCAGTTACAGTGATAGATTTAACGCTTTATTCATGATCATTTTCGCCCGACGTGAGCCGAGACACAAAGCCTCCAGCTGCTGTTTTCTCCTCCTGGACGACAGAAATCTAGACACAGGGCGACGACTGGACAGGGCGGTGCAGGAAAAGGCCCATGCAGCAACAGAACAGATCACACACATCGAAAACATCTAACCATCAAACAGGCTCGACGGATACAGTAAATCTAAAATAAACTTTGTTTTAAAGTCTCTCAGGCACACGGTTATCTGCTCGTCCAAAGCTTTTATCACGTTACACTTCACAAATCCAAATCAAGGCAAGCTGAATAACGTTAGAAGTAACTCTTGGTTAGAAAAAAAAAAAGATCTGAGGATAAAAGTTGGAAAAAATGTTGATTTATGTACACTCAGGTGTCCTTCAGCGATCAGGTTGCTAAGTGAACTGAAGGTGTAAGGCGTGTGTTCAGTCAGAGGTGTGTGTGTCACAGCTGCAGGAACTTCTCAACACTTCCAACTTTTTTTCAGATTTGGAAGTGGAAATTAAAAGGTGGACAACGTGACAGCTCTCCTAAAGTGAAGCCAAAATTTTTAAAGCTCCACCTTGTGATTGGCTGCATGAGGCTGCTTATTACGCTGGTTTACATTCAAGTGTTTATCTTCTGAAAAGTTGAGTTTTAATCTATTTTGAAATGTGTAAAAAAGATTATGTGATGTCATGATTGACAGGTCTGTGGACCAATCAGATTTACAGGTTGAATTAGCGCTTTTTTCAGCGGAAGGGGCGGGGTGTTGATCCTGCAGCTTCCTTAAGTTTCAGCTTCATCCGTCACCTTTTTGCAGAAGCTATGTTGGCGTCACTTTTGTACAACAGTCGATGGAAAAACCACCGTCACCATCAGCTGTTTTCTCTGAGCTACAGTTTGACACACCACTTTGATGCAACACACGCCTCCAGAAAAAAAAACCATCACTTCACTCGTGTACGGAAACATCGCTTCTTCTTCCTCTGTCAGTTTAGCAACACGTGAGAACTTCACACACATGTTCCCGGTTTTCTTCAAGAGTCCAAAAAACAGTAAGTTATCCTCTCCAGTTGTGTGTAAGTTTAGTCCACTCACAGGTTTTTCACTCCTAAATATGAGTCAGTGTTTCCAGGAGGCGATGCGCTCCTCCCGCCCTCCCGTCTGTCACGCCGTCAGTCGACCACTCAGGAGTTCAGTCGTCTTTTTTTCGTGTAGTTCGTTCTCCAGACAGTCGGTGTTCTGTGTCATCGCAGGCAACAGACAAAAACAGAAAGAGAGCCATCGTGTGACCCCTGACCTCTGACCTCCAGCTCCCGGTTCTGCCTCTGCCCACCTTGTCCTTTGGACCGGCCTCCTTTAGAGTGGGTGTTCAGGTCAGCGGGTTTTTGGTCTGTGCCGGTGTCAGCTGGAGTCTGGAGGACCCGTCTCGTTTCGACCGGTGTTCCCCTCCGATCTTCTCTTTCTCTTTTGCTCGATCATTTGCTCCCTTGCTCACTCGCTCGTTCAGCCTGGGCCCAGACTCCGATCAGCGTCTCCTGGAGGACAGAGCAGACATTTACTGCAGACGGGCTGAGAGAGGACGCAGCCACACAGACAGAGAGTTACCGTTCTGGTCGTGGATTCACTTTCTAGGAGACAGAAGAGGAAATGAGAGGAGATTCCTTACATCTGTTTCTCTCCTCCTTCGTGTGGGGGGAGGTGGAGCGTGCAGCCTCACCCTCAACTCTCTACCTCTGTCAGGTTAAGCTTCTGCCCATGAAGGCTTCTCATCCTGGCTCTACTTCTCTGTCCTTCTCTGTTTTTGTGTCGTGGTGTCATGAGCACAGCCACTGACCCTTACTGCCTGTTAATCCCCATGTTTGGGTCCTGGAGGACCTTGGGAACCACGTGGTGGGTTGTGTATCTCATCAGAAGAGCATAAATATTGATACAACAGCGAGATTGGATAAACATCTTTACTGAGCACTTATCCTTTCCATTAGAGCACAAGTATCTTGTTGTTATATCTGTTTTTATTCAAATAACTTCCTGTTTTGTCTTGGATTCTCCGTTGCAACAGAAAATACAGGTTTACCATCATCATTGTGTATTTGTGTCTGTGGTGGAAATGTAACTTTGCTGCAGCTGATTTTTAATCTCAATGAGTCTTTTTCCTGGTTACACAAAGGTTTATTAATAATAACAATAATGGATTTATTTTTTTCCTTGTATCTTACTCTGGGAAACTTTGTCATTAGTTAAAGGTGTGCACTGTGCAATAAAGTCTACATCTGGTTTGAATTTGCCTTGAATGACAAGTTTATAAATAGTAAAGTATTTTTCAAGACAAAGACTTTTATAAAGTACAGAAGAAAGAGGGTTAAGGCAAGAGAAAAAAAATGTCTTTTTTTATTACTATTATTTTCTGAGAAAAAAATAATCTGAATTCTGCCTTTTTCTCAGAAGTCTGTGATTAAACTCTTTTTTTTTTAAAAAAGTCAGTTTTTTAAATATCTATTTTTTGAGGAAAAAGTCCAATTTTTTATATCTATTTTTCTTAGAAAAAAGTCTAATTATTTTTATTTCTATTTTTTCTGAGAAAAAAATGTCAATTATTTCATTCTGTTTTTTTCTGAGACGCAAGTCCAATTTTTTTCTTACATATGCATATTTTATAAAGGACATTGATGAGCATGGGGTCATGGACATTAAGATTTGTACACAGACATTTTTTTTGCCCCCAAGCTCTGGCTTTCACTGTAATTTATGTCATTTTCTTCATCTTTGTTAAATTTGTAAAAAATTTAAATAAAAAGTTGATCACAAAAAAGAAAAAAGAAAATCAAATTCTGAGATTAAACTCAAAATAAAAAAACATCCAAAATTTTTACAGATCTATTATATCTGAGAAAAGGGTCAGAATTTTCTTATTTTGCTTATCTTATCTCCAATAGATCCAACTGTGGACTTCTGCACGTTTTTTTTATTTGTTTTTTTTCACAGGCACTTTTACCCCAAAGCTCTGTCTTTCACTTTTATTTATGTCATTTTCTTTATCTTTATTAAACTGTTAAATTAAAAAAAAAATGATTGCAATAAAGAAAAAAAAGTCTGAATTCTGAATTTTTTCCCAGAAAAAACGTGCAATAAAAAAGGGTGTTTTTTTTTTTTTTTTACAGTGGCACTAATCTTCCTCCATAATTAAGACTTAGATGTGGAGTGGAAAAGACTTGTGATGCTTTGACTCAACTTCGATCCTCATGGACTCAAAAACCTGATCACACTCTGTGTTTTAAGAGAGACAGTGTGAAGTCAAACTGAACCTTGCATGTACAAAATAATTTCCATTAAAGAAAAAACTCACAAGGTGCTTCTGATGTTTGACAATGAAAGAACTTAGATTTATCTTTATTTACACATTTCAAAGAGATTTCATAGGAAACAGGATCTAACGAATCGAACCACCTGAAAAAATTAGAGTCAGAGGTTAAAAAGTGCAAAATGAACACAAAGCTAACTGAGCTACAGCCTAACGCCTCCTCAACGAGTTTCTTTCTACTCGTTGACATAACTGTGGCTTCTCTCCTGCTTCTCTTTCCTCTCTTGTCTCTGCTTCCTGTCTCTCATCTCTTGTCTTTCCTTTCTGGCTCTTTCCAGGCTGTTTAAAGAGACGTCATGAGGTGGAGTCAGTACACACACACAGATAAGAACCACCGGCCCTGAGCTTTCACATTCTGCGCCGTGTGTTTGAGTGTCGGTGCTTCGCGGCTCTTGTCTCACCTTCCTCCGGTCTTGAAGATGAGGTCGGCGTTGGGAGCGCCTTTCGGGTGCTGATAACGAGGCCGGCGCTCACGGTTTGTGTTGGCAGGAGCTGGGCGCTGAGCCAGGGACTGCATCATCTCTGAAGCACGAACACACAGAAAGTTGATTCGTCGAAACTTTGAAAGAAACTTTTTATAACAGTTTAGATTTTCTACCCTTTTTTAACCCTTTTTAACCCTCCATGGTGCCGTACCCTGGTAGTCCTCCTGCTCCTGCCTCTCGTTGATGTCCAGAGTGAGTTTCTTCATCCGCATGCGCTCCTCCTGCTCGGCCTGCTGCTGGTTGAAGTGGTTTGCAGCCAGGTGAGACGACAGTGGCACGTTGAGGATCTTATACTGAGGACCAGGAGCAGGAAGTGACATCAACATTCAAGATACAAGATTCAATACTTTATAACCATGTCAATACTTTGAATTGGGATTTGTTTCAGTGGGCGTCATGCACTGACAACACCCTCACATACATTAACAATAAAGACGAAAAAATAAATAAAATTCACCTGTGGCATAAAACAATATAGTAAAACTAATCAGATATTAAGATATGATAATAAAAAAAAAACATGGTAATAAATACGGGTGCTTGTGGCAAAATCCAGCGAAGTTAAGATACAACAAAACTGCCCCTAGAAAATAAATTAAAATAAATAAATTAAAAAATGTATATTAAAATACAAAAATTAAAATACATAAATTAAAATAAATAAATAAATACTTTGCATTTTAAAAAGTCCCAAACTTGCTGTCATAAGGGTCAGGGACCAAAAACAGAAAACCCAAGAAAAAGAAGCTTTTTGTTAAGTTTTAGCTTTAGATTTCAGAATCTGATATGCCTTTATGCTGTGGGCGCTGTGCTGCACGGCGCTCACGCTTTGTGTGTGAATTAGGGCTGCACGATTATCGCAATCGCAATCGCAATCGAAACGTCAGCACATGTAATTCAGATTTTTCTCCATGATAACCAAGCAAGTCTGTAGACTCATCATGACACAACTTTTTTTATTAAATCGCAAGCACAATCGCAATCACAATATTGTCCACCTAATCGCAAATCGCGCCTTTTCCCCAAATCGTGCAGCACTAGTGTGAATGCAGATATCGGGTTCGGACGTTCGGCTCGACCACTTTCGTAATAACGTAGCTTTCGGGTCCTCACGTTTCCACAGCCTGCTTGTATTCGGTAGTGTGTTTCAGCTTTAGGTGGAGGAAGATGTTTGTGGTGTTGCCACCCTTCGCGGTTTAGTTCTCCTGCACATTTTGCATTTGATTTGTTTTACCTGATCTTTGACTGATCCTTGGTCAGCCAAGCCACCTCCACATCCCTGAGGTAGCTCCTCTTTTAGGCTCTAAATCCTCATGTGAGGACGAAGTTGATGCTGCCGTGCTACTTTCACTCTCGGCTGTTGTTGTTTTGTACACAGCAGGGAGCGTCACACGTAATCGCACCTCTGCACAGGAAATATCACGAAATTATAAATTTAATATCTCAAAAAAGTTATACCTGTATTATCATAGACAATATGATATGGCACACCCCTAATTTCCACTTAAAATGCAAGGCCTAAACACAACAAAACTTTTGCGTTTCGCCCTAAAACCGTTGTCGTGTAAACTGCCCCTTATTTGTCTGTAAAACAGCAAGGAGACAAGAAGTCTCACTTTGTTCATAGGTGGCACCAAGTTCAAATGAAACGAAAGTTCCTCACAGGAGCTTTAATAAATAACAAACACGTGATTGGCCAATCAGAGTCAGGCACTTGATTTTAAGCAAAGTTATCTTATTTAGCAATCTTTGCATGACAGGAGCAGAGAGACGACTCAGGTTGTGTGATAACTATCAACTTTAAACTGATCAGCAGAGGAAAATCGTGAGATTAGTCAAGAAAATCTACTCAATCTGATCAAAAAGAGGTTGGAAAAACAGATGAAGAGGCCGTGAGGACGGCCTTCACACACACACAGGTTGCTTTCATTCACCAGGTGAAGCTGTGTGTGTTTACTGAGGCTGGGAGTCATTTCCTGTCCACGCGCCTCTCTAACACTCCAACAAAGATATTCAGTGTTCGCTCCAGAAAAGGGATTTTCATATTTATTTTGTTGCCTGTGTGTGTGTGTGTGTGTGTGAGTGTGTGAGAGTGTATGTGTGTTTGGCAGCTGTCCATTAAGCGCAGTGAGGCCGTGTGGACCGAAGCCTCGTTTAAAGCTCAGAGAAAACTCGCAGAAAAGGAGCGGACACACCCAGAGCTCCGAGAACCAGCCTCTGCCCTCAAAACCTCAAACCACACGCTCAACACACACACATATAACACACACATTCACACACACACAGCTACAAGTCCAGAGTCAATATTATTCCTGAGCTCAGTCAGACTGAGGCAAGCGTGAGGGAGGTTACAGAGTGAGACAGAGAAAGCATTAAATCACCTCGCAGCTCCTCGCTCGTCTGAGCTCTTTTTATGAAAGCGTCAAAAACGAAACGATAGAAAAAGCTGAAGGTATGGGCGCTCTGTGTTTACCTGCTGTTTGTTGCCTCTGCGCGTCAGCATCACAAACTGCATGGTGTCAGAGATGTCGGCGTCCCCCTCCCCGATGCACGGCTGCCCGGAGCTCCCCTTCTTCAGCTGGCTCTTCAGCTGCAGCGGGATCGCCACGTCCAGCTGGTGCACCTTCACCGTCTCGCCGCTGCGCTGCTGCAGGGACCAAACAACGGGTTTCATGAGGAGGAGGAGGTTTGTGTATCTGATGGAGTGCAGACTGCAAACCAGCAGTGTGTTGTCTTACCTGCAGATTCTCCAGCATCATCTTGTCCAGAGCCTGAATGAAATCCTCATCCTCAGCGCAGGCCACATGCTTCAGCCCTCCTCCTCTGATGGTGACCTCCTGAAACAGGAATGAACGTTTAAATCTTTATGCCAACACTTCTCTCTGCAGATTAACGAGAATCTCTCAGAAATGTCACATCTTACGTTGTTCTCCTCATCTGTCTCATTCTCCTTGTTGGAGTCGGTCAGGTAGTCGGTGTTCTCTTCTTCTTCTTCCTCCCTCTCCTCCTCTTCATTCTCAGATCCTTCCTATGAAAACAAATGAAAGTCACAGCTGAGACCCAGGCGTGAGATTTATGAATAAATGCCTTAAAGTTTTAATCTAACAGAAAACATCACAACATCTCGGTTTTAACCTCAGAGATGAAAAATGTCATTGATACAATTTAAAGCATGTCTGGGTCTGACAGTCGAGGCGTCAAGTGAAAGGTGAGCGTGCTTTTTCTGTCATGGCGCTTCGGCTTTGGAGTGACTTGCCTGAGGAGAAAATACTCCCAGATTCAGTGACATCTTTAAGATCTCTTCGAAAACTTTAAGAGACTTGTTTTTATGTGATACCCTATTCACCATCTTCTTCTGTTCTGATCTTATTATTCATTCAATAAGAACTTTTAATTCATTGCTTTGATTACTGACTTTTAGGGATGTACCGATATGAAAATTCTGGCCGATACTGATATTAATATTGCTGCTATGGCCGATAACGGATATTTACCGATATTAATATTGGTTAGAAAAAAAAACAAAAAACAATCTGAGTCGATGTGTCTAGGTAGCTCAGACAGAAAAAGCAGCAAGATCGTGAGAAAAAACGATCATGGAGAGGATCAAAGGATGGAGCGCCTGAGACGAATGCGATCAAATAAAAGTTTGTTTTGTCTGTTTTTTGGATCAAAAACAGAAAGAGAGACATAAAAGAAGAGAGTCCACTTTTCTGAGGTAGTTTTGGTGTTTACACAGTCAGAGAAAACAAGATTATTTGGGTTTTGAAAGATCGTTCAAGATGCTCTGAAAATGGCCGACAGCTAATGAGTTAATATCGGCTGATATCGATATTGATACCCATATATCGTGCATCCCTATTGACTTTCTTGTTTCCTTCCTCTTCGTTTTCTCTCCTTCTTGTTATTACTTTGAGTTCATCCTTTTAAGACTCGATTTTTTACTCATCAATTAATAATGGAGAAGGTGTGGAAATAAATAAGTTTTACTTCTTTCTGCCCTTTTTCGAAATCTTTTCTTCTGTTGGGGCCAAAAAACTTGTTTTTTTGCTTTTTTCTTTTGAATGTTTTGCTTTTCTGTCAAAGCCCTTAGTGAACACTTGTTTTTAAATGTGTTATACAAATAAAGTTATGATTGTTATTACTATTTTAACACTGTTGGATTGTTTTAAAAAGGTTAGCACAACTTAAACAAATATTTTGGACTGTCATATCTGTCTCTTCTCTGTGGTGAAAGGAAACTTTCCTATCGTGTCCACAAACTTGTCGAGTCACTGACGGACAGGAAGGAGCTTAAAGCTGAAGACTGAGTAATCAAAGCTAACAACACTCCTTGCGAAGAGGTCACAGGCCGCTGCAAAAACACCAATTACTGTGTGTTCACAGCTCCGAAAATAAACACTGATGACATCTTGTAGTGTGTTTAGTCTTTGTTACAACACAAGTGCTGAGAAGGAAGTAGCAGAAAAAGATCTGAGCTCAGAGGACGAACTCTGTGAGCGCTAACTTGAAGTCATGAGGATGAAATCGTTATTGATTTTAGTTTAAAACATGATTTGTTCGTTCTGAAGAGAATGGTTTTATGCTCACGTCAGACGAGCTCTGTTTAATCCACCTCGCCTTTAACGACCTGTGACGCTCTAAATACGTTTCAGAGGCTCGTCCTCAGGGATGGACGCCGTTATGAAAGTAAAGCTGTTGTTAAGTCATTGTGTGTGTGCAGTCATCACATCAGAGGACAAACAGGAGGAGGTCACAAAGAGTCACTCACGTCCTCCTCTTGTTCGTTCATCTCGCTCTCGTTGCCTGACTGCTCCTCGGTTTCTGCACCGCCCTCTTCATCATCGTCTTCATCTTCTTCGTCCAGACCTTCGCCCTCACTCATGGCACTGGAGCGTCCGTCTTTCTCCATCGCCATACCTTCGAAAAAAAACACACATGTAAAAAATGCAAGAAATGATGGAGTATCAGAGGGGAAGAATAATGATTAAGTTTGATGGAGTGAGTTATGAAACAAATCGGAGCCAAGCCTGAGCTAAAAATAGACGTTCAGAGGGAGCGATTATCTCATTAATGTCTCCAAACCTGTACCTGCAGCTAATTACACAGCCTAATTGTGCAACTGTTGTGTTAAGGTGAAGAAATGAAGTCAGGCAGGTACGTGAAGCTGAGGATCCGGTCTCTGGTCTTTGTGTGACTCAGGGACTGAGGAATGCCTGATCCTGGTTAAAGTATGAACTGTACAACAATGGCTGCTCTGTGCGGTTACAGAGGGGCCTCCATACGTCTCATCAATCACTTTCTACAAACACGAATGTAACCACAGGCATAAAAAAGCAGACGTATAAAAACTGGAGAGCACTTCCTACTTCCATCCCAGACGCACAGATCCACAGTCTGTGTTTCTGTCTCAGTGGGCGGGGCCTTTGTTTACATTTTTCTGCACGTTCCAAGTCAACACCTTGAAACTATAAAACAAAGCTGATGTTCAAGCTTTGTTGCTAAGCGCCGCCCTGTTGGTTGTGGCTGTCTGTTGCAGTGGCTCTGTCTTCTTTGTCTGTTTTCTTGTTATTTTTTTGTCTCTTTTTCGTCATTTTTGTATTTGGAGTGGATCATTTGTTGGTCATGGACACCAAACTGGTTTTGTCTTCAGTGATATTTTTACTACTTTTGCTCCTGTGTTTGTCTGGAGATCCTACATGTAACCATGTCTGCATTGTTTACATGTGAACTTAGCTGTTAGCAGCCTGTAGCATGTCAATGCTAACTGGTGCTAGGCCAGATGTTTCCCCTCAAGGTGAGGAGAGGGAGGTGAGGATGACGTGCTGGTTCTCAGGTGTGAGCTAAGAAGTGACGACATCTAACTGGGAATGCAAGATCTATCTCCAATATGATAAATGAGCTAGCTGTGCTAACCCAGCAACAGAGGGAATACCAGAGGGCAGAGTAGCATCATGCTATTCACAGACATGGCTAACAGAGCTAACAGCAGACACCAAGGCCACATTGGAAGAGCTTCATCTGCTGTGAGCAGACAGGATCCAGGAGACAGAGACTGAACAGACTGCTGAAGAAGCTCAGTCCTGGACCCTGTGGAGGTGCAGGCTGGCTGACTGGACAATGATGGACAAGCTGTCAGCATCTATTTTCTTATGGAGCTTTTTACACTTTCTATACACTTTCTTACTTTGTTTTCTTGATTGCTGCTGTGACTCCTCCTGAATTTCCCCTAGGGGATAAATAAAGTGTTTTCTATTCTATTCCTCCTCTGTCTGTCACACTCAGGAATACTCAGCTGTTGCACTGAAGAATAAACAAAAGGATCAGATGATGAAAAAAAAATTGAAATGTATTTTCAACTCAGAATTTAAAGGAAAAGAAAAACACAAAATCAAAACAAGACACTTCTGTATCTGGGTTGGCTTTCTCGAAAAAACTTGTCATGTCACTCATTGTTATTTATAAAAATCCCTAAAATCACTCATCCTCAAGTGACTGTACGTGTCAGGTATGTGTCTGTTTCGATGAACATCGCCCTCCTACACAGCCAGGAATGCTGCTCAGCCGGGACGACAGAGAGCGACCCGACCTGTGAGTCCGGCTGCTACACAAACACTCAAACCCTCACGCACGCTGTGGATGACAGACCGGAAACGGGCGTCTTGTTCGGACGAGCTCTCACCTAGTTTGACGAGCACCTCTCTTTCCAGCTCCGTGACCTGCTTGGTGGCCTCGTCCAGGGAGCAGCTGAGCCTCATCTTGGGGCGCAGGAGCTCCAGGGTGTCGCTGATCATGTAGTCGATGTCGATGGGGAACGGGTGGTCTCTGGTCCAGACGTCGATGCTCTTCTTCCACCAGATGTAACGCTGCAGAAACACACAAAGTTACAGATTAATGAAAGTTATGAGCAGCCCACGTCCCAGTATTTCCAGATTCTTTAAACCTGGGCTCTATTTTGTGAATTTTCTGGGGCTAGTTGTTAAGTCTTATTTTGTGGCAGAGACACAGGCTGAAAATACCTGCAGTCACACTTCACCAAACTCAAACTCATCAGTTAAAAGTTCCGGTTTTTGTCACCAGCAGCTCAGGTTGTTATTCTAAGTGTCACACTTTATTTTAAAAAGCATTCTTACAGAGACAGACTCTTGTGCAAGACAGAAGAATATTTCTTGAAGAAACAGAAACAGCTCTTACATCACTCTTTGTCAATGCTCAAAAACAGCATCAACATCATTCTTTCTTGTAGAACACAGGAGTTGCTTGTCTACTGCTTCCTTTTGGTGCTGCCATATCACACCGTCTATGATAATAACGGTATAATTTTTGATGATATTAGTTCATCATTTCGTGATATTTACAGTGCAGAGACGCAATGATGTATGAAGCTCCCTGCTGTGTACAAAACAACAATGACTGAGAGTGAAAGTAGCACGGCAGCATCTTCTTCGTCCTCACATAAGGATTTAGAGCCTAAGAGAGGAGCTACCTCAGTGATGTGAAGGTGGTTTGGCTGAACAAAGATCAGACACGCAGCAAAACAAATGAAATGCAAAATGTGCAGGAGAACTAAACCGCGAAGGGTGGAAACACCACAAACATGTTCCTCCACCGAAAGCTGAAAAACACGGCCGAGTACAACCAGGATATGAAGACACATGAGGAGGACGTGAAAGCTGTGGTTAACTGGACGTCCGAACTCAATATCAGCATTACCCCTAATTTCCACATAAAGCGCGAGCACCGCGGGATTAACTCCTCCACCAAAACGTCAGATTTCCTCTGGATCTGACCTTCTTACTATGTTTACATTTCAAGATTGTGTAGTAAATGATTGGAAAAGTGTCTTCCATACTGTGTGTGCAATAAAACTGCTGTTATTCAGAAGCAGCAACCACTAATAATAAGTTGTTCTTTTTTTTCCTCATATCGTCATAAACATTGATCTTGCAAATTTCCTTAAAATATCGTGACATAATTTTGAGGCTGTATCACCCACCTCTACTGCACGTAGGCCTGTCACGATGATCAATAAATCAATTAACCGAACGATAAATAAAAACATCCTCGGTAAGTTTGTCAGGCTCGATAAACTGACACGTGCTGCGTTTGTTTTCCTCCTCTCTTTCCACCAAAGAGGCTGAATGAGAAGATGGCTCACTACGTCTATCTTTCCTAACATCGGGGTGCATAGGTTCTATAGCGGATTTATAGCGGAGTGAACATCTGTCAAAAATGTGATCTTTGGGGTGAAGACGGGGCTGCTCGCCACGGAGAGAGCTGAAACGAGCGTCCTGAGGGGTAAGGAGGAAACACACGCTAATATGAGTGATGGCACCAAAGATACGGTTCTTAAGCCGCCTGCCACAGTCCCAGTGTGGGAATATTTTGTTTTTTATCCGAATGAACAAAGTGTGAACTCATGAACACCAACGAGCTGATATGTCGCATTTGTTTGAAAATAGTGGCGACAAAGAAGAAGAAGAAGGGGAGGTGCAGCGGAGCCTTGTTCTTTGACAATCCGCTCTTACTGAGAAAGTAAATAGAAATAAAAGCGCCAAATGGTGGGCGCTCAAAGACAGATACATAGCCAAAGAAATGCAGCCCTTCAATACGGTTGAAAGCCAGAAATGTTAAAAATGTTTGACAGACAGTACGGATTGACTGGGAAAAAGTACATGTTACAAACAATTCAGGAACTGCATAAACTCCCTTTTATTTACGCTACAGTTTTTATTATTATTATAAATTTTTTTAGTTTCGTTTTTTCTTTAGAGACAGGGTCTATGTTTTATTGTTTTTGATTAGTATTAATTATTTTCATTGACATGTATTTTTTCTAAAAGAGAGTCCATTTCATTTTCATTGTATTTTTTTTCTCTTTCTTGTTTGTTAAATTTATTTTATTTAAAAGATCCTGACCTTTTAATTACAGTTAAATAATCTTAAGAAATCAAAGTTTCTTGCTTTTGATATGGTGTACTCACTTTATTATCCCATTTATCATAATTACATCAATGAAAAAATGGAAAAAAAAAATCAAAATAATATTGACAATAATATCGTTTATGGGCAATAAAATTTTGAAAAAATTATCGTCTAGCAAAATTTGTTATCGTGACAGGCCTAACTGCACGTATTGCATTGGATCATACAAACCATTTACAATCCCACGGTCTGACTAACACATTAAATAAGCAACAAATTTAGCCAGCATCTCTGGTGCTCCACAAACAGAGTATCTGTTACAGTCAGCTGAGTCTGGAGGCTTTGAAGAGAGCTCCTCACAGCTGTGTTTAGATTTCAAAAAGGATCTGTAACTCCTGAGGTTTGGGAACCTTTCTGTAAAGACCTCAGGCACCTAGAACAACAATCTGAGCCTTTAAGTGGACAAACTCTGACCAATGTGTGGCGAATACTGCAGCTGCTACAGCCTGATTCTTGGTTATAACTAAAATAACTCCAGGGATGTTCGTACTTGTATCTAAAGACACTGGGCTGAGGGGGAAAATGAAATTCTCACCTGGAAGTAGATGAGGAAACAGTCGAGCTTCCTCTTACTGGAGCCGCGGTCGAAGTACTGCCCGCAGGTGTCCAGCAGGGTGCAGACCAGGCGGATGCGGAACAGGTGCTCCGGAGGATCCAGGAGGCTCGGGGAGCCGTCCTGGTTGACCCCGAAGGAGATGAAGGAGAAGAGGGTGCGGAAGATGACGGCGGACTCCACCATGCGGTAGTTGTAGAGCTCGCCGAGGAACTTGGCGCTGCTGATGCGGCGCTGGTTGAACTTTGGCTGATTGACCTAATAAAATAAATAAAATAAATAAAAGAATGGCGACATTAAGGTTGTTTTTTTATGTAAATGAAGCCAAATGACAAGTTCTCCATTCAGTATTCTACTTCATTAAATGTGAAGAGCCTCATTAATCAGGATCTTACGTCACTGGATCATTATCACTGATGCATGAAGAAGAAAGCATTTTAATGATGCTGTTTAGCAGAGCTTACTCTCTCCAATAAAAAATAATAATGGGCCTTTTAAATAAATACAGTTACATCATATTTTGTTGAGTAAATCATGTTCTTACTCAAAGAGGGAAGTGATAGCAACCATCTTGAAATACTGGTAAATTTTACAGCTAAAGATCAAATTTAAATCAGATATTTAAAATCAAACTTTCAAATAAAAGTCTTATATTTGACTAATAACTCTTTCTGTCAGTGTAGAATTGCAACAAGTATCTTATTAAAAGTTAAAAAAATGATGATTTTAGTTATTTCTTGAAGCACAAAATTTGAAATTTGACGCTTTCATTTGAGAAACTCTCTGTTTTTGTTTTATAGAAGTCTAAGGAGCAACAGCACCATACACAGGAAGACTCTGGGGGATAACCGTGAGCAGGATTTTGCTCTTTAACTTCATGTAATTTGCTGTTCTGGCAAAAAAAAGACGATAGTGAATCAGGTCTGACAGGAGACACATTCAGTTGTAAGCTGAGAAACACCAGCAGAGCTACTTCTGTCTTTGTTTGACAGATTTCTGGATCAGATCAGTGATGTTTTGACATGAACAGTAGTTATGGTCTGTCGAGGGATCCAACCATGTGGAAGAGACTCAGCTCACATGTTCTGCAGCATGTAACAGTGTCCTTCACGTTTGCGACAGTAACATGTCAGTCAGCCACCTGTCAGACGTGTCAGTGAGCATCGGTGTTTGGTTTGGCTCATCTTCCCGTCTCCTCTTTTGTCTACTGTATGAGGATGTTACACAACTTTTGTTATGACACACTCCTTTTCTCTTCCTCGTCTTACCTCCATGCCCAGTCGGATGTCCTCCAGCACCCCGTCCACCACATGGATGCCCACGTCCTCCTGGTAGGCCACCAGGCCGGCCAGCAGGTTGGCCACGCAGTGGATGCTGTTGTACTTGACGTTCCAGATGTTGACCATGCAGCAGATCAGGTAGCCCTTCACCTCCGGGTCCTGCCACGGCAGCTTCCTCATCTGCCTCAGCACCTTCTCCGTGGTCACCTTGGAGAGGTCTTTGTAGAGCAGCTTGCGGATGTACTCCTGCAGCGGAGGCCTCTTCTTCTTCACCGTCTTCTCCACGGGCGGAGGGTTGCAGTAGTAGTAAGCGTTCTCCACCATGGTGACGTAGCGAGCATCTAGATGCTGTGCTTGCTTCTTACGCATCATTTGCTCCTGAAGTGCACACAGGAGGAGAAAACATCAGCTCTCAGCATCAAGACTTTAAATCAAAACAAGTCTTAAACAAAATTTCAATACAAGTCAGCTACAAACACCCTTTAACCATCTACAACCTGATGAAGTTATAGTTGGTGATATTTACTGACCAGTAGGACGCTGGTACGCAGATGAGAGTCAGGGGATCTGAAGAGGAAGCGTCCGCAGGTCTCCAGCAGAGTGCAGGCCATCTCAATGTGGTGATGTGTGAAGTCTGACAGCAGCATCTGTCGGGACACAAACACAAGCTTTTAATCTAAATCTATCCATTAACCAGCTCAGAGATAAATCCTCAGACCTCTCACCCACCTTCAGACAGTGGAGAGTGTCTGTTTTTGAGAACATCTTGAACTTGGCCAGTTCCCCGATGAATCTCACGGTCTTATTTTTGGTCTCAATGTTGATCTGGTCCTTCTTTCGAATCTATAATGCAAAAAAAGAATTCAAATAAGATGATCAAGAAGCATGTAGGATAAATTAAAAGGGTATAACGCCACAACAGGGGACCTACATGGAACCTGAAGTCTCCTTTCAGCATGGAGCACAGGTCCTCAGCAACGTCAGACATGCAGGGATGAAGAGTTGCAACCAGACGGGAGTAGAAGGGAAGAAGATCCAGCCTGTAGTAGGAGAAGGAGTCAGTTAAAGCTGAAGTGATGGCTCCCCCTGGTGGTGGAATACCTGAAATGTTCGGTTCTGTTAAGCTTACCTCTGCCTGGGGACAGTGAAGAGGGCTCGGACCAGCTTCCTCCTGTTGGACTTGGTGTTCATGTTCATGCAGAAGTCCATGGCAGCCTGGGGGTAAACAAAGCGCTCATAAATACAAAGAAAAATATTTTTACTCATCAGCGCGCACACAACCTCAACACTAAAGAGCACTGAGGCAGCTTTCAGGTGTGTGCGTCCCCTCACCTTGTCTATGAGGTCTCTGTTGACACAGTTTGGAAGCTGCTGGATGAAGGCGTCGACAATAAGCTTCAAGTGAGACCCTGTGTTTGCTTCCTCATCCTCTTGTTCTAGATTCAAACCCACAAAAACAAAACTGTTAAGCATATTTCTCTCACCAAAAAAGTGAATTTTTACTGGACAAGTTTTGTGTTTCTGCATTTTAATATCATCATTTAATAAGTTTTCTTGCACAAGCGTCTGCAACTGAAGTTTTGCATCAGGTGATTGAGATGTGACACTTGAAATGATCTACCTTGCTCATCCAACAGCTTTTTTGCCAGTTCTTCATTTTCTGCCTCGTCTGCCCCCTCCAGCTCCAGAGGTTCATCTGTGATGTCCAGAGCCTCCAGCTCCAGCTCCAGCTCCTCAGTGGTAGTGGCAGCAGATTCCTTCCCCTCTCTGCCGTCTGAACCAGACACACACAAAGCCTGAATAAAAACCTGTGACTCTCCTTTTCTTTTCTTAAGTGTGTATTCAAATATACCTTTAAAATCTTCCTTGTCTTTACCCTGGCTTTTCTCGTTGTCCTTAAAGAGGATAGCAGGGACGAAGGCCTTCAGGTCCACCAGGTTCTCATAGAAGTTCCGTGCATCTTCGTCTTCCCATATCCCTCCCTCCAGGTCGTACTCTCCGGGCTTTCCAGGGGTGAAAATATCAATGCCAGGGCCGTGGTCTGAGGAAAGAGCAGAGGAGAAACAGTTGTCTTAAAAAATGTATTTCAAAACATCTCACTCTGAGTGTAAGTCTGGAGAAGGAAGGTCACCCACCCTCCTGCACTGTCTTGTCCTGAGGCAGCTCTGGCATGTTCTCATCCAGCAGATCAGCCAGGGACTGAGTGTTAGCCAGCAGCTTCTGGTAAGAGGTGGCAAACTCTTCATACTGCTTGTGTCGGTCCTCACTTAGCTCCCCTTTGGAATGTAGGATACGCCTGGAGAGGAGAAAGAGATTTAGAGAGTATTCAATAACAATCAGAGATGATTACTGACAAAAGTACAGCTTGAATTACTAACTTCAACCAGGGATAACATGGCAGCTCTAACAATGAATCTATGAGATCAAAACTCCAGACTGATGTAAGCGTCATCCATTTCTCACCTGTTCTGCCTCTCAGTGTTCTGAAGCTCCCGGTGGTCTTTCTTCAGGTGTTTGGTGAGGGAAGTGAAGTACTCCCTCAGAAGGTTCTGGAAAGGCTGCTGTTTCTCTGTGCTGATGATCTCACTGGGAGGAAAGGTCAGGCCAAACTTCTCAGCAGCCAGCTTCACCTTGCGAGGAATCAAACCAGCGATGTCGTCCCCACAGTGCTTACAGAAGCTGATGACCACCGACACGTGGGTGTGCGTCTCACGGTCGGTGCTGATGATGTTCTTCAGCTGCTCGTAAATAAGAGAAAGGCCTTCTTTATCGGTGAAGAGGCCCACGATGGTGAGCTCAGCGATGAAGCGCAGGTCTGTGCGGAGCTTGCTCACGTTAGGCGCCTTGTCCTCCTTCCTCGCCTCAAAGTGCTTCTTCCAGGCCTGTAACAGCAACGGAGCAAACTCAGCGTAGCGCTGGTGGAAGAGGGAGCAGAGATGAACAGCACAGCCCACGTCAGAGATCTTCAGCTTGGCCTCCACGACCGAGCTCACAGCCTCGCCGATGTACTTGCTGAGGTTTAAAGAGTTAAAGTCGTTTGAAAGCGAGTCCCGCTGCTGTTCGGTGAGTGTGCGCAGCTTCTTGACGAAGGCTGTGTTTTTTTTCAGACTGGAGTCCAGGCGGCTGAAGAAGGCCTCCTCAGGTCGACCCTCATGAGCATTCTGGTTCTTGCTGCGGAGGTCTTTCCTGCACTGATGGCGCTCCCAGGCCTCTTGGTGCAGCTGGTGCCCCTCCTCTTTTTCTCTGCAGGGATGAGGGAAAACAGTAGAAACATAAGAATAAAGGACAGCAGTAAAAGAGGCAGTAATCGTCACATTCAGTTTTTGCTGTGATTTATCTATGACTTGAGAATAACCTACTTTAGAAGAGCTGCCTCCTCCTCCCGCTGTCTTTTCGCCTCCTCCTCTTGTATCTTCTTCTCTTGCTCCTCCTGCTGTTTCTTCTCCTCCTCCTCTTTCTTCTTCAATTCCTCCTCCGCCTTCTGTTTTTCCTCCTCCTTCTTTCTGCGTTCCTTTTCCTCTTTCTTCTTCTTTTCCTCCTCAAGGCGCTTTCTCTTCTCCTCCTTTCCACCTTCTTTTTTGCCGCTCATTTTGGCCTCGTCTTTCGCTTTGTCTCTGGCAGATCCGGGCCGTCTGTCGCCGTCTCGTTCTTTATCTTTATCCTTGTTGCTGAAGGTGCAAACGTCTTTTTCATCCATGTTTACTGAGCGCTTGCGTTCAGCGGGCATACTGGGGACACACAACAAGAAGCCGATGTTAAAAAATTTAAGACTTTCTGCTGTAGATAATTAACCATTACACACAAAAAGACGCTTTTGCTTGTTGTAAGATCAAAAATGGCTGTCGTCTAAAGAACATGCTAGCTAAACACAAATAAATTAAAGCAAAACAAAAGATAGGTCTGTATGTGTGATGTACATATGTGTATTTTATGTGTTTATTGCATGATTTTGTGAAACAGATTCAAGAAACAGATTTTAATACCGTTGGGCTTATCACAGGCATTTAAGTATTGATTTCTTGTCAAATACTGCTTTATTTATGGTAAAAACTTATACATAAAATTTCAGGCAACAAGAAGTAAAAATTAAGTTATGTTGAATTAAAACGAGTTTGATGCCAAAAGACCATAAAAGTCTTAATAGGTTCAATAAAGGAAAAAAAAAATCTGTTTTACTGTTTCAAATTGTCCTTTATTTTCCCCACACTAAGTTGATCATGCACCTGCTCCTATTCAAAAAGGCGTCAGTGCCAATTTTATTTGTGCAAGTGTTTTAATTTTTAAAGAGATTTAATCAAAAAATGTATAAATAAAAGCTTTAAGGAAAAACTGAGAAGCAATTCGGCTTGAAGTTCATTTTTATCCAACCGTTTGAAGCAGACTGAATACACACCCACGCAGCGGCTCCCGTTAGCCTGCTAGCTCATTGAGTTACATTAGCTCATCAAGTTTGACGGCTGTAGCTAGCTGCACTCAAAGCTCCTCGGAAAATAAAATGTATGAAAATACATAAATTTATTTCAAAAAAGAAAGAAAAGTCCATTATGTGTCACTGTAACTGCTAAAACTCGTATTAACTGTACAACCGTTAGCGTCAACAGTGCTAGCGCGTTTAGCCAGGCCACATACATTCACACACTGAATCCGACGTAAATAAACGTTTTAAACGCGTTAGGCCGAACAAAGTCATCAAAATAGAGGTTAACTTAAATGTAGACTTCAAATTATCTCTTCAAAGTCTCGATTTTCACGTGAAGTTGAAATAATTTGAGATGTTTTACCTGCTACATGTAGCATAACAAACATCGGTCATTAGCTCTGGTTTCCGTGTAAACGGAAGTAGGACCCTTTCGTTTTGGTTCCACAAAATATGCCTGACTAAAAATAATTTTTAAGTTAAAGTTTTTACATTTAAACTTAAGGTTTGTGTTTTTTAAACGTGAGACATGTAACTCAATTGTTCGGATTTAGTTTCGTACAACTGTGTCACATCGACAGACAGTATCTACAACAGCAAATTATTTAAAAATGATTTGAAGTTGAAATAAAGTTGCAAGTTCCAAAGAAAAAAAGGACAATTTAATTATATTTTCTTTAAAAAAGTAACAAAAATACAGTCCGGTGTAGAGAACATTTTTTATATTGTGGCGGCTAAAATTCCCTAAATGTAAAAAAAATAGTTCACAACCTGACAACCTGTTATCACAAGACAACGGTTCCCATTCATTATCATAATTTTAGAACATGTGCACACAAATAGATTACATTCATATTTCCAATGTAATAACTTGTTAACAAAAGATAATCCTGTCAGCAAAAATCAATAGAGTTTTTCCCATTGATTTTAGGAGTCTGGTTTGATCCCGTTGCCCCTCGCCATTTTTTATAATGTTCTGTGCAATATTGTTATCTTGTGTGCAAAGAAAAATGTCAGAAAAATACTTGCACACAAAGGTGAAAAGGATTCCTGGTGTTTATTTACAAGATTACCAATGCTAGAGTAAATATAGACATGTGGGGAGAAGGTTGTCTTTGCACTAAGTAAGGAAAAAACACAGAGGAGACGAAATCTTTACACACTTTTTAATCAGTTCACAGAAAATTCTCAACACAAACATTAGAAATTAGAGGTCAAATATTCATCTTATTATTCAAAGAGCTCATATAAAAGGCTGTTAAATAAACAGGAGCATCTTAAATAAACTTAATAAATACTTCTACAAAGACATCAAGTAACACTGAAGTTTATAGGCCGCAATTTCCTTTCATTTTCTTAAACTATTCTTCTCAGTTTCCTGGAAAGAAAGTAAATTTGTCAAAGTATATTTGCAAAATAAAGCTTTGAATAATAAATTAATCCATTTAATTGTTTCTTCTGAGATAAACTTACATTCTCACAATAATAACTCTTAAATTGCACATTTCTTTCCAAGAAAACTCTTGAATGGAAGGATGAGGAAATAACAGACCTATAAAGAAATAAACAGTAAGGCTTTATTTTATGGGTCCATCACTCTTATATAATCTATTTCATTTTTACAAAAAAATTGTTCTACTCATGTTAAACTGTACTCTCTAAGGAGATGAATAATGTTAGGACTTTAAATAAAATTCTTGTTTTTCTTTAACTGAGAATTTCTTTATAGAAGATAAAATGATCAGACCCATAAAATAGAACACTACCAAAACAAGCGTTACCGAATGTTGTTGAAGGGACAATCCAAAGTATTTTTACCCAGATTCAGATGGTGATATCAAATCAAAAAGATATAGAACCAATTTCTTCATGAAAATCATGGATATTTTTCCGATTGTTCCTTTAAGTGTGAGTAAGTTTAGCTGTGAAAGGTAAAGACACGAAAAATAATTGGATCACGCAAAAATATAAGTGTCATTTTAAGATTGGACCAATGTTTTGATTTTTTGTTATTGTAAAACAACAAAACCCAAACCAACAGCACATTTTATTGCATCAGACTGTGGCACAACCTCCTCTACCTCTGTACGGTGGCGTCTTTTTAGAAATGAGAAAATAATCAGTTGTTTTCGGATCTTTGTAAGCTTTTTCAAACATTTTAAAGCTCTTAAGTTTCTCAGCAAAGTGTGAAAGTCCTGCAAGATGAACTCTGCCATGAAAAAGTTAAAAATAGATTTATGCCAACACACCAGCTTCTAAGAAAGAAAGAAAGAAGAGTCCAAAGATGTATGTGCCTGTTGACTAAAGCAAGAAATTCTCAGATTTTGCAATTATTTCATGTGTTTCGTGTTCATTTTATCTGTTAGGAACTAAACTGTGAACTGGATTCTGATCAGAGATTGGTTTAGAACAGCTGCTTGTTAGAATCTAGGAGACCTTCATAAGTCGTGGGTCTGTAAAGGAGAGATATGTGAGGATGAGGACAGACTGGCGTCTCAGCTGAGGTAGGTGAGAGGAGGTGGAGTTGGAGCATGTCTCAGCTAATGTAGGTGAGGATGACTGACTGGATGGGCAGCCTGCAAACCGGACACAGCTTGTTCCTCTTCTTCAGCTTCCTCGCACACACGTAGCAGGACATGAGGTGTCCGGTCCGTCCGTGCACGATGCAGCCGTTCTTTGGCCGAGATTGACAGATGAGACACGGGTCCAGACAGGAGTCCGGGAGACGCCACTCTGCTGAGACACTCCGGTCCAGCTCGGGAACTGCAGGCGGAGGTTGAGAAGGAGGAGGTGCAGAGGGGGAAGATGGGAGTGTCTCCTGGGAGTCGATGGAGGAAGAGGGCTGGGAGTCTGAGCCCCAGAGCTTCTGCTGGGAGGAGAATAAGGAGGAGGAAGGCTGGGAGGAGAAGAGGTCTTGGGAGTTTGTGGCGGAGCAGGCTGAGTCAGACTGGGACCGCGACAAGGGGGGAGTTCTTGCTCTTTTTCCGTCTGGGACATCGACTCCTTCATTATCCTCAGCATCAGATCCTGAAAAGGAGGTGGTGAAGTTAGTGTGACTGGAAGGTTGATGCAGGGAAACGGCTCAGAATCAAACTTGATAACACTAGCCACGTTTACATGGAGCCAAATAGAATCGAGTTAGAAGCCCAAACGTAATGAAAATGCTCCATATAAACACCTCATTTGGAATAAACAGTCCGAATCCAAATGGAATTTCATTCCAATGCACAGGGGTAGAATTTTCCTTTTCCCATTCCGACTAAAAGCAAAATCCTGTCACGTAAACGGTGAATCGGAAAGTTGTCAGGCTGGGTTCTGTCTGCACATGCTCTGTCCTGACGTAAACAAGCAGTGACGTATGACGTTGACTCACATGGAAACATGGCGGCTTCCAAACAGAGCACACAGCACTGGTCCGCGTCGGAAAGTTTGTTTTTAATACAAACTCTCAAAGAACTTGATATTGTCGCACGCTTACACAGTAGGAAAACAAGAAATACTGAACTATTTAAAAAAGTCCACGAAAAACTCAGCGAGGCAGGGGTGGACCGTAACGTCGAACAGATTAGGAACCGCTGGAAAACGCTGAAGGCTGGCTACTATAAGGCTAAACAGCATGGTAGCGAAAGTGGGTATGACCCCAACAACTTTCCGTTTTTCAAATAAAAAATGAAAATAAATAAAATAGCTGTTCCAATTGAATGCCGTGGCACATGTAAACACCAGATCGCTTAACATGTAAACAGTTCGCCTGAGAGCTTTGATCAGAATGAGTGTAATCCGAATGAGAAAAAAGTCTGCATGTAAACGTGGCTACTGTGGACCTTTGTGTCTTAAAGCTAAGCTAACACACCTGATGCATCTTTGGCGGCTGATTGGTCGGTTGGCTTTGGAGGGAAGGCTTTAGGACTGGAGCAGGCAGACTTTGAGGAGTCCTTCGGCAGCCAGTCTTGCTGCAGAGTCCAGCAGCGGAGACAGTGTCTGGGCAGAGGGGGATTGAGCTCCTCACACTCCACACACCGCCAATAATCCTGAGAACACACACACACACACACACAAACAGGATTAGACTACATGAAGAAAAAAGAGTGGGTGTATTTGAGTGTTTGTAGTCACACTCACAGCTTCAGTGATCTCCGTGTCCTCGTCGAAGGATTCTTCCTCCTCCTCAAAGATGGTGACCTCATACACCTGCACACAGAGAGGAGAGGGGGGGCTGTGTTATGGAGCAGGTGTGTCAGAGGCACTTATTCACCCATGAGGGATTAATGTCTGTGCTTACCTGATCGTCCGCTGACAGAGAAGCATCATCTTCGTTGTAGTCGTCAGAGTCGACAGACTCCACCTCGAACTCCACGCTGAAGTTGTCGCTGTCAGAGTCTGAGTCTGAGGGGGCTACCATGATCTCTGACCTCACAGACTAAACACACACACAGAGTACACATTAACACCTGAAGTGCATGATTTGAGGAAAATATGAAAAGTGATTCACATTGTTTGTGATGTTTTGAACAGATTCTTTTTTGTTCTATGTAGAACTGACCGAGCTGTGCGTATCTGATGATTGGCTGCTGTGTCTGTCCCTTATACTCCCCAGTCCACCAATCACACACCAGGACAGGCTCTCATCAAAGGTCAGCGAGTAGCTATCAGACCGCATCCTTTTCCTTCCTCCGTCTTCCTCATCTTCCTCTGAGTCATCCTCAGCGTCACCTTGTAAGCTGTTCGAGGGGCCTAAGGAGAGGAGAGGAGCAGACTGTAAGTCTAAAAACATCATTAGTTTGAATTTCTAAGTGTTGATAAAGAGGAGAAATCTCACCTGGATCGCTGCTCCTGCGACTCCTTCTTCTCCTCCGTGGTCTCCTCCTGACAGGTGATGAAGAGCGGCTTTTTGAATCTGCCTCCTGGAAGAAAAAATAGTTTTTGTTTGATGTGTTTTTTACTCGCCATATCCCAAAGTCTCTTTATTTAAACTACATTTTTGAAACTGGATTCTACTTCTGTCAAAAATAAAAGCTTTGAGTGTGCTCTGTCTGCTTAACGCTGAAATGAAAACCTGCACATGGGTCTTACCTCTGTCCCCCTTTCTGTCTGACTGTTACTCTGTGATTCACTCAAGCTTTGTTGTGAGTCTAAAGAGAGGGAAAAAGAGAAAGATGGTTCAGTTCAGGCAGAATCGCAGCAGGAAAATAAAAGAGGAAGCTAGAAAACAGAGTGAGGAAAACACAACCAGGTTGAAATAAATAAGAAAAGAAAGGGGAGCAGGTTATGAGCTGAAGAAGACAAAGTGAAATAAAGGACATTTTTCTTACCTTGGCTTTTCACAGCGACCAGGTTCTTGGTGATCATCGCAAACAGAACCCTGAGAAACAGAAATATTCGGTTACACAGAGAAACATAACATGGATTCAGCTTTTACCGTCACAGAAAGGACTTCGTCATGCTCACCGAGTTTCTTTCACAGAGAAGCTGTCCACTCCCAGCACCTGCCCCAGTGCATCCTGGGAGCAGTGCACAATGTGCTGCTGTTTCTGGTCGTACAGCTGCTTCTGGATGATGTACTGACCGAGGTAGAACATCACCTGTGGGAGGCAGGTGTTAATCACTCGTTTTGATCATTCAAAGGTTGAATCAAGCATTAAAATTAGTGCTGTCAGGCGATTTAAAAAATTAATCTAATTAATTACAGGATTTGTAATTAATTAATCTAATTAATCACATTTTAATCTCGTATCTGCTTAAGGTCCCAAAATACAGAATTTGAATTCCAGGACATTAAAATTACATTAAAAGACATTAAAAAACATTAAAAAAAAAGGTGGGAATATATACAACACATTTTTAGGTACCCCTGCTTCTGTTCACATTTTTATTCAATGTGGACTCGATTTTCACTGCAATATGAACTTCTGTACTTCTATGAGGTCAGAAGAACCAGGGCTAAAGGCTAAAAACTGTGAGGAACTATGTACAAAACACTTTTTTCAAGTCTTGGATCAAAGAAGAGTGAAGTTTTTTCAGTTTAACATGCTCTGAACACACAAACTGTTGCTGATTGGTGCAGAGCAGCCCCAAGCTGAAACATGACACCAGGAAGATGGAAGGAAATTTTCAAAGAATTCTTTAGATTTAAATACAGGACAAATATTGATCATTCGGGGCTTGTTTAATGCAGTAAAGAGTGTAGAATTATATGTTTTTTACAGAATTGAGCTAGAGCAAACGGTTGATTTTCTGCAGAATTTCAAAAATGACGTGTGAATAAACAAGATGTGGACGGCAGTCACAAAAATCACTCTCGCTTCCCCCAGTCCTGACGAGAACACCTCTTTTTTTTTTACAGCTTTTGAATAGGACAAACAGTTTGTAAATGCCAGACATTTGAAAATAAGTGTGTCTTTGAACCCGCCGCGGGTTTGGGATCCAGATTAATCTGTGTTAATTTTTATAACATGTTAATTTGCAGTGTAATTTATTAATCTAATTAACGTGTTAAAATGACAGCCCTAATTAAAATATCCAAGTAACACGTTCAGACTATTAATTCCCCACGATTTGTGTCATTACAGGCCCTGAAAGTGTACCTCCTTCAAGGTGAAAACCTCTTTAGTGGCTCCAGCAAGCTGCAGCAAAGTTTGAAGCTCTACCTTTGGTCTGACCTGAACACAGAGAAAGAGATGATCAGTGAAACAGTCTCTAAATCAGTTTTCATGTTCATCAGTGTTTACAGCAGGCTGCACTGAATCCAGTTAGAAGCTGCTCTCACCAGTTTGTTGTCATCAGCAGCGCTGGTGTTGAGCTCCCCGTCAGCTGACATGGTGACGCTGAAGGTTCCTGGAAACAAACACACAAATAGGTTACATCAGTGTTTCTATCTGAGCCTGAATCCAAACAGAAAAAGTAAAGAAGAAACAAAGGGAGCCTTTTTGAAATAATCCTTTAGCAACATGTTTAATTTCCACAATCACTCCTTCATGTGCCTGGTCCAGACGTTTGACTGTTAACTTCAAACAATCTACCAACAATGGGAATATAATCTCTAAATTGACCAGCCTGTCAGGTGACGGATAATCACAGGAGTGCTAGCAAAAAGCAGTTTGCTCCAGTCGCATTGATTTTGTGCTGCATGACCTGAGGAAAATGGGACAGAAGTGTTCTCAATTTATGAAATTGTACATGTGATGTCTTAGTTTTTTATTTGTAATAAATTTGAAAAATTTGCTAAAATTGCAAAAAAATTGCATAGATTTCAAAATATTTTGAAAATGAAAAAATAGCAAAACTAAAAGGGCATTTCAATTTTTTCCAAAAATTTAAAATTTACAATATTTGCAAAAAAAATTGAATAAATGTTGAATTTCAAAAATTTGCAAAAATAAAATGAGACTGAAATGTATTACATTTGTAAAATTCTTAAACAATTTTGCATTTTCAAACATTTAAAAAAATCTTGAAATAATATCTAAAGAACTGGAGTTTTATTGCTGGGAATAAGATCAATTAACTTTTATTGTAATGTTTTATTTTATGTTTGTTTGCTTACATCTTGCCACTCATGAAGCTGGTACAATAAGCTGGTATTCTGGCGATTAAACAAATCCATCCACACAGAATTAAAATCTCTGTAACTCAGTAAGAAAAATAGAAACTCTTAATTTCAATAATATCTTTTTAAAGCTACAAGGAGCCACTGCAAAAGAGTCAAAGAGCCACATGAGGCTCCAGAGCCACAGGTTGCAGACCCCTGATCTAGACATCTGGACACTTAACGTGGAGGTTTGGTGGCTTTTAGACTTGAAAATGTGAGCATATATCTTTGCTATCTGTACTGCTGCAACATTAACATGACCAATTAACATTTTTTAAATGAAATTCTGTCATTACATCACTTTTCAATGCATCTTAGATTAAATTTTTCCTTCTTTTTTTTTACCATAACACAAAATGGATTCAGTAATTCAACCAATAATAAACAAAGTAAAGTAAATATAAACAAAATGTCTATCACTTCAAATGAGAGTCTAGCTTTATGGGACTATATTTCCAAATGACTCAAAAACACCAAACAAAACAACTTTTTTTTTTTTTGACCAATGAACATTTCAACTTATTATTGGCTCACTGGGTACACCAAGTAACAGCTAACAGTTGCCTGTTTAAACAACCAGTGTACACAAAGCAACACTGAAGTCAGACGTGTGACTATAAAAAGAAAACCCATGAAATGAATTTTCCACTGTAGCAGCTAAATGTTTCACCACTTCAAACTGTGTCCTGAGTTTTATTGCTGGGATGGCTCTATATTGCTGCTGGACACTACTCTGGTGAAAGTCACAAGACACCCCAGAACTTAAAGACCAGACATTAACTTAAAAACTCATAAACCATCCCTGATCGCTGAGGACAGTGCAGCAGAAAGTGATGCTTTCCAAAATCTTCACTGTGAGAATCATCTTCACCATTATCAGTTTATTTTGTCTGTGAGATGAAATATTCAAGGACTGTGAAGCATCCAGACATTTCTGGAAAAATGCAACATGCCCTCGAACATGTAATTTCCTTTTGTGGCTTTTGGTCAAGAAACAGTCACACAGTGTTCTTAAAACCCTCTACTTGTGTCAGTAAAGACAGCTGACCAACACCCCCACAGCCTCTGACGAGCTTTTTCATGCAATACACCCAGAACAAATTTGACAAACGACATTTCAACACATGAGAACGTGCATTGTCCTCCTGCACGGCCCTTCCGGACAAAATGTTCTCAAGTGTTGGGTTACAAGCTCCTCATAAATCTCTATTCAAATTTTTCTGGATTTAAATTCAACTTTTACGACAAGTGCAGAAGAAAATATCTGCAGCATCAAGATGTCAGACCCTGTCGGAGTGATTGACACGCTGGTTTGCTAGAGTCAAGTGAAAGCACGTCATCCTACCTTTAATTTAGCTGCAGCAGTAAGGAGAAAATTAACCCTTGTTCTATATGTCCAGAAATAAATAATAAACACCAAAAGTCTAGCCTATAAAATATACGTGCAGGAGCTTCAAATGTGATTTTTTTTACATTTAATTATTAATATTTCCATGCAGAGTTGCAAAAAGGACAGTTGTGTTAGTGTGCAGTAATTTGCAGAATCAGAAACATATCACAAAAGTTAAGAAGACAAAGTTTTGCTAATTCACAATGTTCTTCCAATATGAGACGTAATACAACACATTTTGGCTGAAATCCAACAAAAATGGTGACATTTCTGACCTCAACCACATATTAAGTAGATTTTACTGTAGCCTGATCAAGAATCATTATTTAACAGTTTTTTAACACAGTTATAAGAGTTATTCGTCTGTTTTTGAATCATTTTAAATAAAGAAAAGTTGTTTAATTATGTAAATGGTGTTTTGGGTCTATCTAACAGAAAAATAAAAAGCTTCTTACCTGTATAAAAATATATATTTTCTGGAGTAAACTGTCTCAGCAATCCATCCTGTGCAAGAAAAAGCAGATAAAGTGCATTCAGAGAGCAGCAGAGGGAAGCTGCAGCCTCTTATAGAGCTGCTCAGACATGTCAGGACTAGACCAGCCTAAATGGCCCTGGTTAGCCTTGCTGGGGCCTATCAGGGCCTAACAGGGCCAGCCTGGGCTGAGTCAGCAGCAGAGCGTTTGAGTATGTTTGTGTTCATTCTGACAGTAGCAGCTGATTGAATCACACAGACATGCCGAGACTAGTCCAGGATGACTAGTTCTGTAAGAATTACACCACCATGGTGACAACTAACCAGGGGTGACTAACTAACCAAGAGTGGACAGAGGGAGGAGTATGAGCTGGGGATATTTTCACTGCAGGACCGGACTCCCAGGGGAAAGGAGAAGCAGGGGGAGAGTAATCCTAAATCACACGGTTTTCCAAAGACGCATTTGGACAGCCCATAAATTTAACGAAGTCCCACCTCCCAAAAAGCAAGAAAATAAATAAACAAATAAATAAAAATAAATAAATTACTAAATAAAAATAAATAAATAAAATATAAAAAATAAACAAATAAATAAATAAATGAAAACAAATAAATTGAATATATTCTGGGAGAATACAAATACTAGAAAAATAAGTATACTGATTTTTTTAAATTTAAATAAATTATATTTGTTTTCTTCTGCAAAATATAACTTTATTCATTTACAACTGAATACGGCTGTAGTTGACTTGTGTTTATGATTTTAAGTCTGATATGTTGACCCTTTTATTTTGCAACAAGCTGTTCTGAACTAAAAGTTTCTTTTCCACCACAGCCTCAGGCAAATGTAACTTCAGAGACAATCAGATACACCTAATCCAATCTAATCTGATTCTTTCATGAACGAGGCGTGTCATGGTAAAAACTAGTTTCTCCAATCTTTCAAGTAGTTCCACCAAGGTGAGAATCACTAACAGCCTTCAGATGAATAGTTTTAATATTCACATAACCTGCAAATTAGTCGTTAGAAGTTTTTAAAAATGTTTAACATAGTCAAACTACAGGAGACGATACAGATCACGTATTAAATGGATCCCATTACAGTAGACATTAGTTTTCAAGATGAAAAACAAGTGTTTTGACTTCACTTTGCCACAGTTTTTAGTGTTTAACCTTAACCGTCCCTGATGTGGCCGGGAGGCCCTGTCAGTCACTTCTACGACAGATGAGTTCACTGACAGCTGAGTAACCTGACCTGGATGTTGCCCCCCATGGATCAAAGTACACTTGTTAAACTGTCTGATGGGTTATAAAACAACTAATTAATCATGGCTTAAATGAATGCTTGGTTACAATATTGTTTTAGTGCAGAAAAGTTATCATTATCTGGGGCAATATATCAAGTACCAAACAGTTTAAGTTAGTTACCCTGTGAGTCTTTGGTTGTTAAACAATTATGAAATTATGAAAATAAAAATGAGGGGGAAAAAATCTTGGAGTCTTGCAGTACATTTTTATAGTTAATCATACTGTCTATTTTTAGACTGGTATGTTTGGGTCAGGGGTCTTCAACCTGCGGCTCTGGAGCTTCATGTGGCCCTTTGACTCCTTTGCAGTGGCTCCTCGTAGCTTTAATAAATATAATTGAAATAAAGAGTTTTATCTTTATCGATGAACATGCTTCATAAGTGGAAAGACATAAGCAAACAAAAACGACAACAACAAAATAAAAGTTGAGCGATCTTATTAACATGTTTTGGAATTTGAGTATTTTTTCCAAAAATGTTTGAAAAATCAAAAAGGTTTGAAATTTCGAGAAATTAATTGAATTTCAATGTTTTAATTTTTGTAAATATATCACAATTTCAAAAAATATATTTTTTTGCAAATATTTTTTTTCCAAGTTTTTGCTTACTTTTTTTATTTTTGCTTTTTTCAATTAAACAATATTTTGAAGTGTTTGCAATTTTTTCAATTTCAGCAAATGATTCAAATTTTTACAAATTCATTACCAATAAAAAATTAAGACATCACATGTTCAATTTCATATATTACAAAAACTTTTTATTGAGAAACTTTTTCACTTTGTTTTGATTATTTTCAGAATTTTATCCACTTTATAGTCTTTATAGTGAGGATAAAGTAGATTTTGTGGCTCTGGAATGACTTGAGCTGAGACAAATAGGCTCCTATGAAAGTAAAGGTTGCAGACCCCTGGTTTGGGTCAATCAACGGTCAAAACTTGACCTTAAACTGACTTTTGTTTTTAGATTCACAGTGACACAGCAAAAATAAAGCATGTAAACAAAAAACTGCACGCCCCCCCTGAAAAATGTTTAATTTGTTCCTCCAGAGTGAATATGCCTGGGCACATTTCTATGTGTCTGAACATAAAACGTGAGTTGTAGTACACACACAGCTGATACAAAGTGAGTCAGCTGTTGCTCACTCTGTGCAGTCACTATTACAACACACGTAGTGAAAATATGCCCGGACTTGTCCCGCTCTGATCTCCCTCTCTCCCCTTCGCTGTCTGTTTCTAAGTTTCTGTTTCAATCACGCCTGGATTAAGGGAAAGCAATATCCTTTCACCCTTTCAGGACCTATATATTACACATCAATTGTGGATTCAACGATAAAAACTACAATTCAAACAGTCGAAGGACTTAAAAATGAGCAAGACTTTTATTAAGATTCCCTTAAAAAACTCTTACTTCCTCTGATAATTAAGTTCAACTTTGTCTGTTCTTTCAAGTATCACAAGGTTATACCTCTACAAACGAGAGCTTCACGTAAAACCTGATTTTATCCTAAAAACATCAGCATGTGTAATAAGAAAAACACAGCAAGTTAGCAACCTGAAATAGCTTTTACAGACTTCTGATATGAGACAGTTGCTAGGCTAAAAACACAGCACCGTCTTTCAGTTTAAGACAATAAAAAAACACAATTCAAGTCAACTTTAGGCGTTATTGTCACTTAAAATACACTTAACAGCACAACAATCGAGATTTTTATACGTTTGAGTGGCTAACTTTAACAAAAACGCAACATTTGACTTAAATTGTTAGCTCGGCTATTTCACCAAAGGCAATTTGATTAAAATGGGGTTATATCAACAAATAATAGCCATTTGGGTAAAATGTAACGCTGTCACACTTTGAATTTAATTGCACTGAGTACTGTTTTTGGTTTGAATAATCTTGGAAGAAGGAGAACACAGCCGTTTCAGTGCTCCACGTTCCCCGTCTCCTCACTAAAGAAAACACGAGGCTCTGCGGCCTACCACCATGTTGCTAACCACCTGCCAACGTGTTTGAGTTATTTGTAGCTAACAACATTTTAGCGCAGGATATAAAAACAGTGTTTTCCTACCTGTGCGGTTATTTTTGATTAAAAATATTATCCAGTTTCCCCTGTGGTCAGAACCGGTTCGGAATCGGAACACTAACGGTCTGTTTACGGTTGTTGCCTCGTACGCTAGTGTGGCGCACCTGCCGCCCAAACACTGACACTACACCCACTCAGTCCCAGTTTCTCTATTTTATCCAGTTCTCGGAAAAACTTGGCAACAGCTAAAAATTCTCCCCTTGGACTATCATATGTAACTAAAATTGGCAATTTCAAACATGGTAAAAAGAGTAAACTAAAGAAACCAACAGAAAGTTAAAACAGAGAAAACTTCACAGATTTTTGCTAACAACGCAAATAATTGTGTGTCTAGATTTTCTATATTCCAATAACATTAAGTGCACTATTAAGTGATCAATTTGTGGCTGCTTTCCTTTCATATTTATACTGAATAGATGTACAAATTAGTCATTAAAAATTTACAAGTTAATTTCATTGCATAAAATTTGTCTACACAGCTAAAATTCTATTTAAGAACCATTGCACAGTACACCTGTAGTTAAAGATATGAATAGAATATATATTTTTAATAACATCATCTCAACCCATGGTGTTTTTGTTATACTCAACCCGTTAACTTAAATAAAAACAACTTAATGATGAACATTGTTAAAATAAACAAGTAAAACAAACAAAAAACACCTCTTACGTCTATTAAGGGGCCATGGAAGATGATATATTTCATTATAGTAATTTATATTATATAATGTCAAAAGCAGAACCTCATCATGGGCAGATAGTGGTGGCAATCAAAGTGCTTCTATCGTGTGGATCAAAATGAAATCAATGTACACCAAACCAGTACAAGAGCAAATGTTTTTATTGAGCAAAAAAAGACAATATCAAACCAAATAAACAATAAATTGTGTGTATTTATTCTTGTGCTCAAGGCTGTAACTCATAGCCCAAGGGGTCAAGTCCTTGGTCCAAAAGAGCAAGCGAAGACTCCCTCAACTTCTGCAGAAACCTCCTGAGCTCCTCTTTCGAGAAAACCTGAATTTGTGGAGAGAGAAGCAAACAAACCAAAGAAATAAAAAAGATAAGATATCAAACTACAGATTAAGAGCGCAACAAATTTTCCTTTATAGATCAGTATCTACTTGGAGAAGCTGCAAATTCCTTTTACTCTTTTTCTTGTTGGCCACAACTTTTGGTGTTTGACTCTGTCTGCTCTATGACAAGTTATGAACATATATAGGTCTAAAGATCATATCAGAGATGCCCCAGCTTAGTTTTTTGTTACCTGGTAAAGGCGGTGCTGGTCAGACGAGATGATGTCGGCGAGTCGTAGCGCCTCCTGGTGTCTGGTGGAGTTTTGCAGCACGCTGAGCAGCAAGAAGCTGAGGCGTGGAAGGCACAGAGATCGTAATGCTGCCATCTGGTGGCTGCGCTCAGAATCCTGCTCTGAGTCCTACAAGCAAAAGCAAACAAAGTATTAATACAAAGTCAATTAGAACAACTTTATCTGCTCCACACAAATGTATTTCATGCGTATTGTACACAAGAAGACTCTTACACCTCTTCCTTTGACACTCATTTGAAGTTTCTTTCTGTATCTATCTTTTAGCATCCTCCTTTTTTCAAACGTGAGAAAATCACTAGTGAAGTCTAACTTTACCGCCTGTTTTTTAAATGAAGCCCCCTGAGCTTCACACTTGTTTTAGTTTTCTCTGCAGCAAAGTGAACACAAATTCAAAAAGTTACCTGTCTATTGTCGATCATCCATCCTCCGTCCACAAACAGCAGCACGTTGTAGATCCTCTCCTTCACGTCTTCAGTCAGAGCTTCCAGTCGACTTGACCACGCAGACAAAGAGGCCTGACGCAGGACATTTATTATATTAATACTGCTGTGCATAATTCAATGAAACTGTAGATTGAAATCTGTGTGTCTTCACCTGATACTCCTTCTCTCTCATCTCATTGGCCACCCTCTCAGTGAATTTGGCCTCAGGCGCTGGGGCTGGTTTCTGGGGTGCAGAGCTGCTGTGGCTGAACCACTCCGTGAACGCCTCGTGGGCTTCCTGCATAAAGTGAGGACACATCCAGATCAAAAAACTGTATTCATCTCCACAGATTACCCTGAAGTTATGCAGCTGATCTAGAGCTGAATGTGCTCGAATAGCATGGAATAACCATAAAATCTAGAACATAAGACTGTAGATGCTGATGCAGTGGTGATTAAGCTGTAATGACGTTCCTTCCATTACAGCATCACAGGGGAACAGACAAGATCACATACCAGGTAGGCTCTGATGCACAGGTGTTCTCTGATGGCGTTCTCGTCCTCAGCAGGTGGAGGCGTGGTCTGATCGACGCCTGACCACTGGCTGTAAATCTCCTTCATGGAGTCCTCAGGAACTTTAGAGAATACAGCTTTTGCTGCATCATGTTTCTGCAGAGCTGGGAGGCACAGAAAGCGACAGAAATCAAGGGACCATCATCTGTCAGGCCTTCGAGTCACTAAGAGCCTGATCTACTAAGGTCCCAAATAAACTAAAATAAACTAAAAAATTGCACATGTTGCAAAAGCTTTGTACATCTTAATAACACAGTTTATAGGGCTGTTATGGTCCTATGGTCCAATCTACACAATATAAAAACCAAAAAGAACGAAAAAAATCCATTCAGTATTTCCGCTGCAAAGCTGCAGACTAGCTGACCAATTGGTTCGGCTTGGTATGTGAGTCCATCGAATCCGTCTCCCATGGTCCCACCTCATCCTTCCCCACTACCCCTCTCACGTCAGCTAGCTGCTCAGCTACGGAAGCGTCATGGAGCCAGAGAAGAGCGAAACCAGGAAGCTGTTACTGTTACCCTCCACAGGGAAGGGAAGAAAATGAAAAAGTTTCAAGGAAAAGGCTGAAGAAGGAAGAATTATGAGCGATACAGGTGCCAACAGAGACCGAATATTGGAGAAATGTACGACTGGTGGAAAAAGCTGCAGAGGGAGTTGGGACTGAAGACTGACGCAGAGACAGCTGAGTTTAGGTTGAACAGGTAATGACTTTGTTAACCACAGTGGGAGATGTCAGCTGAATAACTGGTTAATCTGAGCCTGTACTGGCTAATGACTGAACGCTGCTGGTCGGAACGGGTCGGGTCTGTCAATAGATTTTAGCATAAGTTAGCTACACATCTTCTGCATTGTAAACTGAGCTGGTGAAGACACGCCGAGAAAGGTAAAGCCTCGCCCACAGTCGGCTCTGCTCTGATCAGCTGGCAGTGGCAACGCCAGACCTGCTTCGCCGGCTAATTCATGGTTTTGATCGCGCCGGTCCAAGTGAAAAAGCTACCACTGTGTGTTACAAGGAGGATGACTGCCTTGTTTGTTACATTTTCTGCTGGCCGCTTCTTGTTAGGAGGCGAAGAAGGGCGTAACGAGCTGGGGGGCGGGATCTTGGATCACGAAAGGGGAGGGGTGAGTGAGGTTGTGTTTTCGAAATATGTCTCATCAGCCAAACTGGGTTTCAGATCGTAGACCATAGCTTTAAGTAGATCAGGCCCTCATAAGCTACAAAAACACTTGAAGTTGAATAATACAGTTGTGATAAAAAGATACAAAAGATGAGAAGTACCCAGAAACTTCCTCATGATGGCGTTTGACTGTTTCAGGGCCTCGGCTCGATGGGCGGGGTCAAACAGCAGCCAATCAATGACATCGATTTTCTTTAGATCCTCCTGTCAGGACACAAAATCACAGTAACTTCAGAGTTTAACAATCTATATGACAATTATCCAAACCCCACTCTTTTCTGTTAGCTGGTGTGTTAAAGTGAACATATGTGTGTATTAGTCTGTACCTTTGAAGTCGCCGTCTCCAACGTTTGGCTGTGGTGAGTAAACTCAGCTTCATCTCTCTCCCTCACTGTCTCCACCACTAGCTTTGTAATCGCAGCAACATCCAGACCTATAAAACAGAAAAAAACACTCCTCTTAGTTTGCTGAATGACTAACCAGAGTGTCTTTTAGGGAAGATTCAGCTTTTATTTATCAGGACAGCTGAAGAGGGATAGGAAATGTCTTAAAACCTCTTGACCAGAAAGCACCTGGGTGAGTTGTCTTACCAGCATCTGTGGCGAGCTGCAGGCAGGGAAGGCGGAGCTCTGGCTGCTCGACGGTCTCCAGGAAAGCTGCGTACTGGGTGGTGGCGAGCTCAGATGGAAGCTGGCTGACGTAGTTTGCCACAAGGTTGATCTGCTGATCCCGAATCAGGAGGGAGACGTACGCCTTCAGTACATCCACACACACCTCCTCCTTGGGGGAAGAAGCAGAGAGAAACAGGGTCCTGTCAATGAGCCACTCTTATTCCTTTTCATCTCAATTTGCTTGACTAACTTAGCGTACTTACTTTCAGTGCCAGGCCCAGAGAGCGGAAAAACAACAACAGGTGAGTCATGAAACGCAGGAGGTGAGAGGGGAGGGGCTTAGAAGCTGTCAGCCAATCAGCAAACTCATCAAGCAGACCTGAGAGAGACAAAGAGAAAGTGAAAAGTTCAAGGATGGGTGCTGTGGATAGTGTTAAATATCACAGTTTAAGAAATAATGATCCTCTTGAGGGGTCAGAGGTTGGAGGAAAGGAGAAGGAGGGGCTTACCATCCAGGTCTCCCAGGATGACAAACTTCTGGATAACGTGGTAGTGCTCTTTTGTCTCTTCCAACACCCTCTGCATGGACACACAAATACAGAATGAAGCTTTAGTGTGAGTTCTGTGATGTGATGTAAGTATTAACCAAACCAACCAACCAAATTCAGCAAGAATGAGATTTTTCACCTTTGATTCTGAGGCCTGAAGCTCCTCAAAGACCTTCTCCATGGTCCAGCTGAAGAGATAGAGAACAGTAAATTGGGGCAACAACAAAAACATTTTCAGTGAGACTGGAGTTGGAGTCTAAGAGAACATCAAGCCTGAAAGTTCAGGACTTCAGTTGTGTCTTACTTGGCCTCCAGGTATTCTCGTGGCAGCGTCTCCACTTCCTGATGAGCCATACCCGAAGACATCAGTTCTTTTTCCACCAGGGAGTCGACCATCACTCTGAAGTGCGCCCATACACAGTCCTCCCATGATTCACACACTGCCAGGAGCTGAAACACAGAAACACACACACTCAGTCAGTGCTCTGTGCTTCTTTTTTTTGCGCAGATGTGACTGAAAACTCCCATTACCGGTTTGAGGTTTCCGCTCAGGCTGGCATAGATGGCTCTCTCATATCTGTGTAACTGCTCCTAGAAACAAGCACATTAAAGTTGGAGTGTTTTTATTTGTGCTCAAGCCAGCTCTAAAAAAATAAAATAAAACAAACAGAGGAATTTTTTTCTTTTTGAATTGTTGTTGAAGATTTCAGTTTTATGTGTTTCCGTTTTACCTCCTCTGCCATTCTCCAGCAGCAGGCCTTCCAGATCCCTCTCTGAGGGTTTCCTTCAACAGGCTGCAGCTCTAAACTGCCTGCAGAGAGTAAAGAAAGAGATGATCATCCAAAGAGGGCTGCTATCAGTCCAGAAAAATGTATTGTTTCTAGATGTTTTAAGACAAAAATGAGGTCTAAACTGCCTGTAACAAGTAAAAAAATCGGCAGATGGAACAAGAAAAAATTGTCCAAAAATTTTGCTTGAAACTAGAATAATGTCTTTATACAAGTAACTTTTTCCGTGTTCCATTGGCAGATTTTTTTTTAACTTGTTACAAGCAATCCAGACTTCATTTTTGTCTTTAAATAACTTGAAATAATACATTTTTCTGAACTGGTCAGGTGAATGTGGCCCAGATTAAGTCTAAAAAGACATTTCTTACTGAAAATAAGACAAAAACACTTGATAAGATTTCAGTTTTTTGCAGCATAGATAGGCTTCACAAGCATAAAACAGAAAGCAACTTTTTGATATTAACACAAAAACTGTGTTTTAGTGTGAAACTATTCTGCTTTGTTCTTCATGTTGTAAATACTGCTGTCTCTTCCTCAGCAGACTTCTAAAGCCATGTCCTGCTTCTCGAGATTCATCCTTTACACTGTGAGAAATGTTTGTGAAAAACCAAGCAGAGCGCCTGAATTAATCTTTATATTAACATTTTTAGGTGAACTTTAAAACACAAGGACATCACTCCTGGACTTAAATCACCAAAACACTGCATCTTCCACAATAAATAGAAATATAGAGGCTGCAACAAAAGATTTCTGGTCACATGGAGGTAAGAGGTTACCTGAGTTCATGTTAGGATCATGGTAGAGTTTCCAACCCTCCAGAGTTGCTGCTCTCCAAGCCTGACCGCAGCGCTTACACAGCCTCTGAGCCTGCACATACACACACAAACATCTTGAGTTTTGACACCTCACACACACACACACACACACACACACACACACACACACACACACACACACACACACACGCACAGGTAGTTGTGAAACCTAAGCAAAAGTGGAGGTATGCTGGTCCTTTAAATACCTCCTCGGTCATCCCCGCTCTGATCAGTGTGAAAAGATTTTTGAGCAGCCGAGCGTCATCCTCTCGGTCCAGGTCGGCCAGTGGGCGCTGCTGCCTGAGAGGAGCATCAGGGTCCTGAACACACACACATAAACACATGCACTTAATACTACATTCTTCTAGAGCACAGTGTGTTTATTCTCATGGTTGTATGTCTCACCAGCTCAGTGACCAGGGGGATAGTGAGAGCTGTGCCAGTCTTCCTCCTCAGCTTCAGCGCGTGGAGGGTGTTCTCCCTAAAACACACACATTAACACAAACATGAGACCACTGTGCAGCTGTTAGCACATCTAACATCACACTGATGTGTTTAGGAACTCACCAGCAGACACTTTTGGCGTAGTATTCAATGTTGTCTGAAAAATCCACGATCTGGTCCTTAGAGATGCTTTCCAGCCAATCAACAACCAGCTGCGACACAGAGACCAGGAAATTAAAAACAAGCAACAACAACGAAAACAAAAAGAATCTCACTCAGACTGCGTTTCAGACCTGACTCTGTCGAATAACAGCATCCCGCTGGAAAAGCTGGTCCACCACAATCTTCTCACTCTTACTGGGAACCTAAAAAGACAAGATGACACTCAGTTTTTAAAAGATAAGAAAAAAAAAAGATATCAACTTCAAGAAAAAATGTTTGTATCTGCCACTCACCACCATATCTGTCATCAGGTCATCTTCCATTGCCAGCTGGACCCGATCCCTGCAGAAACGCCACAAGTTAACATAAACACATACACAGCTGGACACACAGGTAGGCCTTCAGTCAGACTTTTACCTGTAGAGCGAGGTGATCAGTCTCCAGGTGCAGTTCTCCTGCTGCACCAGCCAGCGGACTCCTGCTGCTTTGCTGTTCTGACCCGCTCTAAGGACCACAGACTGAAGCACGTCCATCTGGAATCAAGTAATGGAGAGAAAAAACATCAGCTGATCACATAGTTGTGAAAACTGTGTGTCAAGAGGTCGTTTTCCAGCAGCAGATCAAAACTTACCTTGTCCTGACAGAGATTCTGGTAATCCTCCAGCAGCTCAAACACATCAGAGGAAGCGTGTTTCAGAAAGGAACTTAGAAACTCTGGGAAAAGACTGGCAGCCGCTAAAAAGTGAGAAAAAAAACTGTGTGAACTGGTGCACTATCATGAACCACCAACAAACATCAGATTGGTTTATTGTGATGTGATCACTTACCAGCCTCGCCTGGATCATCCTCCTTTAGCAGGGCTGAGCTCAGGTTAGTGATGTCATCTGTGAAGAAGCTGGTGTTCTCCAGTCCAGACACAGGAGAGGGGTACATGCTGTTGGTCCAATCACTGTCGTCCAAATTCTGGAAACATAAAAAAACATAATGATGATCAACCTTCTTTAAACGTTCATTTCTAAATATTTCCAGAGAATGTATGTCTCTCACAATGCTGCTGAATGCCACTCTGGGTGTGTGTGTGTATCGAGGTGTTCGACCTCCTGGAGCCAAAATGGAAGAAACATCTGGGACCCTGGGAGTTACTGAGACAGAGAGACAAGAGATGAGCACTTAACATGGAGGAACTGGGCACCAGATGATGAGCTGCTGTGGTATGTGTCATACCAGCCTGTCTGTACAGTGAAGCTGGAGTGTTCCTCAGCCGGGGGCGGGATGGTGTCACTGTGGACATGATGGGACTGCCAATACCAGGGGAAGGGACTGAGAACAACAGTCAGGAAAGCAACAACACTGATAGTTCTGGCATCATTACTCAATAATAGGAAGTGAAAGAAACATAGGTGCAAGTATTCTCCTTGCTGAAGGATACAGGCTGCTTTTTTGCTCCTCCTCCTGCGGGCAGCGACTGTCACCTCATCATCTCGGACCACCGGAGATTGCAGATCACTGAAGGATAAGATCAATACAAGCTTTGATTATGGATAGGTAGAAGGACTTCCTTAGTTTTGAGTACGGAATTGACTGATTTTAGGTAATAAAAAAGATTATTCAGTAAAAAAAGAAGACAATATGTTTATGTTGAGCTTTCCTGACTGACAAGCGAAAAGTTGAATGAGCTGCTGCCACTGCAGAGCTCTACAGCTCATACAGAAAGTACTTTCTCTAACGAGTTAAGTTAATTATTTTGATTTTAATTAATTAGCACCTGTTGTATTTTGTTATAATAACGTAGTCTCACCCTCATATTAACCTACAAATACTGACGATGTAACGTTAAATAGGAGACAAACCGGGTACTTGAGCTAACGGTTTAGCATAAGCACAGATAGTAAACAGAGTTAGCTTCGTTAGCTCCTGCTAACTCATATTAACCTCATGGTAAAGATGCTCGATTATAAAACATAGTTAGTACATATTACTGCACAGATATGTATTAAAAACTTAGTTAAGTGTAAAGGTTAATAAAAATGTTATTTACCAATCCATGGCAGCGAGCTGTCAATTCCCGCTTCACGAGGCTCAACTGTTTTCTTCTTCGTGTGAACTCCTTTTTCTTCTTCTATGGTTTGAGCAGACTCGACGCTTCAAAGGCGTATTGCTGCCCACTTCCGGTTGTTTTTACAAGACATTAAAGAGCCCAGTGTTATTAAGCGATTACAACAAGCACTTTGCTTTAGCCGGGATCTTCAACTTCATCAAAGCCTTTTCTTGTTTATGTTTTCATTGTTGGTTGTTGTGTTGTCTTTTTGTGTTTGTACTTCAGAACTACCGTAGCAGGTATCACCTGATATCCCAATATCTCATGATAAACACGATCTTATGTTTTAGTTTCTTTTAAATATTATCATTTTTATTTTTGTGTTATTATTGTTTCGGTTCCACCGTTCTTTTCTCCCATTTGTGGTGCAATTACTGTGCAGTTAATATCCCAAACTTGTTTTATCCACTTTTCCCCCATACCTCCAGGCCCCAGTATGGCGCTGTTCTTCAACGCAGTGCGTTAAACACAGAGGAAACAGGAACACACAGAGCGGCTTTAGAGCACAAATCACGGCTGCTGTGTACCGGAGAGGAGCAGGGAAGAAATCCCTCCTGAACGGCACCGGGGATTCTTTACTGCAAAGGCCGGGGACTGAGCTCCCACCACGGGCTACAGAAGCGCTCACAGCCCGGTCACTCGCTGGCTGTTTGTTGGCCGGCTCGAGACAAGCAGAGAGACCGAGAGGGAGACAGGTGGGGAGATGGAGACCCCAGGTAAACTTTTCTTAATGCGTGGCAAAATGACAGACAGGCAGACAGACAGGCTGGCACCCAGAGGGATAGACAGGGAGACTGTAATTATGGTCCCAGTATCACGCTAAACTACACAAAAAACACCCCGTTTACCATTAACCGTTACACAGCTCATATCTTTTTTGTAATAAATGTTTTTTAACGGCCGGTATCAGCAGTAAAAAGTAATTAAATACAGCATGTCAAAACTGAAACGTTCATATTTATTCGAAGTTCATTATTTCACCTGTACTATTAAGATTTTGAGCATTACTTTTGTTGTTATGTTACTATCTCTGGGTGGATTTTTAAGTTTTGTCTTACTTTGTACAAGTCTAGCATTAAATGTAAAAAAAAAAAAATAGAATCCCTAAAAGTGGTATGGTGACTCTAAAGTGCAAATCAAGATGAAAAAACGATGTCAAAAAAATCCACTCTTTTATTTTTATTTTTGTTTTATTATTCATTTCTTTTTTCCTTCATTTTTTCATTTTTTTTCTGACTATATTTTTTTTTATTTTTGTTTTATTAATCATTTCCTTTTTCCTTCATTTTTCATTTTTTTCTTACTATATATATATTAATATATATATATATTTATATATATATATATATATATATATATATATATATATATATATATATATATATATATATTTGTTTTATTATTCATTTCCTTTTTCCTTCATTTTTCATTTATTTCTTACTATAATGTTTTTATCTACTGCTCACGTCACCTGCCTTAAAAATTTGACACTATTAGCTTGAACTCTCACATTTGACGCAATATCAAAACAACATTGCACAACAAAATTACATTTATACAGAGGCCCTGAAAGGTCATTATTAAACACATTTGATTTCCTTTTTTCTCCATTATAAACAAATGAATGTAACTTGTTATCTTGAGAATGCAGAAAATAAAATTTTATTTTATTTACAAAATTCTGCTGAAAATATTTGGTATTTCCTGCTTTTAATCTCTTATCTTTTATTTGTTTTTATAGTGTGAACAGAAACATTCTCTTCTGGGACAGGCCAAGCTAGCAAACCGTCGTAACCATGGTGTGGACACTGTTCAGTTTTTCGGCCAACAAGCGGATCGCCGCCGGCCTGCTGGTCAACCTCTTCTCCTCTATCTGCATCGTCTTTATCAACAAGTGGATCTACGTCCACTACGGCTTCCCCAACATGACTCTGACCCTTGTTCACTTTGTGGTCACCTGGTTAGGACTCTACATCTGCCAGAAAATGGACATATTTGCCCCAAAAAGCCTTCCAATTCGCAGGATTGTATGGCTGGCTCTGAGCTTTTGTGGGTTTGTGGCCTTCACCAACCTTTCCCTGCAGAATAACTCAATAGGAACGTACCAGCTGGCCAAAGCCATGACCACGCCTGTCATCATCCTCATCCAGACCACATACTACAAGAAGACCTTCTCCACTAAAATTAAACTGACGTTGGTGAGCAGATCTGCTGCTTTCTCTAAATAAAACCTCTGAACAGAGCAGCAGAAGTTTAGCTTTGGGTTTGGTGCAGGTCCAGGAGTTTTCAGGACTCATTATAGAAGTTTTTAAAAATTTCCCAGAAACAGTTTTCTACTCCTGTTGCTGCTATAATGTAATAAAGATGGATAAGGTGTTTTACAACCATTTCCTGTCTTTTTCTCCAGGTTCCAATAACACTAGGGGTGATACTGAACTCCTACTATGACGTGCGGTTCAACCTGCTGGGGACAGTGTTCGCAACCCTGGGAGTTCTGGTGACGTCTCTTTACCAAGTGGTGAGTGGAAATCAAACATTACAGAGACAAGAAGAGGTTTTAAAAGAAGTACATTAAATTCTCCCTCTCTGTATCACCCTGTCATCCGTCTTTCTCTCAGTGGGTTGGAGCTAAACAACATGAACTCCAGGTGAACTCCATGCAGCTCCTGTACTATCAGGTATGACTCAGCACTTTATTTGTTGTGCTGACAGTACAAGGTTCATTAAATTATTGATACATCCTGATAAAGTGGTTTTCATCTCAAACTGCTGCACATTCTACTCTGCACGTTCATTAACTGAATGTTTCTGTGTTCAGTATCTTCTTGACTTTGATTGAGATTGTATGAATCTTTTTTAGTTTTGTCTCAGTATTTGACTTCACATTGTGCCACGCCATGACCAGGAACTTGATTCAACATTCTTTGGTTGGGTTTTGATTGTCGTCTCTGACCTGGAGCATGATGACGCACAGCTCTGATTCATTATTTGGGTCTTGATGTCCTCCAATCAGAACTTGTTTTTGACTTGGGCCTGGACCTGAGAATTGAGTCCACCTTGTTCTTGGTGTTGCCTCAAGCCTTGACACTGAACTGGTTAAACGTGTTAAACCTTAATTTGGGACTCGTGGTCAGACTTGTTTTGGGACCTTATTGACTAACTGGGATTTGTTACCCTCAAATGTTTTTCATTTATTACAACTTGATCTTTATTACTTGGAGCTGAACTTCAGACTTCTTAGTTTAGATTTGGGATCTGATCCTTGACTTTTTGGCACTGCCTCCAATTTTGCATTTGTAAGTCTTAGATCCAGGTTTGATTTATTTTTATTTTGTATTACCTGGGACTTACGGAAGCGTATTGCATTCACTTGAAGAAAAAAAACAACTCAGGTTTTTCAGAGTTATTTATTCTTCAGTTTGTTTTTTGTGGTAATTAATTTTGTTTTTCTGTTTTTCTACCAGCTTTCCAATGTAGAAGCAATGCATTTTTTTGATGCCACATCTTTGTCTATTCCTTAAGTATTACATTGAACAATAGGCTTCTATAAAATATAAGGATAAAGTCGAAAACATAAGGGTATCATACCCTGTGTGTGGCTAATACCTTACCTTTATTGACCCGGTACGGACCGGTAGAAAGTTAAGGATCAGGCATATATGTGCCGAACAGGATCTCTGATCCGTGCGGGACACAGGAGCCACCACACATCCACAGGAGTCGTCTGCAGGTTGGAGGTTCTCACAGGATTTCGAAGTATCTCGATACTTCAGGAAAAAAAATTACTCCTCAAAACAGCACAAAAAAATTACCACGAAAAACAGCAGGTTGAGGTTCTCACGGAATTTCTAAGTGTCTTGATACTTCAGGAAAATATTACCCCGAAACACAGGAAAAAAGTAATCTGAAATCAGAAAAAAAAATTACTCATAAAAACAGAAATAATTATAACAAAAAACAAACCAATAGAAAAAATATTAATCAGAAAAACAAAATTAACTACCACAAAAAATTACTCATAAAAACAGAAATAATTATAGCAAGAACAAACCAATATAATAATTATGACAAAAAACAAACTAATAAGAAATATTAATCAGAAAAACAAAATTAATTACCAGAAAAAAACAAACCAAAGAATAAATTACTCTGAAAAACCTGAGTTTTTTTTGTTTTGTTTTGTTTTTTTAAAGTAGTACTTTTTTGTGTACAGTTTAGACTGGATTTTTTTGGGGACTTTTTGGGGGGTTTTGCACCTAAGTTTGACTTGTTTGCCTTGATGCGGAACTCGACTTCGGGCTTTTCGGCCTGTTTGTTGCTTATTACTTGGAATTTTAATGTTTTCAGATCAATCTTCGGTCAGTATGTCTTTGTTTTGACTTGATTTGGGACTTTTTAGTATAGACTCTTGATCTTGGTTTTTCAAGTTTGACCTTGCTTGCTCTGACCCAAAACTTGGCTCTAGACTTGTTGGCCTATTTGGTGTTAACTACTTGGAAACAGGATATTTTTAATTGAAACATGGCTCTGTACTTTTTTAAAACTTCAGCTCAAGTCAGACTTGCTGTGATGTGATTTGCTGACTTTAGAAATACCCATGACTCCTCTCCTCTTCCGTCAGGCTCCTCTGTCCTCGTGCTTCCTGCTCGGGGTCGTTCCTATGTTCGAGCCGCTGACTGGAGAAGGAGGAATATTTGGACCCTGGTCTCTGGCGGCTCTGGTTAGACTTCACATAACACACACTCACTCATACCTTTTGAGCAAACACACATTCAGTCACTAACAGACTTCTACTCTACCTCTAACAGATGACTGTGTTGTTCTCGGGTGTGGTGGCGTTCCTGGTAAACCTGTCGATCTACTGGATAATTGGAAACACTTCAGCTGTCACGTATCCTTGAAAACAAACAAATCTTTGAGCTTTCACCTCTCGTTGAGGATTAAGATTTTAAGATTTTTACACATTTCTTGTGTCGTTGTTGTTCCTGACTCTAGCTTTCAGCTACAACATGTTCGGTCATTTCAAATTCTGCATCACTCTGGTTGGAGGATATCTGCTCTTCCATGACCCGCTGTCCCTCAACCAGGTGAGTCTCACTGATGCTCTGAACTCATTTCTTATCATTACTGCCTCCAAACTGTCGACCTTGAACCCGTCTGTCCTCCTGTGTCTCTCTCAGGCTCTGGGGATCCTCTGCACGCTGGCAGGAATCCTGTCTTACACACATTTCAAGCTGGCTGAGCAGGAGGAGGGGAAGAGCCGCCTGGCTCAAAGACCATAGGCTGATTTATCTGTCAGTCAACTGCACGGACTCTTCCTATTGGCTGCTGGCTGTGACACACTTTTTTATAAATACTTTTTATATTTTTATGAGTATTTTTGCAGGAGAGCTGAGAATTTTATCGTGGAGGATTTCACGTGCATGGCCTGTAGAGCTCACTTGGCACACTCTATCCCACAATTCTTAGCTGATTTTTTTACATTTTTACCAGAATCTGGAAATTCATCCTCAAGTAGAAGCACAACTTCTCATCACAGCTTGATAGAGGAGGCTGAATTCAGCTCTACTCCTCGCCTCTCTGCTGTTTGCTTCATGTTTTTGTTGACGGATTTGTGACCTTTGGTACAGACGCTGGGAGTGGTTTCCTCTGGGTTAATCAAAAGGAGACCAACAATTTCTGCCATCAAAGGGTGGAGCAAGTTAAAAGGACTGTTAAAGGCACAACTTTCCCTCTCTGCATGGAGAAAGGCTCACCATGAAAACTATCAGAGTTAAATGTGTTTCTGTAATCAAATACTCAAACCAGAGAGAAGCTTGACTGAAGTGACCCTGAACAGTCCCGCTATGTCCTCTATCTGCTCCAAGTTCAGTTTTTAAACACAAACTGCTTTAATTTTCTTCCTCTGTGACTCAGTCCAACACATTTCAAGCTGTCCACATAAATAATTTCATTAGACTCCTGCCAAACAGGCAGCCAGTATTGCACAAAGTGGTTGAATAAGTTTGATGTCAGTCACTAATTTGTAGCTTTAAGGCAGCAGAGTAAAAGCATTATTATTGACAGAAAGAGGCACAGCAAGCTAATACTTAACTTAGCATCCAGTCAGGAACATGTCTGGACTCACTGCTTCATTTCTTGACTCCTTTTTTTTTTGTCTGTTTTATTGAAAAGTGGGAAAAAAAACTCCCAAAAGTTTTGCTAACGCCAGAAGTTCACCGACAAGAAACCAGTCTGGATTTTTTTTTTCGTACAGCAAACAGTTGAAGCACTGTCAGAAAGATATTAACATAAAACAAGATGATTTAATACAGCTGCAATAACTTAAAACAAGCTTAACTAATGCTGGAATTAGCTGTTTAAAATGTGCATTTCAGCCTTTGAACAAAAGTTTTATTAAAAGGTTATAAAGTTCGTATAATAAATCAGTTAAAGTTGGTCCATAAGTCTTCAAATTTAATTTTTTTAAGTGTTTAGTTTAAAGATTCTGCCTTTTTTGGTTCTTTTATTTAATTTTTACCTCAACTTTTGTATTTGTTGCTGTTTTTTTCGACAGATTTTTCTAAATCTTTCAACAATTTTGATTTTCATTGTGCACAACAAGCTCCAATTTCTACTTTTTGTTCTTTGAAATTAAATGTTTACATTGAGAGTATTATGGTGCAGCATGAAGGGAACTTTGGGACAGAAACAATCCACAAAAAGCTGACCGAGCTAAGCCACGAGCGTGTGCATTCAAAGGTACTTTGTGAGTCTTAATACATGTAAATTCATCCACATTTTTACATCATTTGCTTTGTTTTGCCAATGTATGAGCAGATTGCGTCTTAAATTAAAAATTTGACCTTCTCTTTGGACTGTTTGCTTAAGTTTTGTATAAGGTTTGTGACATGAATTAGATGTGTTTCAGTTTCAGAGTATGCATAGTTACCTTGCAGCTTTTACTATTTACCTCCAATCAGCTTGATAAATATTAACTTGATGACTTAACAGCTGTCCTGATTGTAAGCTTCAATAAAAGATAAGACAGAGTCATTACTATTAGTTGTATAGCAGTGGAAGCTCCTTGAATCAAACAGTTTATTACGCAGATGTTTGTTAAAGTGCAGACTTGAGTCTTTAAGTTGGTCAGAAGTCAAGAGTAAAGGTCAATCTCCAACAGTAACTCTTCATTGAGCTGCTGTAACAGCTCGGCTGTGGGGCCTTCTCCCTAGTGTGTGTCATTAATGCTGTGTCAATAAAGCTACAACAGCAGGCCTTGTTCACACACACATACACACACAGTCAGTGAGGCTGTGCTGGGAGGGAATTTCAGATGAATGAGCGTAAAGAGGTTTGTGTTTAAAAATATCTGCCCTCTCCTGGGGAGGAAAAACTAGGAGCTGCTGGAAACCATCGTCACACAGACTCTGGTCTGTTTCCACTCAATGTCAAACTACAAGAGTACAATTTGAAGAAAGGAAATGCACATTTTAAATAAACTGGGGGTTAGGAGTACTTACCCAAGGTCAGTATTAATAGACAACAATGATCATCTTAAACTGTGTATTTAGATTCATACACTAAAGGGTGTCAACAGATTTAGTCCCTAAATTTACAGGGACAAACAGCAAAAAGGAAAAGCCAGAGGGGCCATCTTGCTGAAAGAGTTGCTATCCTTGCAAAGGAACTTGTGCTAAAACTAGCTTAGTATAAAGTAACAGCTCTCCCCAAACAATCAACTGTTTTTTTCAGCCCCGAATCAAGATAAAGAAAATTAGATATTTGAATTAAACAGGGTTAAAATATTTATTTTACACAGTCTTTATGCTAGAATGCACCGAGTTGTGCCTAGTCTGCCGGAAAAAAGGTAGAAGTCTATATGCTAGGCTAAGTTTAGGGATGCTGTGAGTGTGGGGAGGATCTGTTCTGATTGCACTCCCTCGCCACCTTGTGGCCCGGAGTCTTCGCACATCGCCGTAAATTACTTTTAGCTCGATTTGGAATTAAATGGACATTGGATTGAAACAAATTTTCTTTGTTCAACACAACTTTTCACTGGATACAACGCGCTGAGGTAAGATTTTTATTGGTACAGTTACGTAGCGCAACGGTTTGAAACGTAACATCAAGCCGACTATACAGCAACGTCATCAGCCCGGGGCTCTGACGTATCTGTAGGCTAACGTGACAACGAGCAAACGCCGTCAGTTTGTATGTAGCTATATCCTGCCAGTAATCCACCAAACAGAGCCAACATAACCTCACGCTTAATTTTATTGATAGACCCTTAAATTTGAAAAGACCACTGCAGAATAACTGCTCACTGTGGGTTGGAATGAACATTAGCACAAACAGTTTAGCACCAGTGTTATAGAGTGATACAGCTCGAGCTAAAGGCTAATTAGCCATTAGCACGGGCTGTATCACTCTCCCGCTTACCTTTCTTGTGCTCTTCTGTCCGTTTTCTGTTTGATAGTTAGGCTCCAGTGTCCACCACCACTACAAAATTAATCAGGAATCGCTTTTAGCAGAGAAAAACACGGATCTCTTCTCTCTACTAAACTTCGTCAGTCGGCGGTGGTCGACCCAAACCGGAAGCTAAGAAGTAGCCATTTAAAATCGCACCAGCCAGTAATCTTATTTTAAAGTGTGGATTACGATCAGGCATATATCCAGAAGGGAGCTTGTTCAAGATCACTTTCAAACTCCTCACTGCCCCTTGCTAGTTGATCATAGGAGAAGTTTTGAAACTTGACAAGAAAATGCAGTTTGCTTTGAGTTCTCCCCCAAGCCGAGCTAATGACTTCACCTCCCAACACAGTTCAACCCACAAAAGTGCCTGAAGGAGGGAAAAAATACAAAATTAAAAAAAGTTTTAAACAAAAAAAAAGAAAAAAAAAGAGCAAGATTCCATTTGTATAAACATCTTTAATTGGATATTTGGACTTCCATAGTCTGGGTTTTGTGCCCACTTCTCTGCTTCAACAGAAGAGTCACTGACTTGGGCTCCAGTCCAGACCAGTTGGTTCCTGGTCACTCATAGTGCTGTTTCTTATTTGCTTCAAAAGTCCACAGTTGGTCCAGTCCATCCAAACCATTTAATTCCTACTATCATGTTACAAGAATAAACAATGGGATAGCTGTATTTGATGTACAAACTGTAATACAATGATATAAACACATTTAACCCTTAATGTTGGTAAAAACATCAGTACCACAGGGTTCTTCCAAACATCCATAACCTCTCAAAAGTGTTGTTCTTGTGCCTCATAGAACATAAAATTCAAATACACGTCAACACACACCGTCAAACAGCGGACAAACAGGTCTACATAAAATGAAGACTCAGTTCCCTGCACCTACCCTTCATCCAGTCATTACACATGAACACGTTCCTGTACCTTGGTGCCTCTGGAAATCACTCAAAATAACATCACATACACGGGTCACATCTTCAAACAAGTACTAAACTTCTGGAGCGAGGGGAATTTACAGCGGGTTAGTTAAACAGCCCAAACAGATACTGTAACTCTCTCTGTGGTTTGTAGTTTAATGTGCTGAGCTGAGCTGTTGCACAGAAACAAAATTGTCAATGTTGATTAAATTCTCTGGGAAATATCAAGAATTCAACAAAGTAATGGGAAGAAGTGGGTTCAAATTGTCATGACACAGGGAAAAGCAGCACATGTCCTCAAAAAAAGTTTTAAGTGATTGGCAGAGTCTGTAGTTTGAGTTACTGACAGTGGTACAAGAGCGCCAAGGAAGAGCGCTAGGGCTAAAGATTGTTTTGCAGCAACTTTATAAACCACTTGAGTGTTGTTAAGTCCTTCCTAATTTTTTTGTTACCATCAGCTAGTTTCAGTCATTGCTTATTTAGATATCTGTAATTTTTAAAATAGCAAGTAGGATACCTTACGGTCTGTGAAATCACCGACCATCTTACTTCCAGCTAAGCCGCTAACGCTAAATGAAAGTGAGAAAGTCACTATATGAAGGGTTTCCTGTTTGTGCCACCAACTGTTCCTGTCTTTACTCCTACATCACTTAGCACCACTCCTTTCGCTTTGCTGCAGGTAGCTAGCTGGCTAACTAGCTAACGTAGCTAGCCCCACGTTAGTTCACAGCATTCAAAGATAATTCCAACCTTTAAGGCTTCGGTCTGTTGAATGACTTATATCACTCACTGTTCTGAAAAACAAACTTTAATCTTCAACTTTAATGGGGCATCCTTCAACGTGCCAATGCTAGAATTTGGAGACAGCTAGCTACTGTATCAAGCTAGCAAGCAAACGTTGAAAAAGAAATGCAGATGAGGGGCTTTTGTTTTTCAATGTGTAAGAAAAAATATATAAAAAAAAGTATTCTACACATTTTTGTTGTCAAGACTGAAAAGGACATTTGCAGTTATGCTAACTCGACTGATTATCAGCCTAACGGCGTTAGCATGGATGTTTCATTTAACGAGTAAACTTTACGTTCATTTTTAAGTTTTTTTTTACTTTAAGTTAGGATTGTAATCATTATTATGCAGCATTTATCAAGCTCTCCTTTCTATCTGACTCTCTGGGGATCAAGTTTGAAGCTTTTGTTGATGAATTAGTTAAATTGATGCTACCAAGAATGGATTTTATCTCATTGTAGCAGTCTGCAACAATTAACTCAGGCTTGTTTTACAACAACAAAAAAGCAAATGGAGCCAAAATGACCTCTACAACAACAAAAAAAAAAAGCTGTGACTGACCAACCTCCAGTTTAGGAACCACAAACATGAAGTAAATCTTCTGCAAAGTGTTTATTCTTTTGGCTTTTACTTCCAAAACTACTTCCAGTTCTACTCTTTAAGGCACTCGATGGTGGCGAAAAGAAGGCAGAGAGAAGCTCGTGTTGGCAATGAAATAGAGAATTTTAAAGAGATAAACATCGTCCTCTTTGTGAATCTCAATGTATCATACTGTACCATTTAGAGATCGAGTAGAAATGAAAAGTCTTACATCAGAAAATTTCTTCAAGCAGGGTGTTAAGCTTAACGGCTCCCAATACCTGGGTGTTAAATTATCTGACGAGAGCTCAAATTTCAACATTTTTTAATAAAAGTACCACCAAGTTTTTCATATACTGTTCCACTGTTTGTTCCACTTGTTTCTCAACTCATCACACAACTCAAATGACAACGTACAGGATAGTTTCTTGACAATATTTGGCACTAAAGAGTCTTTCATAAACAAACTTCTGACCAAGAGATGCTTACAAGAAAGCTTCTAAAACATTAAAAAACAAAACAGCTATGATGCGTTTATTTCAGTCTTTGTATCAAGAAGTTACGTGGTACCAGAACTTTCCCATACGTCCATCTTAAAGTTCAAGGAGTACAAAGATGCAGCACCGGCCTTTAAAGTCGTATTGCTTCAGAATTTAAAGATGCAGTTTGTGAGACTGGAAACCTTGATGGGATCAATAAATCCACCTAAACAGAAAGAAAAACAAAACAAAACAAAAAACTTCTGCAGCAAAAATCTCCCCTTCCTGAAGGCCGGGGGAAGTTCATCCTCCAGCTTACAAACTGCATATTTAATCTTTGATATTAACTCACGCTTTACATAAAGCACATCGTCTGGGCTCAGAAGGCAAAGAATAATGTAAATATATGATGACTCTAGTGTGACAATGATTATTATATAGCACAGGAGATAAGAAATTACACTTTAGTGGTGTAATGGCACTTAAACCCAAAGACTGTTGCAGGAATATTTCGTTTTTTTCATCGACAGTTTTCCCTCCCATCACTTTCTACGCCAGGGTTTGTGCAGTTTCATAGCAAAGCCAGAACATGATGACAAACGTATTGATGTAGGCAAAAAAAATAAAAATCACACAGATTCTAAAAAACTTAAAACGTAGGTGTCTTTAGACCACATGATTACAGGTCGCCATGATTTTTCACAGGAAATAAAAACAAGTTGGGCAATTCGCACAAGGCGCAGCAACAATACACACACACACAGGATACAACATCATGGACCACCCTGATAAACACTGTACAGCAACAAAAACTAAGTGGCACTGTATCAGCTTGATAAAAAGATAAGTTTCATGTCGTAAATGTAAATGCAAAGCCTCTGCTTAAAGCCTGCATGGAAAGAATAATACTAATCAAAACAACAGTGTCATCAGCGTAGAAAGACATCATCTGATACGAAAAACAACATTTGGCCATGATTTTTGGACTTAACTCATCGTACCCTGAATTCACACTCCTTACTCGTGCCATGAAGATAAACCATGACCCCTGACTGGGCAGTGGTGTGTACCGTAGTGGGTCAAATATTAGCATTTCTGTGCATCAGGATGAAAACTGTTCTCTAACTGCTCTCTAAAATCAAATTTCCCAAGAAAAACTGACCTCAGATCAGGCAAAAGCCTTACGGTTAGTGTCACAAAGCAAAAGATGCTGTGCTTCCATGTCAGGCCTTCATAAAGGTTTAGTGGTAAAATAAAAACAAAAACGTCAAATTACTTCACTTAAATTCTCCAATTATCCAAAACTCTCCATTGCTTGTGTGACACTTATCACCCAAGTCTTTGAACGTAAAGTTGTGGTATAGAGAAGCCAAACACAGAAACAGCCAGGACAGAGCGCCCCCCAGCTGTGATTATAAAAATCACCCTTTGATTTCACAAAGCTCCCATTTGCAGCCACATCACGGTCACCATTTCTCCCTCCTCGGTATTGTTTTAGGGACATGACCGCTTCCACCGCTCTGGGTTTTCTTCAACACTTCATTGGTCCATTAACTCCTCCCCCTGCAGTCCTTTTATGGTCAAACAGCTGACTGTGGCTCACTAGCTCCTCCCACCTTAATCCTTACATGGTCAAACATTCAGCAGAGTCCGTGAGCTCTTTCTCCTCTGAGTCCTTAAATGCGAATCCCGCGGTTTAGTCGCTGCAAGCTCTGCCCCCTGACCCCTCCGTGAGGTCAGAGGTCAAAGGTCGGTGACCTTGTTCTCCAGGGCGGCAGCGATCTGTTGGAGGCGGAGGGTTAGCTGTTTATTCTGGGCTGCTGGGTCGTCGTCTAGTGACTTGATGATCTGAGGAAGAAAATAAAAGATGATACTCAAATTTTATCGTAAAGTCAGGACGCACTTTGGGTATCGTTTCTGTCCTTTAAAAGTTAGCTACAGCATATATGTCAGTGCAACAAATACACGTACGAAAGGAAATGTGTTTCATAATGTTAAAGCTATATTTTTTGATTTAAATTTTCTGTGGATTTATAAAGTTATATGTAAGTCCACTTTGAAGAAGAAAGGCATCACTCACCACATCGTAGTACTTGCTGGCATACTGGTACAGCTGATGTAAGGCCACCTGGGTGTTCAGCTTGTCTGTGTGTTGCTAATTAGTAAAAACAAAAGTGACAGATTGATTCACCTTTTTAAGAAGGAGACCATACACAATATATGATTCCTTTTTCATTATTATTATTATTATTCATTCATTTATTCAGTCATGTCAACACCAAATATTGCACCTAATATTAACATTTCACACAAAATAACAGAATCAAGAGTCATGTGTTGAAAAAATGACTAAAAGGCATAGGCAGAAGCAGACTGCTTATAAAGGCCTATCCTTTGTAATCAACTTTTTAGGCTACCTACCTCCAGAAAAGCAAAGAAACAACATCACAGATAATTAATCACTCGTATAAGTTTCAAAAATTGCTTTATAAACCATTTTACTTAAAAACAAAAAAAATGACAAGTTTTTAAATTTATGCTGACATCATTCCAGAATTTCTATTCAGAATATCACATTTAGAAAATTTACATTTCTTTTTAATTTATCTATTTATGTAAATATCAACCATCAATTAATTAACTTGTTTATTGATTTGGTTTTTTTTTTCAATTTAATTGTATTTATTTTGTTCCATTATATATTTTTTCTTTTTTCTACTTCTTTAAATTTTATTTATTTATTTTTATTTTTATTTTTTAAATATATATATATTGTTACATTATACATTATATTTCTTTTTGTCTATTTTTTTATTTTATTTTATTTTTCCAGGTAATGGAGATATAGACAGAGTTAGAGGGGCAAGGGGTATTGTGAAACTGTCCAATTAAATGTCTTGTAGCAGTCATGTCTTGACTAAATTTTGGACTAAAATATCAATTAAAAAAAAATATAATAATAATAGATACATGTAAAAAATGTATACAATCTATTGATTGAAAATGCAAATACACAATTGTTATTCTTACCCTGGACACCTCAGCAAGGTGTGTGTTCATGTCTTGGTCACTGACTGGAACCATCTGTCTGATGCCCTTGTAATAACTGCAAAATACACACACACACACACACAGCTGAAACCTCATATTTATAAGAATTAAACAGCAAAGAAATTTTTTTAATAATATGAAAACAAGTTGTTTTCTATATAAGTATTCTAAAAGACTCACTCATCCACCATCTTCTTGTACGTGGAAATCTCTTTTGCATAGAGCAGTTTGTTGCTGGGAGACTCCTGCAGGGAGAGGAAAGGAGATAAATGAACATCTTCATTTACAAAAAGCAACACTAAACTATTCCTGCTCGCTTAATTATCCTAAGGCTGAGAAGTTCAAACTGTCCCAGCTTTATTTGGTGATTTAGTGTTGTAATTAACTCTTCCTGCCAATTTAAACCAGCGCTGCCTCTTTGACCTCGACTGTCTGAGAAACACTTCCAAGTTAGGACACACTCCATAAATCCACTAAAAGACTTAAAACTCCTCTCATACTTCATGATTATACAACTTTTAATCCTCCTCTGTGATAAATAACCCAATGCTAGTTAAAAAAGCATCTACTGTATGGAAACAGGACCTGCTAAAAGGAGATTTGGCAGTTTTCAGACCATTTTCTCCAAAAGGTGAACAAATACCTGCCTGTAGCTCAGAGCTAACAGCTAAATCCAGAGATTTTATGGGGTCTTTTTCTCCTGATGGCTTTATTTCTGTTTCTGTTACCCTATTAGTTCCTAAATTGGCTTACATAATAGTTTCAGCATGTTCCATCAATCAGAAAAACAAATTATCAACACCAAAAAATCTAATTTTGCACTGAGGAGATTAAAAAAAAGAACTAAAGGAACAAGCAGATTTTCAAGCCAGAAAACCAATTTTAGAAGACAAGGATGTCGCTCTGACTGTGATTTAAATTAGAAGAAGGCCAGCTTATTGAAGCAGTAATTATTAATGAGGAGGAGATGAAAAATACTTCTATATGTGAGAAAAATAACAATTCAAACCCCTCAATCTAGCCCAAAGAGAAAAGTCTGCTTTAGTGGACTGACTCTGCTGAGTTTGTGCTCCGTCTTGGTGCAGGCGTCCATGAAGGTCTGAGAGATGACGTGCAGCGAAGCGTCCACCACCTCCGTCACGTGGACGTCGAAGATGAAGTGGGGGTTCCTCAGGATGTTCACCCAGAAGCGTAAAGGCAAGCTGAGGACGCAGGAAAGACTTGGGTTAGGGTCTCTGCTCAGTGCCCCTGAAACTGAATGCTCTCAAGAGTTTGAGAGAGCAGGTTTCAGGGGTTTTCAAACACCATTAGCATGATACGACAGTGATTTGTCGCCTTTTACATCATGTTAATTGCCTAATTACCAGGCTTATCATATCATATATGCATTTCATATTGTAAACATTTAAAAACTAATTTGCAGTTGTGCATTAAATGAATTAAACAGCATGTTCTGTGCACAAAGAGATGCTTCATTACAATCAGTTAGCATCTCTGTTAGCATGACTTAAGCACAGATGTCAAGTGCTCAAGGCTAAGGCTGAACGAATGTTTTTAAGGAACTCAAAAAGCTAACGTTAGCTTTACCAGTTTACAGTCTAGTTCATGATAATCCTAAATTGGCAGATGCTAATTTTTTTCCCCATGAAATGTTGGTTTTTAGCATTAGCTTGTCAACATCCAGTGTGTTATTAAGACCGTGAAAGAGGTTTTTGTTTATTAGCTTGAAATATAAACTGTTTTTAATAAATCCAAAAAACTAACGTTAGCTTTACCAGTTTACTGTCTAGTTCATGATAATCCTAAATTGGCAGATGCTATTTTTTTTTTCCAATGGAATGTTTGTTTTTAACATTAGCTTGTTTGCACTAAATTCTTGTCAACATCCAGTGAGTCATTAAGACCCTAAAAGAGGTTTTTGTTAATTAGCTTGAAATATAAACAGTTTTCAATAAGCTCAAAAAGCTAATGTTGGCTTCCTAATTAAAGCGACAGATGCCAAAGTAACTCAAGAAATGTTAGCTTGTTAGCATTAAACTGTGTTTTATTAAACTTTGTTTCATAACCTTGAAATGTATGAAAGTTAGACTGTGTTAAAAAAAACGCAAAAAGCTAATGTTGGCTTCCTAATTAAAGTGACAGATGCTAAACTTACTCAAGGAATGTTAGCTTGTTAGCATTAAACTGTGTTTTATTAAACTTTGTTGTATTAGCTTGAAATGTACGAAAGCTAGACTTTATTAAAAAAAAATGCAAAAAGCTAATGTTGGCTTCCTAATTAAAGCGACAGATGCTAAACTAACTCAAGGAATGTTAGCTTGTTAGCATTAACTGTGTTTTATTAAACTTTGCTTTATAAGCTTGAAACTTTTGAAAGCTTGACTGTTAAAAAAATAAAAAACTCAGAAAATGTATATTAGCTTTCTTATTGATGTTGCCGATGCTAACTTTCAAATCTGTTAGCTTGTTAGCATTAAACTTGTGTTTACATCAAGTGTGTACAGAAGACCCTCAAAGTGGCTTATAAGCTTGAAAGTGTTTCTTGTGTCACATGTGAAGCTAATGTTAGCTTCTTCATTTGACTGAGAGATGCTAACTGTTTAACCAGGAGCTGATTGGTTTAGCTTACATGTGTTTACATCCCACTTACATAGACATCAAGTGTATGATAAAAACTGTTGTACAAAGTTTGAAAAGTAAACACTTGACGCTAACATTAGCTCAAGCAGAACATAAGCCAGCGTTTGCTAGCTGCTTAGAGAAGCTACATTAGCATCTGACAGCTAAAGTTCCCATTAAAGTCATGGAAACTTAACATTTACCAACACAAATCAAAAAGTAAGGACTCAGGAACAGGATGAGTTCCTTATTATTGCTTTAAAGCTGGAGTCTAATTGAGTTTCAGTATTCACGCTCCACTTCTGTCAATTTCCGACACTTTCCGACTTTTTTCTAGACCTGCTGACACACAGTTTCCGATCCCTTCATCTATTTCTCAACAGATCATAACCCTCCTAAATAATTCAGATCATGTTATAAATATTTCATCCTTCGCAGGTCTCGGTGTGTGTGTTTCTCTGATGATTGGCAGGTAGAGCTCAAGGCCGGTTTGAACGCAGGAAAGAAGCAATATTTCTGTCCCTGCGTCTCCTCTTCTCTCTGTCGTTATTTATCCGAACTGATAACAGATCAGGCTTTTAAGTTGTCGGGTGTGTGGTTTTATAGGAATGGAGACACAATCATGTTTTAATTTAGCTGATGAGTTTTAACACACACACACGGCTTGAGCAGCAGCAAAATTGTTCCTCTTTGTAGGTTTTCTTATCAGGTTGAACATCCAGCTGAGATTCAGAGAAGCTTTGAAGAGAAAGTGTGAATCAGCTTGAGAGCCAGATATTAATTTATGAGCAGTATGATCCATAGGAGGCAGTTTAAGTGACATTAAAGGGGAGTTTTAAGGGTTTTTTTTAGCGTAAAGCAGTGGTTTTTAAAGTGTGAGGCGTTATTTTCCTTGACTTTGTCCTTCATAGCGTACGAAGTGATCGTCTCTGTGTGTCAGTGGCAGCTGCTGGTCAGTCAAGGAGGGGAAGCTCATTTTTTTCTGGCCTACATCATGAATTTGTTTATTTATTTAAACATAAATTCTACCCTCTGTTCTTTTTCAAGAAAATGATCTGTGACCCTGTCGTACCAACCAGGTGTTTTTTCCAGGGATTTTACCAGTGTTCTCTCAACGCTCGTTGTTTTTAAGAAAGGTAAACTCACTGGGGATTAATAAAACCTCCGGATTAGTCCAGAACAACTGAGAAGATGCTCCGGTGGAGGGTTATACTTCAAGATCTCTGACTGGCTCATTTCACTGTCAATCAAAAAGGGATTCGGCCTCAGACAGATCATCCAATCATCATGCAGAAGCCCAGCGTCCAGACCAGCCCACTGCCTCATAGACCCCCAGAGACGCTGAGCGTCCGAGGGCGGGACAAAGCCCGGCGTTTATCCAATGACCGTCCAGTTTCCACAGAGGAACAACCCACTCTATGTTTTGTTAAAGCGTCCGACTGTGTTAAAGCGCTGAGACGCTGCGGGGATGAATGAGAAGGAGGTGGAGCCAGTTACCTGTGATAGGAGCTGATTCTGAACAAAAGATGAAGGAATTCTAGCGCAGATTTTGTCAATGAAATGTTCACACAGCAGCCAAAAAAGAAAAGAAAGCCTCCGTCTTTCTGTTCTCGCTCTGTTTAGCTGGAGGAGTGGTTACCAGTAACCAGGGTATGGGTAGTTTCTCTGCCATTCTTCTGCTGAGTGCGAATCTGTATACGGCTAAACTTGGGAACACTCATTGAGTCAGGGGCAGTGCGCGCCGCTGAAATGTTCGCGCAGGAGGAGGGAAAAACAGCAGGATGGGATTTGATTGGTTTAACAGATTGGATCCTAATCCTTTTTCTCCTGCTGTAGATAGCGGATGTTATTCGCTCTCATTTAAGAACACATCATGTATTGCTTGCCATCGGGACATATAGATCATTTTGACCACTATAACAAAAAGTGTATCTAAATCAAACTACCAATTATACCTTTAAAACAAGCGTATAAAACAAACCTGTTGGTTTTCCAGATGTGCAGCGTCTCTTCGTCTACGTTGTCGTGTCTCAGCGCCTGTTCGTCCAAGAAGTCGAAGAAATATTTGACGGCTGGAGGAACGGTGGAGCTCGAACCCAACACGCTGCGGAAAAAATCATCTACAAACTGCTGCAAAGTGCCCTGTGAAACACACACACACAACTATTTACAACACAGAAATTCATGTTCCTTTTCTGGATTGTGAGAAAAATATTTAACAAATTTCATCACCTCTACCAATCATGAAAATATCACATTATCATAAAGTTGGTGTATTTTCCTCGTGGATAACCTGCGGTCGTACCTTCACAGACAGCAGTCGGGTCAGGTAGATCTCTGTGATAGCTTTGGTCATGGCCTTGTCCTTCATGCTGCCTCGCTTCGACTTCACCTCATCGATTTCATCCGCCGGCCTCACCAGGTGGAAGGTGTTGTCGTCCTCCAGCAGAGCGTTTTCTGTCAGAAAGAGAAAGAATTACATGAAACTTTATCAAAACGTAAAAAAAAACAGAGCATCAACAGAAAGAAGAAGAGAAAGAGGAAATCAGCAGCTGCTAGGAGACTTTACATGTTCACCGTTTTATCAGTTAACTCTGGGGTAGATCTGGTTGCTTTTGAACAAATCATTTTCTATAAACTACATTTATTGTACATCTTTTCCTTAACTTAAATGTCTTTACCTTTATTTTCTGGCTCTGATGCATGGATATAAACAGAAAAACACATTCAGAAATGAAACACTGCATCACGTGACGTCTGCTCTCGTTGTTCGAGGTGTTATAAAATCATAAATACTTTACAAACATTGTCTCAGCGCGGATCTGTGTGGTGTGTGTTCTTACTCTCTTCGTGGCTGTCCTGGTGCTGGTGGAAAGACTGTGTGTGCAGGACTCTGGACAGAACCAACGTGGCGTTATCCCGGACCTGAAACAGGAGACAAAATGAAACAATAAATCCTGATTTTCTGTAAATGAACTCCGCCCACGGTTATCTCAGAGCGCTTTGTCTCACTGCGGCTCTCTTAATGTTTAATTTTCTGTAAATGTCAGAGGGGAGGACTGGAGGAGGGTTCAGTTTCTGTTGTTTTGCTGCAGGATGAGGGAAAATCCCATGTGGGCTGACATTTCTTTGAACTCCTGTTTTTTGGACATTCAGTGAGAAAAGATTGGATTTAATTTGTCTCAGGGAAGCTGGTATGGAGCTTTCTGTGAGGTTTTCTGTCTTTTACTTCCCAAAAACACAAGATTTCAAGATACAAAAATGTCCTCATGAGCTTAATAATCAGAATAAACTCACATTATAATGAGCAAGAGTGTTCAGTCTCTTCCAGCGTCCTTCTTTCTGAGACGTCAGGTCGAGGTCGGACAGGATCTGACCTGTAGAGCCGGGACGCCACTCTGTGGAGGGATGACATCATTGATATAATCAAAATAAATCATTTTAAAGAGCTTCAAACACAAAAAACTGAAAAGTTTGCTTCCTTGCAGTTCACACATTGACCTGCAGGGGGAGACAAACCCCTGTTTTCTAGCTGTTGTATCCACAGGAGGCAGCAGTGTCATTTATCCGTCCCCATATTTAAGATAAATGGTTGAAATTTTGATGTTTAAGTCTCACCGAGTGCGACACTCTCCACTTTGGGCCTCTGAGAGTACGGCAGGTTCCTGTACACCTGATCGATGATTTTCTCTTTCACCTGGAGAAGCAGGAAGCTCAGGTTTAGACCGACAGATTAGCTCCTTTACATTTCCAAAGGGAGTTAATAGCTTTAAATTTTTGGCCTATTTAAAAATAAAGTCATGTCCAGAGTTCAGCTGAAACCTCACATCAGAAAAGTCACGCCTGACCAGGAGCCTGAGATAATAAAAACATTTCATCCCCGACACCGGGATCTGTGAAGCAGGAAATGAAACACACCTGGGAGATAGTGTCACAGTTCAGCACCTTCACCGGAGTCACATCTGGTCCCTCTCCGTGCACCAACACCTGCAGAGTCTGATACATCACACACACACACACCTGTCTGTCAGAAACACGCTCTGCAGTGGAGCCTGTTTGCCTCTCTGAGGCTGCAGCTGATGATTGTTTTTATTATTGATCAGGTCGCTGAATTTTTTAGTTCAATCGATGAAATGTCAAAAAGAGGGAAGAGATTTCTGAGCTCAGTTTCCTTCAGCACGAAATGACACATCAGACGTCGGCAGCTCCGTCAGGGACTCCAAGGTTTTCAGCCTCCCATCGTTATTTGTTGATTTAATTAGTATAAAATGATGTTTTACTTAAAAAATACTCTTTACACGTCTCATTATCGATCAAAACTGTCGTCCAGAAGTTTTTAAAACTGTTAAAATACATTAAAGTAGGAGGGAGGCTGGTTTAACTTGTGCACTGCAAAAAAACTGAAATCTAATCACACGTTTTGTCTTATTTTAAGTAAAAAAAATTCCTGTTATACTTAAATTGAGCCACATTCAACTGGTCAGTCCAGAAAAAATGTATTTTCAAGTTGTTTAAAGACAAAAATGAGGTCTGAATTGCTTGTAACAAGAAAAAAAAATCTTCCAATAGTACAAGAAAAATTTGCTTGAAACTAAAACAATGTCTTAATACAAGTAAATTTTCTCTTGTTCCATTTGCAGATTTTTTTTACTTGTTACAAACAATTTAGACATAATTTTTGTCTTTAAATAACTTGAACTAAACATTTTTCTGGACTGGTTAGGTGAATTTGGCTCATATTGAGTCTAAAAAGACATTTTCTACAAAAAATAAAACAAAAACACTTGATAAGATTTCAGTCTTTTGCACTGTGGTTTGATCATATATCCCATATTCAGGACAATTATCAGCGATATAGACTTCCTCCACCCTCTTCTTCCTGTTTCTTCTACAGCTAACATCCTGTCCTCTCAATAAAGACGTGAAAAGCCCCAAAATACTTAGGGGTGCACTGATCATCAATCTTTAAAAAGCCTGACCTGCTGATACCGATTTTTATTTTTTATAACTGACAGCATAAACCTTCTATGATCCAACCTCTTTTATTGAACAACACCTGTGAAACAATAAAATCTTTATGTTTTAACTTAAACAACCAATAAAGTGTCCTGAGTTTTAGGTCTCAGAGTAAGAAGCAACAATGGCTGGCTGTCAGACCTTCCTGGAGGTTTATAAGATCTGTTTCATATGTAAGGATGGGCTGATCACTGATCACCCAAAATTAAGGAAATCAGCACAGATTGATCAGTGCAGGTCTAAAATTAATCCAACAGAGATAAGATTTAATTCCAGCACTGTAACGAACTACAGATCAGCTGGTTTTAAGGAAATGAATGAAATACTACTGGGAGTGTGACTTCAGCTGCTGCAGCTTCTACACTGGAAAAAAATGAAATCTTATCAAGTGTTTTTGTCTTAGTATCAGTGGACAATGTCTTTTTAAACTTAATCTGAGCCACGTTCACCGGATCAGTCCAGAAAAATGTCTTATTTCAAGTTATTTAAAGACAAAAATGAGGTCTGAATTGCTTTTAACAAGTTTGAAAATCTGCAAATGGAAAAAGAGAAAAGTTACTTGTATTAAGACGTTACAGGAGGTCCTCGACTTACCTGGTTCTTGACTTCACTACGGCATTAAATATATGTACATAAGAAAATAGAGCACAGCTACGCAGAGCTACCATAGACTGTATATAGAGTGGACAGCGGGGCTCTGTCATTTACCATTGTACGGTTTTGAAGCCAAAATTCCCTGTCAAGTCTGTGAGGCATTCTGGGAAAATCTGAGTCGAGCCGAGTGACAAAAATTCTATAATTTTTTTTCTTTTAAGAGTCTAATCACTTCTTGACTCTACCCCCTGTCATTTTTTACAATTCCCGAAAAAAATACACAAGAACGTCAGTTGTCAATCATCATTAAACGTGACGTAAAGCCTCATTTTTAACCTCCCATAACTAATGAAAACAAAACCTTTCCGAATAAAGAGGACTTGAATACAAGGCAGCCAAATAATATCTTCACATCACTACAACAATCAGATGTGAGAAACATTTCTGCGAGGAGTATTAATTTTGACCACAGCCCATCTGGAATGACTGGGAAGATGGATTTTTTGACCTTTACTGCTGCCAGCCACCAGGGGGAGCAGTTTTTGTGGAGACCTCACTTCGACACATAAAGGAGAGCAGGATCTGTTTTTCCATGGATGTAAATAATGTAATACATGTATTTGGATGGTTATGTAGAGATTAAGGGGGTATTCAGGGTAAAAATCCGATTTACGTGGAATTTTGAGTTAGGACGTAATTTTGACAAAATGTTCCAGCAAATTTTTGCAGATTTTTATACTTGTTACAAGCAATTCAGACCTCATTTTCGTCTTTAAATAACTCAAAAAATACATTTTTTTTGCCTGACCAGTTGAATGTGGCTCATATCAAGTGTAATAAGACATTTTTTACTGAAAATAAGACAAAAACTCTCGATAAGATTTCAGTTTTTTACGGTGTATCTTCCCAAACCGTGCAGTATGAATGTGTTTTGTGTCCACTCACCAGGGTGGAGTACTCCACGTCGTCTCCCAGCAGCCCCGTGTCGTTCAGGGTGTATTTGGCTTTCTTCATCTTGGCGTCCACCGGACCTTTCTCCACCTGATGCTTCAGAGCCTTAAACAGCTTATACAAAGGCTCTCCGGCTGCGTCCTGGAGGAAAACACATCATCAGACTTTATTTAGCCTCACTTAAGGTGTTACACAGCAAAAAAAAACAGCTCTGGGTTTGATATTAAAGAAAAAAAGTTAAGAATGAATAAAACTTTATGAGTTAGCTGTTAAACTTGGAGCTGAAATAAAACGCACAGGTTTGAGTTCTGTTGTTTTCTGGAGTTTTAGTACCCAGAAACTTAAACATTTTTGAGATGTTTTCAGATTTTTGGACAGACTTTGTTCAAGTTGAGGAAGAAATTACATCATAAAAACTTCCTCTGGAGCCAGAGTGTGAACAAAGTCTTCAGACGAAGAATCATAAATCATCAAAACACAGAACATCAGCAAAACACACGAGCTGCTGCTGTTAAAATCAACGTCATGAAAAAGTCCAAAGTGAAGAAAAAGAAAACACAGACAGAGCAGAAAAACACAAAGAACAGAGACAGACGGCGAGCAGGCAGGCGGGCGGCGGGCAGAGGAACGTTTCCTCCAGTCCATTATCAGTGAAGAACAAGAGAAGAAGAAAAACAGGAGGAGACAAGAGAAACAGATCGAAGGGAAAGTAAAATAACAACACAGAGGAGCGAAGGAATGAGTGTTACCCGGAGGAACTGATAGAGACAGATGGACATCCAATTACAGAGCATCCTCTCCACCACCGTCTCCGACCTACATACACGAGACGAGAGGAAAAACACATCAGCACAGAGCACAAGATATTCCTTCATCATTTTAACTGTGAGCTGTTTGTGAAGATGGAAGAATCAGACTTTAAATAGAACAAATAGACGATTAAAGCTGCAGAATCAACGCTCTAACAACAGACCTCCCACCGGCATCTGCAGGGGCTCAGTTTTTACATCAGCCTCTTTAATATGATCTAAAAACTGCAGCTTTTCTTCTCTGTGATACTGAAAGTTGAGACTTTCTTCTTATTTTTCATTCTTTTATATCATTATCCCGCATATGATGGAAAACATGCCTTAACAACGCGCTGGAGGCTTAATGTCCTCTAGATCCTGTTTCACTCAACCAAAATAAATCATTAAATATTAAAACATTTAAAAGATTACTGACAAAAATAACCTCGGAATTGTTAAGAAATACATTTTTACAAACAGAATACATTTGTAACAATATTTTTGCTTGTCTTTTTTGCAAATAAAATAAAAATATATGTCATATTTCTGTAATTTTTTTTAACTTTGCTAGAGTTAAACTACTTGACAAATAAAATCTTTTATTGCATGAAATAAAAAAACCTTGATGCTCATCCTCTGAATAAAAAAAATACATGAAAATTAAAAACATAAATAAAATAAAACTCTTTCACTATCAAAAATCTCATTATCTGTAATGTTCCTTTTGGAAGGAAGGTTCCTGCATGTGTAGCTGCAAAGCAGGAAAGTCTCTTTGTTTATTTTAATTTTTATAATTTTTTATTTTTTTTATTGTTTCTGTTTTTATTTATTTATTTATTGTTTTTAATTTTATTTATTTATTTATTGTTTAAATTTCATTTATTAATTCATTGTTTTAATATTATTTATTTATTCATTTATTTATTCATTGTTTTTAATTTTATTTATTTATTTATTTATTGGTTTTCATTTTATTATTATTATTTTTTTAATTTTATTTATTTATTGGTTTTAATTTTATTTATTTATTTATTTATTTATTTATTTATTTTTTTTATTTTACTCTCTCTATGTCCTCTATGTCCTTTTAATCACTGTGTGTCTGTTTGTTTTAAATTGACTTTTTGAGTCTGCCAATAAAGGTGATGATGATGATTAAATATGTTAGCGTTTCAAACCAGCAGAAGGAAAAAAATGTTCAATCTAATTTATAAAAAAAATGAATAAATAAAACCCCTCACCGCCTCAGCATCAGTTTGGGGTTTTTGTTCTGCACGTGTTCGTCCATCAGCTCCAGCAGCAGCGTCCTCATGATGTCTGTGTAATATTCCAGTTTGCCGTGCAGCGCCACCGTCAGGAGGGAGGCGAAATAACCACGAGCCCGGGCGTTGAAGTCCGGACGGCTCTCCAACGTGCGGATGAACTGGAGGCAGAAACAAAGAGAATTTTGATTTATTTTGACATTTCAGTTTGTTTTTAGATTAAGGAATATTTAAAGTGAAGGGAATCAGATCCTATTTTAAAAAAGAGTGATTTGTATTTTTCTTTTTTTAAGCTTCTGTGGAGTTTTAATTGGTAACAAAACAGAGTGACTTTAGCTTTGTTGCTTTTATATGAAATACTAAAGTAAACCAGAGCGTCAGTAAAACTACTTTGCATTTCTTAAAGGTTATTTGTGATGTTTAAAGCCGTCAGCATGGGGTAGGCATTTTGAGCGGATCATTACTTTGTTTGGCTCATTTGTTGGTCAGAGACACCAAACTGGTTTTGTCTTCAGTGATAATTTTACTACTTTTGCTCCTGTGTTTGTCTGGAGATCCTACATGTAACCATGGCTGCATTGTTTACATGAGAAATCAGCTGTTAGCAGCCTGTAGCATGTCAATGCTAACGGGTGCAAGGCCAGATGTTTCCCCACAAGGTGAGGAGAAGGAGGTGAGGATGACGCGCTGGTTCTCAGGTGTGAGCTAAGAAGTGACGACATGGACCTGTCCTTCCATCCATCGTTATTGGGAACGTAAGATCTATCTGCAATAAGATAGACAAGCTAGCCGTGCAGCAACAGAGGAGATAACAGAAGGCAGAGCAGCATCATGCTATTCACAGACATGGCTAACAGAGCTAACACCAGACACCAACGCCACATGTGAAGAGCTTCACCTGCTGTGAGCAGACAGGATCCAGGAGACAGAGACTGAACAGACTGCTGAAGAAGCTCAGTCCTGGACCCTGAGGAGGTGGAGGCTGGCTGACTGGACAATGATGGACAAGCTGTCATCATCTATTTTCTTATGGAGCTTTTTACACTTTCTATACACTTTCTTACTTTTGTTTTCTTGATTGCTGCTGTGACTCCTCCTGAATTTCCCCTCGGGGATAATTAAAGTATTTTCTATTCTACTCTAAACTGCAGTACTATATTCGACCACTCGAGGCAGGAGTGCACCACAACAAAGCAGCAAGTCAGGCTGATGTTTAAAAAGCCATCCAATATTTATTCATCCAGTTATTTATGTAATCATTCTATAATGTGTTTACTTTTTCAAACTGACTTTCTGACTTTTCTGGGTTTTTTTGTATTTTTTTTGTATTTTTGTTTCTGTTTTAAGGATTTTCTATTAATAAATCAGCATAGATAACTCTTCAACCATCGATTTAAATAAAATTAAACAATAAAGAACATTTTAGATCCTCCATCCTTTAATGTAAAATCCACAATTAAGTGAAAAACAAAACTAAAAAGTTGCTTTTCTGTGGTTATAAGAGTGGCTAGTGCGAAGAAAAATGTATTTTTATAAAGACTTTATGCAGAAAGTTTGAGCTGATTTTAAATTTCATATTTCTGCGGATAGTAAATGGTTTAAATGTCATCATTTAAGCATCTCACTTGAATCTGCGTGTTGAATAATAAAGACCGACTCTCTGCTCCTCTTAGTTTAAAGTTTTTAGCTCCGTCTCCTTCAAACGTCTCCTGTTCATCAACAAAACGATTCTGCCGCTTGCCGTGTTTGTGTTTTCCCCTCCGTCAGGGTCTGTTCAGGTTGGCAGCATTTTGAATCAAGTCTTATTATTCGGAGGTCTCCGTCTGATTGGGTTTTTATTTTGAAAAGAATTGATGCGTGTTGGGTCTGCGCGGGATGTCCGTGGGTCTTTTTTTTGGATTTGTTAAAACTACTGGAGCTTAAAAGTATTAGACTGCTGGAAGAAATCAAAATCGACAGGGATTCATTTTCTGGAAAGTAAGAGCAGAATTTCATTTCCTTTGACAAATGTTCAAACCCTGACGGGGAAAAGAGGAAATGAGGAAGATTAGAGAGGAAGAGGAGGGTCGGACTCACGTTGATGAGGAAGGTTTTGCTGTTCAGCAGGTTGGAGAACTGGTTCAGCGCCTGAGCGACGATGGCTCTGCGCGCTTCTGGGATCTGTAGTTTTCTGGTGATCATGGCGTCGTTGGCGCCGTCCTTCGAGGGCAGGAAGAAGTTTCTGTCGGTGTAGGTTTTATAGTCCAGGAAGGGGATCCGGGCCTCGCTCAGGTCGCTGGTGTGGTCCTCCATTTCTATCATGAGATCTGACAAACGCACAGAGAAATCAGAAATCAGATACAGGCATCTCCTCTTTACATCCACTCGCTTTAATTAAGACGAATCCCTTATCTTTGACTCTCTTTGAAAAGTTTTAAATAAGATCCAGCTGACCTCCCCCAAAGCTCGATACCAGATCTATCAGATTCAGCTGAAAACACTTCACCGCGCTCCTGAAGGGACGTTTCTGAAGTCTGAGCCAAAGAGCTGCTTCTGCTGAGTCTTTTTGGCAAGTTTCACATTATGTAGATAAAACTTTCCAAAGTGGTGACGTCCTCTAATCTGAGAACAGGACGAGAAACAAGGCGCTGACAGAAAACTCAGCTGTGCCTGCTGCTCGGCTTACACGCCAGAAACCTTCAGACGGGTCAAAGAAAGCTCAAATATCATCCTCTGTTACTCTGTGATGAGACTTAACGAGATATTCTGACAGCTGCACAGCCTCTAAATCTGTAAAATAAACAGAAATAAAGTATATTTCTGATGATTGTGAAGCCTTAATTTACACAGACCTTTGAGTTGTGAGTCAGTTTGATCACTTTTCTCTTCCTGGAGGTAAGTTTTCATCGTAATCAGCTCCAAATGTTAAAATTATATATTTATTTTTTTCAGATTTAAGACTTTTAAAAGTCACAAGAGTGAAAGTTTGACAAACATTTCTGTATTTGATTAATAAAGACATTTCAAACAAAGCAGGAATGGTCTGAATCAGTGGGTTTTTCCAAATTGATTGTTACGATAAAATGATCACTAAGATGTGATGAAGAGAGACAAGAACTCTGAAAAAAAGACATTTCCACAGTAATTAGATATAAAAACTACAAGTGGATGCAAAAACAACAGTAAAAGAACACGGAACAGCTAGAAAAAACAACACTTTACAACTTTAAAAGGACGAAATATGCCAACATCATGACACAAAACAATAACAAAGAGAAAAACAACATGGCAAAGTTATAAAAACAGCTGCAAAAGGACATTTCTGAATTAAAATAGGACATAGATCAACAGAAGAGGAACACAAAACATCTAGAAAGAAAACAAAAAGAAAATCAACGTAACAATAAAAAACATAAACAACCATGAAGGGACAAGCTAGCTCAAAGAGACAACAAACAACAACAAGGAGACACTTCGTACATATTTTTTTCTTTTGTAAGAGCAACTTCAAAAGAAAAAAATTCAACAACAAAGAGACACAAAGTATTTCTAAAGACACTTAAACAACTACGAAGAGACAAACCAACTTCAAAGGAACCACACAGACAACAACAAAAAGAAAGTTTCCAACAAAGGGAGACAAAAACAGCTTCAAAGAGACAAAGTAAAACTATGAAAGAGAAACAAAAAACAACCAGAGAGTTAAACAGAGTGACACAAAACAACAGGAAAGGATTAAAACAGAAGTACAAAGAGACAAATCAACTTAAAGGGACTACAGATAATCACAAACTAAAACTTTGAAAGAGAAACAAAAACAACCATAAAGTTGTAGAAAATGACGCAGAATAATAACGCAGTAGAGAAAGACAACAAATAAACACAAACAACAACAAAGAGACTCATAATGACTACAGAGAGACATGAAACCTGCAGCTACAAATGAAGAAGGCTCTGAACGACCACAGCTGGAGACAAAATGACAACGACAAATAGGAAACCATGTGACTTACCTGTGAACTCTTTCTTGCAGCGATCTCGAACGCTCTCCTCCAGATTCTCCAGCTGGTGTTTCACCTTCTCGTACTCTCGCTCCGCCTGCTGACTCTTCCTCCTGATTGGACGAATTCACACGAGTCAGTGAACTCAAAAACAAACCTGCTTTTACCATTTCTTAAGACGCTTTAAACGTTTCGCACAGACCTGTAGCAGTAGACGGAGATGGCGATGAAGAGCAGCATGGGCACGATGACAGCGGGGATGATGATCGCAAGCGGGATGTCGTCTTTTCTGGCGTAGTAGACCGAACCCACCATCCACTCGCCGTGACCAAACTTCACCTGGAGAAAGACGGAAGTTAAACCGCTCAAGACGGGAATCCTTCAACTTTTCCTGCACTTCTGGAATCCCAGGGTTGACGAAATACTTTTTCAGGTGAAAGCAAAGAAACACCTTTAAAATATGCAACTCAAGTAAGAATCTTTTCTGTTTTCACTGGATATCTTTGACTTCTGAAGGGTCTGTCTCCGTCTGATTTCAAAGCAGCTTTGCTAAAATCCTTCTTTGATGGTCATCAGAGGAAAGATATCCTTGGAAATGTGAGAACAAATCAATACCTGTTTCATGTCTGTGTTTTCAGATTTGAACAAGTCATGACTCAAAGGAAAACGGAGATTTTTGACTTTGATTCAATTTCACATTTTGAATCTTTGCTTCTCTTTTGACTCTCTTGTGCCCCCTTGTGGAGAATCGAGCAGCAACATGTTGGTTAAACGTTTACTGAATTATCACAGCCACAGATCGAACATTAAACTCTCAAATCGTGCAAATCTCAGCGTGAGACCTCACATTACGTTTACAGAAAAACGTCACTAAGTTGTGTTTTTACCACGAGCTCCAGCAGGTCGTTGGTCGTGTCTCTGCGCTGGCGTTTGGATCTGGATCTGGGCTGAGATGAAGGAGCCTCCAGGATTAACTTATCATCCTAAAATAAAGACAAAATGAAAAAGAAAACAGTCGTCAAGCTGGAGAAAACTTTCCAACTCCACTGACTGTGGAGGTGGAAAAACTAGTGTGGTCACTTTTAATAACATATGATGAAACTCAAAGGGTTATTTTGTGGTTTGATTTATGCACCAATAACGTACTTTGGAAGGAAAGAAGGAGAAGAAAGTGTGTATCCTAAAAATTCCTGTATTAACAAAACTTCTTTAGGGTAGAATTTATCTTTTGTTTCCCCAAAAAGTGTAATCCTCCCTCTGTTCTTCCTTAGTATCTCTGTTTTTACACAATATCTCCGTTCTTTAACGTCTAAAGATGTCAGAAAACACAAATAATAAATAATCTGTGTTGTATTAATACATTTATTTTGGTCATCTCTATCATTCATCAACACAATATCATGTATTCACCTTTCTTTCTCTTCAAAATGCCAGAACTGATTTCACATCTTCACATTTCTAAAGTTCAAGCTGAGTGCACGCCGCCTGGTGAAAGGTAAATTCCTCGTCTAAAAATAAAAACCCCCAGACGTAGCAGATTCCCCAGGGGTTTAAAAATCTTTGCTCAAAGTACCCGTTCTGTACAAAAAACAGTCTGTGAGTGATACAGTGAGTCATAACCAAGAAGTGACCCCTGTCAAGAGCGCCCCCTGCAGACTGGCTGCAGTATATGCCTTAAAGCTTGCCTCCTCTTTCACAGCAGACAGAAAATGGGTCAGTTATTTTTTTTCTTGAGTTTGCTTTCAGTCTTTAAAGTAAGTTTTTTATCATCCTTTATAATCTTAAAGTGCTCATTTTCCCATGGAGTTGAGTTCAAACGAGTTACTTGATATTAAAGAAGGGCTGTCTCTTTTTCGTCATCTCTGCATACTTTGTATGGTTCATTTGTTGGTCGTGGACAACAAACTGGTTTTGTCTTTAGTGATATTTTTACTATTATTGCTTCTGTGTTTGTCTGGAGATCCTACATGTAACCATGTCTGCATTGTTTACATGTGAAATCAGCTGTAAGCAGCCTGTAGCATGCCAATGCTAACTGGTGCAAGGCCAGATGTTTCCCCACAAGGTGAGGAGAAGGAGGTGAGGACGACGTGCTGGTTCTCAGGTGTGAGTTTAGAAGTGATGAGATCGTTATTGGGAACGTAAGATCTATCTCCAATAAGATGGACGAGCTAGCCGTGCTAACCCAGCAACAGAGGGAATACCAGAGGGCAGAGTAGCATCATGCTATTCACAGACATGGCTAACAGAGCTAACACCAGACACCAACGCCACATTGGAAGAGCTTCACCTGCTGTGAGCAGACAGGATCCAGGAGACAGAGACTGAACAGACTGCTGAAGAAGCTCAGTCCTGGACCCTGTGGAGGTGGAGGCTGGCTGACTGGACAATGATGGACAAGCTGTCAGCATCTATTTTCTTATGGAGCTTTTTACACTCTCTATACACTTTCTTACTTTTGTTTTCTTAAATGCTGCTGTGACTCCTCCTGAGTCTTCCCTCTAGGATGAATAAAGTATTTTCTATTCTATTGTATTCTAGAAACACATGAACTTTGTTGTGAAGTAAATGTGCAGGCGCAGTTCCTCAAGTGTCCACTAGGGGCTGGCTCCAAAAGCAAAGGAATCCCCATCAGATCCCATTTTTAAAAGCTGATTTTAGCAGCAGAATTAAACATGTGTACAACTTAGTTAAGAAATAAAGTTTGGGTTATTTATTGGATGATAAAGAGGGGCTGTGATGTTTTGATTGACAGCTCTGTGGACCAATCAGGCCCCTGCAGGGTGGAGCAGGTTATCAGGGTAGAGGGGGAGCAGTGAGAGGGGATGAAACAAACACTGACACAAGAGTTTTGAGACTTTCAGCGCATTGAGAGTGAAGCTGATATAAAAATGCAGAAAACTGCAGTTCCCTGAGTGTCCACTAGAGGCTCTAAAGGCCAGAAAATCCCCATTAAATTTCTCTGCTTTATTTTTTTCCTGAAAACTGGATGGGAAATTGAACTTTTTGACAATTCCTCCAGTGTGATTATTTACAGGAAGATTGGGTGGATTATTTTACTGATTTTTAGAGACACTGTTTCAGTTTTTTTTGTGCTGAAAAGAATCGTAACCTTTCACAAAATAAAGAACAAATTCAAAATATTTGGGAGCTATTCCTCTTTTTGACCCTGCTGAAATTGAAAACACGGCCCATTTGAAACCCGATGTGAAAACTGCTTCTGTGTCAACACGAGTGGATATCATTGGAGGCAGCGTATATTGTTTTTGCACTGGCTGAGGCTGAAATAAAAGAGATTTCTTTCCATCTGCAGCACAGTCACTACCTTCACTGAAAGCTAAATTGTTTTTTGTGTAGTGTTATAAAAGAGATCAAGCATTGCATTGAACCCAATCCCTGCGGTTTAAGACGCAGATAAAATGACTTTTTGATATCATACATTCAATAAAACACCACTTTCAGCTCCATCTTCGCAGCATAAATCCATTATAAATCTATCAAAAGTAAAACCTTGAGTGTTTTCTCCCTGAGCTCTTTTCAAACTGTGTGTTTACCTGCAGAATGTTAACGTGACAGGACGCGTCTCCAACGAACGCCTGCGCCTCTTTGGCCGTCATGGCCTTGGAGAAACCTCGGCCCTGAGCGGAGAGAAAGAAAGATTTAACCCAGAGGAAAAGAGAAGGTACGGTAGAGATGTTTATGATGAAAGTGTGCGCTCTCACCGTGACGATGATGATGCTGGTCTCTGTGATGACGTTCTTGTTGAGCTTGTTGAAAGTGGGGTCGGGGTGGTAGTCGAAGCCCTTCAGCTCCTCCACCACGTTGTCGAGGTGGAGCAGCGTCCTCAGAGACTGACCGTTCAGGCAGCAGTTCACGGCGGGGGAGTCGAACTGGAGGATGGTGTCGTTCTTACTCAGGGAGCCCGTCACGAACTGAGAAAACAAAGAGGATGTTTCAGAAAGATTGGGACGGGGACAACAAAACTGAAAAAGTCCACTTTCAACAGGGAAACCATGTCAGGGAACACTAAAATAGGATTAAGAAATTACTTCCAAAAAAACCCTTTTGAACGAAAAATTGGGGTTAAATTTCATATTAAAGCATGCTGAGAGAAAATATTCGATCTGTTTTTCTTTGCTGAAGACCCCCGTGGTGACTAAACCAGAATAATGATGGCACCAGTGACAGCGTTATGTGCACACAGACAGACTTATAAACTGAATTTAGTATCTTTCTATTTGTCTGTTTTTAGATTGGTGTATCAGTGTGTCCCCACAGCAGGGGGTCATTGGTCTCCAGCACATCTATTTGGGACAGAATTTGGATTATTTGGTTTTCAAATCACTTTTAATCAGCATTTAAATCTTATCCCTCCTTCTTTGAGAAGTGACGTGGTGTTAATTGTGCTTTCTTCTCCAGCTTGTATCACTGCGTTCACAAACCACTTCAATTTGCTTCAACGCTCTGTCTTTCTTTCATCCTCCATCTCTCCCTCTCTTCTTCTTCCTTTCATCCTTCATTTTTCTCTCTTCCCTCCCCTCCCCCCTCCAGCCCCTTTCTTCCCAGTTCAGACAGACAGCGTTTGATGAAGTGACGATAAAACAGCTTCACCTCCTCTCCCCCGCAGTGAATCTTTCCTGAGAGACTCTGTCACTCAAAGCTGTTCAGCGGTGAAATCGAAAAGTCGTCTCTTTTTCTCCGCTCCAGGTTTTTGTCTCCAAGTGTCAGTCGTGTCTGGAGACTGATGTGTTCCAGACGATTTTTGTACTTTACAAAAGTTTAATTTAGTTCTGCTGAGATTAATTTCGCTTATTCTGCCTCTGCTTGGAGGTTATTATGTACTTAGAGGTGAGGAACACGGAGGTGAGGTGGATTTTTTTTATGAAGGATCTGGATTAAAGCTAAAGATTTTCCCTCCATGGAGCTTAAAACCAGAAAACATGTTGTTTCAGGCCCTGAATTGAAAAAGCGGCAAAGGACAAACAACAGAGGGGAGAAAACCTGATGGTAGAGCCGAGAGGACAAATAGATTTTCAGAGGAAGAGAAAGAAATAAGTTTCTGCTGAGAGTGAAATCAGGAAATACAGTCAAAGGAAAGGACGAATAAACTCCATTAATGTTCCCAAACAAAAAGCGCGCTCACCTCGACAGGAGGAGCATTCTGGGAAAACTCGTCAGTGGACGGGAGGACTTTCATCGTAGCATTCTGGATCAGATCGAAACCGTTTCCAGTCACGACAATCCTTCGACCGCCGCTGAAAGCACATAAACAAAAGCTTTAAGCTACATTCACCAACTGGGAAACCTCTAGTGTCTATATTTTCAAACCCTCTCACCAGACAAAGCTGTCTCTGGGGAAGTAATCTGTGATCTTGGGGTTTTCCGAGTACTGAAACGTGTCTCGGAGGTGTTTCGTGGTGTTTTTTCCGTATCTGACCGTCACCAGGAACGGTTCGGTGGGCACCTTCAGCACCTTCCCGGTCTTACAGGTGATCTGTTCGCCAAACGTCAAGCTGCGGAAGAAAAACATCATGAACACAGAGTTCTCATTTCCAACAGAGAGGAGGAAAAAAATGGCTGTGAGTCTTACACTTCGCAGGGGATCGTTCCCACGGTGACGGAGACGTCATCTTTGGTTGCTGTGTCCAGTTTCTTTCCCTTGATGGTGATGACGGTTCCTCCGGCGGCTGGGCCTCTAGCTGGCTCCACTGATATCGGTTCAGGATCCTGGATGGGAAAGATACTGAATGAGCTCTACGAGGACACTACACTCCAAAAAAATCATACCAGCAAAGAGAAATAGTGAGAAGTGCCAAGAAGAAATGAAAAGGCTTCGAAGGAGAACTAAAAGAGAAAGAATCTGTTTCCAAACTAAACTTTTATCACTTTAATTTAAAGTGAGTGGGTGATTATGTAAAACAGAATCCAGACTGGGTGAGACAAGACATGAAAACATATATGCATAATCACACACTCACTATATATCATTTTTTCACAGAATGCAGTTAATGTTCCTGCAGTTAAAGTGACAAAAAATATTTCACAACCAAAACCCTCGAGTCGACTGCATCTGGTGCTCAAAACATTTTTTTTCATTCCATATCTCCACAGGTTTTTATTTTTGAATATTCTATGTTTGAATATTTTTTATTTCATGATTTTTTCTTCCCCTGATCATAATGTTTTGTTCATGTAGTTTTTCACAAATAAATATAAATATAAATACACATTTTTTGATTATTTTTTTTTAATTCTTAATATTATTCTTACTTTTTTTTTTGGTTATTCTGCATTTTTTGTTCCAAAGGTCAGAATTTATTCTGTGAAAATAATTTTAAAGTGGTTTAATTATTTTGCATCCTGTGTTATGTAAGAGCTTTATTTTATATTTTATATTTTATTTTATTTTATTTTTTATTTTTTCATTTTGATATTCTTGTGTGTGTGTATATATATATATATATAGATATACATCTATATATATATACATATTGATGTGTTTGTTTGTTACGTGTCTAGTGTTTATGGACACTGTTTTGTTTTGTTGTTAAAAAAAAAATACCAATAAAAATAATGAAAAAAAAAAAAAAGTGGTTTAATGCTTGGAGAGGCCTACGATTTATTATATATATTTTTTTTAATATATTATTTTAAATATATTTTTTAAGGTAGAAAGTGACATCAAGGAAAGAGGCTGCAGGTTGGATTTAACCCAGGTCTCCTGATCCAGGACCAGCCTCAAGCAGTTAAGAGACCTAAAAAAATCTATTTTAAACTGGCGCCCCTGGTGGACAGATTTGGTACTCCCAAGTTAAGTTCCTTTGGAATTATTATGTTTATTTATTTTTTATTTCATGATTTTTTTGCATTTTTCTAAATTAAAAAAAATCTTTATTTTTCTTCATTTTTTTAAGAAGAATTATTTTTTCTTTAAAAAAATATTTTTTCTTTTTCTCTTGCTTTTTTTTTTTCCAATAGGGCCTTTTGATGACCCCTTGTGGATTTCTTTGGCCCTTCCTGCACATCTCCTGTTTGTTGGTTTGTTTATCTATTTTTTCTTTCCTTAATTCTTACATACTGTTCATTTAGTTTTTCATTTTCTATATGTGCAAATAAATAAATATAAATAAACACTTGTTTAATTATTATTATTATTATTATTATTATTATTATTATTATTATTGTATTTACTTATTTTTTTGCTTTTACATTTTTTCTGGTTGTTGTGCTTTTTTTTCGTTCTAAAATTTAGAATTAATTCTGTGAAAATTACATTAAAGTGGTTTACTGCTTGGAGAGGCTTAGGAAATATATATTTTTAAGATTTTTCTTTAAAAATAATTTTCGAGAGTAAAAAGTGACATAAAGAAAGAGGCTGCAGGTTGGATTTGAACCCAGGCCTCCTGAGGACCAGCCTCAATAAGGTGTGAGACCTAAAAAAGCTGTTTCAAACTGGCGCCCCCTGTGGACAGATTCTGAACTCCCTCATTAAATTCCTTTGAAGTGAAATCTTTTGAAGCTGTTTGTGTGTAAATATTTACTCTGATCATGTTTTCTCCTTTTCTTAAATCTACTACATGTGTTGGATGATTTATTGATGAGTGTGTTGCTGTGAGCTTCTCATCAGATCTCCCCGGTAACAGAGAGGTCGTAATTTAATACGAGCAGCTTGATTTAAGAGAGGGTGATAAAAAAGATGAAAATCAATGAGATATGAACTAAATATCAGGTTTGAAGAAGAGTGAGCGATGGAACAATGATAAAATCAACTTAACTAATTAATTTTTCAGCATCATTTACGGCCTCTGAAAGAAGCTGTTTACAAGAGTTACAGTCTGGGAAAAATTTAATTTAATTTTTTTTTTTTTTAAGAATAAAACTCAAAGAGCCAGAAACAGAGAAGCAGAGAGAAAGCCTTAAAAAATGAGTAAACATTCAAACTTTAAACAAGAAGAGCTTATTATGCTCCAGCTGACATCCTGCAGGTACAAACACATCAAACTCAAGTTTATTAAATAAAGCTGAATAAGTCGCTCCCAGGGTGTTTGAGCAGAAAGCTGAGAGCAAAATAACCGAATAAAGAAATCAGTGTTCTTGTGTAAAGTCTCCGCGGGGGACTTTCACAAACTCGTGTGCTTTAGAAATATTGATAAAGGAGACGACGGCTGGAGCTGGAGTCCACCAGCTGCTTGGTTTCCTGTTTGTGTTTGAGGGTTTGTGCAGCGCTGACAGCACGACAAATAAAACAAGAGGAGAAATTAAATCCCTGAAACACGGGAGGATAAAGCAGCTTCGAAACTTAAGAAGTCAATCTGTCTGGAGAATTAAAAACCCAGCAGTGGAGCTGAGTGTGTGAAAGAGGTGATTTGTGTTTGTTTGGAAGCGAGGGGAGGGAAAATAAATAAAGGTGTAAATATGAAGAGGTTAAACAATGTTTTGTAAATGGGCGTAGCTGGAGTGTGTGCCGTGCAGCTGCTGAGATACTCCTAAGCTACGCTGGTTTGTTGGTGTTTCAGATTTGTTCTCGCTGTTCTGGCAGACAGAGTCGCAAACACAAGAATAAATATCCCCAAAGAGACAAAACTCATAACAAGTCTGCCTGGCTGGAAGCTACGCACAAACAAAACAGGAGCTAAAGGAGGCTGCGGTCTCTGGAATATATTTGGGCTGTGAGACAAAGAAAGTCAGATGGATGTTCGACAGAAATCCAAACCTGTAACTTTACCAACAGACACACAAAGGATGGAAAAATGGACGAATAAAACTCTGTTCAGAGGGGAAGAAAAAGTAAACAGTCTGATACAAACTACAGCCTGACAAAAACCATCACACACTCAGTCGAGCGACTGATATACTGATTGTTCTGTGACGAGAGTCCAACGTCCTGAAAGTAATGCTAAGATGCTAAACTAGCTGCAGACGTTGCTATGTTAGGATGTAAATCCACCTTAGGGGCAGTGGTTCCCTAAGTGGGGGTTGGGACCACGCTGATTGTGGGCCCACAAAACGCCTGCCAAAATCAAAAACTATTGCATGTTTTATCTGGTATTTTAAAAATATAAACAAAACCAGGGGTTGATTTTTATGCAACAACAAAACAAAATATTTAGATCTGTTTTCATCATTTTTTGTTGCTACAAGATTCTCTGAGGGGACTAAACCAGGGCCTGAAGGCAAGTCCTACCATTAGCGATGAAAACATACTGTACTAATGGTGAAATATAATGGATTAGTGGTACGCAGGTCTTGCTAACGCCCAATGGAGCACTAGATTTCATAGCGGTATACCCATCATTACAGTAGCTGACTGCAGGATTACCTATTTGGCTGTTTTAAAGATGGCGGATGTTCAGCTTATATGCAAAGGTTACGTTAGCTCTGCTTGGTAAATGGCAGGACATAGCTAACCAGGATTTACAAACATGACACAGTTCGGACATGTCTTACAGCACAGGGCAGCTAAATATTGACAGCTACTGAACTGCTTACAAACTGACAGTGATTACTTGTTGTCACGTTAGCCTACAGATACGTCGGAACACCAGGCTGCCGATAGCGCTACATGTAGCCAGCTCTGCAACATTTGCTGGATGTCACGTTTCAAACCGTAAGGCTACATAACTGTACTGATAAATTCCTTACTTCGGCGCGTCGTATCCAGTAAAAAGTTGTCTTGAACAAAGAAAATTTGTTTCGATCCAATCTCTATTTAATTCAATGACAAACATAGACTGTATATAGAGTGGACAGCGTGGCTCCGCCGTTCACCATTGTATGGTTTTGAAGCCAAAATTCCCCCATCACAGGTGCAGCCAGAGTCTGCGCTGTAGAGACTGAGGGATTCTGGGAGAATCTGAGTGGAGCCAAGTGACAAAAATGATAATAATTTTTTTCTTTCGAGAGTCTAATCACTTCTTGACTCTACCTCCCGACATACGAGAACGGCAGCAGTCAATCATCATTAAACGATACGTAAAGCCTCGTTTTTACCTCTTATAACTTAATGAAAACAAAACTTTTCAGGAAAAAGAAGACTTGGATACAAGATAGTCAAATAATATCTTCAAATCACCACAACAATCAGACGTGAGAAACATTTCTACCAGGTGTATTAATTTTTTAAAGTTTGATCACAGCCCATCTGGAATGACTGGGGAGATGGATTTTTTGACTTATACCGCAGCCAGCCACCAGGGGGAACAGTTTTTGTCGAGACCTCACTTTTTCTACAGTCTATGATTACAAACTCATGCCTCACTAAAAGTAATTTGTGACACTGTCACAAGCGGCCACAAGGTGGCGAGGGAGTGCAATCAAAACAGATCTTCCTCACAGCATGTTTAAGTCTCACATCAGTCTTTCTCACCCTGTCCAGCATAAAGAAGGACGATACCACTTTTTTTGTAACACTGCTGCTGAATTTTTTGGAGTCCGTGCAGTAAAACCAGTTGGAGAAACCTCGAAACAAAAGTCCAACCAGAAGATATATTAAACCCAAAGTTATAACTGCTCTCGTTTGCCAATAGCGCTGTCACCCATGGCACCAGCATTCGTCTTTTTAATATCACATAACTAATTAAAACTTAACCTCCAAAAAATTGACACTAAGACATAATTCAGCGTGATACACACTAAGTCAATAAAAATGATGCTAGTGGAACATTTTTATGATGAATGTTACGATTTCAGAGTTTGACCCATGTTCCATCTGTTATAACCGAGGAGGCGGGCTTAAGACCTATACTGCAACCAATCTGTAGAGTGAGCTCTTGATTTTTTGGCTTCACTTTTGGGAGCATGTTGCATCAAAAATCAAAATAACCGATAACATTTTGAAGGTAATTGAAGAGAGTGTTGTATATTTCTGCCTCACAAACAATAGAAATGGTATCAAACAGATAAATTCAGTGTTTTTCGCTAACTACATATTATATTTGGAGAAAAATGCTGCTAAGGCAGAGAAAATATCATCAGATGTTTTGTAAAACAAGATTTTTGCCCTTTGGACCAATTTTCATTTGCAATAACCTGCATTTAGTCGACTTTGTACAAACGTTACTGCAGCAATGAGAGCAGGAAATTTCCGGGATATCGATTGTGTTCCTGTCGAGACATCAAAACAAACAACTCCACGTTGGATGAGGGAAACTCAAAGTTTACAGACACTCTGCAGCTGAAACGAATTAGTCACTACACTCTCAGCACTTTGCTTTAATTAACTTTCCGTCAGCTCAGTGAACAAGATTTAAATGACACAACTAAGCCTTGATGGAAAACAAAGCAAAGCAGGAGGTGAAACTTATTTGTTCAGATCATATTTGGCTGTTGTAAAAACTGCTGGGTTTACTCTCCAGTTTGGTGCAGCGCTGGATTTGTATGCCAGGGATATTTTCCACGCATTGCTGCTTCCTCTGGGAGCTGTTTTTCGGCACAACACTGAAGGAAGGCTGTGTGCTTGTACTTTGTAATAAAGCTTTTAATGTTTCTGGGATTTGATCTCCTCGGTTTGAAGTGGCTGTGTCACACGGTGTGCTGTATTACCTCAGAAACAGCGAGGATGTGTGAACAGAGTCTGCAGGTTGCAGGATGACAGATTCAAGCGCTCTTATGAAAGCTTCCTGCTGTTGAACCAAAATGTTCAAGTAACAAGATGTTTTTGATGCTGGCACATCAGGAAATTACATTTTAGGAGAGGGGAATTATTTGTTAAGTGGAGAGGACGGGATGCTTTCTGTTCTGTTTCGTCTGTTTCGTTGTAAAATTTGCCCGATGGAGCTTTGAAGCGCGTCTTTGAAGCTTTCTTCTTCTTCTGTGCAGGAATCCTGTCATCCATAATACATCAACATGTGGGACAAATGATAAAAAAAACACTCCAGAGCATACATTATATATAATAATAGAGAAGCAAAGGCATCAACTGGACATTAAGTGGTGATTTTTAAGGTCAAAACACGATAAAATCTGCTTAAAGTTGAAGAATTTTTAGCTTCTGGAAAATTCTTTTTAAAATCTGACTTCACACTTAAAAATTCAACAACTCAGGATTCACTTTCAAAACATTTTTCTCCCAAATTTATGTTTTAATGCAACAATTTATTGCACTACAATCCACAGTTTTCATCACTTTTTATCTGATGCACCAATGCACTCCAGAAGCTTCCTCCACTGCTGCCAAACTACAAAGTCATCCTCAAGAAGGGAACTGTTGGTTTTAGTCGTGCAAAGTTTAAAAAAGGGGGTCAAAAAAATCCCACATGTCAAAGACCAGGAAGTGTTACACTTCTTATGCCCATATAAGGAGATTCCCCAATCTGTGATGTCACAGTTTGAGCAAATCTCATACTCAACTTTAAAAAGAGCTGTTCAGAGCAGTCTCATTCTGGGATTACTCCAACACTTGTTTTAAACTTTATCGATATTTGGCCCCAGCATTCACATTTTTAAGGATGCTATGAGAATCTGTTTTGATTGCACTCCCTCGCCCCCTTGTGGCCTGGAGTCTCTGCACTCTGTCATAAATTACTTTTAGCGAGGCGTGTGTTTGTTTTGGAATTAAATGGAGATCAAAACAAATTTTCTTTGTTGAAGACACTTTTTACTGGATACAACGTGCCGAGGTAAGGTACTTAACAGTACAGTTACGTAGCGCTACGGTTTGAAATGTGACATCAAGCAAACGTTTTAGCCGGCTACATGTTAGCCTGGTGCTCTGACGTATCTGTAGGCTAACGCGACAACAAGTAAACACTGTCAGTTTGTAAGTAGTTTAGTAGCCATTTATATTTAGCACAGCTGGCAGCCAAGCTAAAGGCTAATTAGCCTTTAGCTTGGGCTGTATCACTCTCTCTGTCCTTTTTCTGTCTGACACTTAGGCTCCAGTGTCCACCATCACTACAAAATTAATCACAGAGATCGTTTTCAGCAAAGAAAAACACAGATCTCTCTTCTCTCTACTAAATTTCGTCAGCCAGCGTGGTGTTGTCATAGAGACCTAGACATGTTTTAAATCAATCTGGTCTTGGTCGACCCGAACTGGAAGCTAAGAAGTAGCAATTTAAAATAACCTGTAACCAGTAATATTGGCGCTGATAATCTCATTTTAAAGTGTGGATTACGATCAGGTAGATATCTAGAAGGGAGACTTTTTCGAGATCACTTTCAAACTCCTCACAGCCACTTTAACGTAGTATTTGTTTGTAAAATGTGAAAAAGCGATACACCAGCTTGGTAAATGTTCATTTTTTGTGTGTGCTGAGGTCGTACCCGATAAGTGAAGAGGACCTGCGATTTTCCTTTCCTCTTTCCCTCGACTTCTATCTCCACGACTCCCCTGTTGGTCGACTCCAACGGGATGTCGGACGGTGGGGCGCGCCTCACTGGACCGATCTCACACACCACGCTGCGGACGGAGAGAAAAGTAGATATTTCACACAAGAACAGCTACAAATATGAGATTGAATTTGCTATTCGTCTTCAATCTGACCACAAAGCGGGCATACTGTGAGTTGAATCAGGATCTTTTTCAAGGTTTGTTGATTGGTTTGTTTTCTTTGTAGTCTATTATCAATAAATAGATAAAGTAACAGCAACTCTTCTAAAATACCAAAAGTAAACAACTTGAGCTCAAAGGAGATTTTCTAAAAAACACAAAATATTTGCAAAAACATACTTTTGAATCCAAGATAAATTATGTGCACAGATTCATAAAAGTATGACGTAAAACATGTGTTATGTAAAACAAACAGCCTTGACTATCATCTCAATAACGCCAACCATCTGCAGTGTAAATTAAGACACAGATCTGAACCCTTTATTTTCTGATTTCTGCCCAAATTTCCATGAAAAACTCTGAGTGAATTTAAAGTTGGACAAAAGACAGCGAGCAGCAGCAGCTATAATTCACCTGCTTTTACTGAGTCACAAAGGAAGCTGTAATCTTTAACTATCTGCAGTAAATATTTAATGACGGCAGCTTCACCCTGACGTACAGACACACAACAGGCTCCTCCTGTCTTTATGTTCGGAGGAGCAGTAATAATCTGAGAGATTACCTGGTGGAGACGGAGTATCTGTCCTCCTGGTGGACACAGTCCACTCCAGCCACTGAGATCCTCTTGATGTCCTCTTTTTTGATCCCCATGTTGGAGCCTTTGATGGTGACTGAGATGCGTCCGTTCAGCGGGCCGTACCGAGGGATGATCTGCAAGAAGAGGGAGACCAGTGCAGCTTGTTTTAGAGAAGACGTAAATAAAAAACACATTTTTATATGAAAAACAGAAAAACTATCCTCCTACACGCTGCAAAGTGATACGACTGAAAAATATACTCTTATTGATTTTCAGCTTGAAATCCTACAGAGACCAATTATAAACAAACCATCTACAGCCAGAAGAAGCTCTGCTCTGAAGCTGGGTTGTATTTAATGGCTCTGATCCTCTCTTTAGTTAAAAACTCTCCACATGAAGCTTAAACATCAAATCAGAGAGAGCTAACAACTCTTGACCGAGTCGGCTTCCGGCCAAAAGGAAATCAAGAAGATACAAATGAGTGATGTTCCAGAGAAAATAGGAAAACAAATTGAAGTTGTTGAACTCCGGGAGACAAACTGTGAATAGGAAGGAGAAGAAGAAGAAGGGCGGTTGATCAGGAAATTGTGTGTTTTGGGTAAAGTGTGTGGAGAATGTAATGTTGAATTTGATTCAAAGAGAGACTGAAAGAGCTGATTTAGCATCTTCTGTAGAGGAAAGAGCTTTGAGTAGTTTGTAATTTCTCCTTCCTTACACAAACCCTTGAGTTTCATACTTTGAGAGCTTTTTCATAAGGTTGCCAAAGATAAAGGTGTTTGTTATGCAATGTTTCGCACACAAAGACGATATCGAAGCCAAAATTCTCCCGTCACAGGCGCAGCCAGAGTCTGCGCAGTAGAAACTATGAGGGATTCTGAGAGAATCTGAGTGGAGCCGGGTGACAAAAATAATATATATTTTTTTCTTTCGAGAGTCTAATCACTTCTTGACTCTACCTCCCGACATATTTTACAATCCCAGTACGATACACAAAAACGACAGCTGTCATTCATCATTAAACGATACGTAAAGCCTCGTTTTCAACCTCGTGTAACAAATGAAAACAAAACTTCCGAAAAAAAGAGGACTTGAATACAAGGCAGCCAAATGATATCTTCAAATCACCACAACAATCGGACGTGAGAAACATTTCTACCAGGTGTATTAATTTTTTAAAGTTTGACCACAGCCCATCTGGAATAACTGGGGAGATGGATTTTTTTTACCTATACTGCAGCCAGCCACCAGGGGGAGCAGTTTTTGTGGAGACCTCACTTCCGAGCAAGCGGACGTCTATTTTATTTCACAGTCTAAGTGATTAACGGCTGAGAGTCACCAGTTAACAGGGTCACACTTTACACTGAAACACCAGAGACATCTGCGGGTAAATAATTAACTCTGGACGTAGTTTATGGTTCTTTAATAATGAACCGGGTCTCAGACTCAGCAGTCTGTGTTCTTTTTTTGGTCTGGGGGGGTTTCTGGTTTATTAGACACATGTTTACGTCCTGGTCTGTCACAGTCTGGTAAGTGTCCACGGATAATGCAGTGTGTTTAAATTGCCTTCAGGGTACATGGCGGATTTCCTTGCTAAAAACGTCTGTCCACCTAATATCTGTCACTTGCTGATCTCTTCAGTCCACTCACCTCTATTCCACAAACCTGGGAGCCATTTACTATCCATAAAAGTGATGATATTTAGTCTAAAAATGCATTTTTTGGTGGTTGATAAACAAATAATCCCTCTATAAGATTGCCATTTGTGATCACCAGTCTGGACCAGGAGTTCATGCTACCTAAAAAGTAGCAGTTCTGCAGACCGGTGACCCCCTGCTATGGGAATAAATTCATAAAAACAAATCCAAAAGCAATCAAAAAAATCCATTATCTGCCATAACTGATCTTATTGGTAGAATATTAGACCATCTCTGTGCTCATATCACTGTTTTATAAATCAATCTGCCTCCACTGATACTGTCGTTAGCCTAGCTTAGCCACCTTGGGGATTTGCAGTATTGAAAAAAAGAGAAAAACAGATCAAATATTTCTGTTTGCATGGCTTTATATCAAATATAACCCCTATTTTTTATACTTTACACTGACAATAATTGATGAAATGTGCCAATTTAAATAGTTTTGAAGGTTTTTTGTGACACCGCCCCCCCACATCAGGAACCACTGATCCAAACAAACCCTTGCTCACGTCTCACATTTCACTCATCAACAACATCCTGAAATTCAATACACTGAGCATAACGAAGCCCACACGGAGTCTAATAACGTTATATTTCAGTGTGTGGAATCATGTTTTCCTCATGACTCACATCAGTGATTTCCGGGTTGGGGCACTGAGCTGGTTGCGGTGACAGGCAGAGCTCGCGGTAAACACAGGTGCGCGTGGCTGCACACCACACGCACTGGTACTTAGAGTCGGCATGTTTACACAGACTGCAGTCTTCTCTTCCCACTGAGCAGTTATACAGCACGACTGTCGGAAAAAAAGAAGAAGAAGAAGAGGTTAGAGCTAATTAGCATAATTCAACAGGAACTGAAAAAGGAATGAGAAAGGGAGAAACTCAAACAGCGTAATAACTGCACTTTCACACTTTCTTGATTCGGTGAGACTTTCTGTGTGTGTGTGTTTGTGTGAGAGTGACACACCAACCTGTCAGGGTGCTGTCAATCTTCCTCCCAGTGTCGCTGTCTTTGATATGAAAGGATACGTTCACCTCCTGCTGCTTGTCGTAGGAAAACTGTGCACAGAAACAACACAAACACACATTCATGTTTACTTCTTTTCAGAGGAATTCATTCTGGCTTACACACATTTCCTGGAAACTCACTCCACTGCGTCCTTGGTTTGAAATCAGTTTCTTCTCTCTACATACCCACAATGCCTACAATATATTTAATGTATCACTAAGGAAATAAACAGTTATATGTTTCTCTAAAGCCTTCTTGCTGTTTGCAGAGCCGACTGTAACCACAGCAGTGTGACAACACACAACTTCACCAAAGAGTAAACACATTCTTATTATTTTACTTATCTATTTTCCCCTCTTTATGTCATATCTTATTTCTTATTCATGAGTTCCTCCTGTTTTTTAATTTTAAGATAACATGTTATAAAACACTTTGGATTGGACTCTGGTGTTTGACATTCAAAAATGTGTTCTTGTTTGTTTGTAATAACATAAAAGTGGATAACGTGCACTTTGTGATTGATGCATACAACAGAAAAATCAAATATAAATATACATATATATATATATATATATATATATATATATATATATATATATATATGAATAGTAAACACATTTAACCCAAATCATTTATGATCCAAAGCCTAATTCAAAGGGACAGGATATAATTACACCCATATTACTTTTCTTAATATGTCTGGAGTTCTGTCATTAAAAGTTATCAAAAATACAATAATTCATAATCAAAAACACAAAATATTTATAGCAGAAAAGGGATGTGTAAATCTGTGTCTGAATTTTATATATAAAAAAAAACACATAAAAAAAAAATAAACCATGGTTGTCATTGGAAGAAAGTGATTGGTATAAATTAAATATTTTCAGGACTATTTCAGATGTTGGTATCAGTGTATCAACACTAAAACAGAGGCTTTTAAAATACTTGTAATGATAAGTTTCCACACATGTATATATTGTTAGACATAATGAGGACGAGTCCTCTGTTGTTAGTCCCTAAAATATATTACTGCATCCCCCAAAAACATAAATTATATCTTATGATACTAAAGTTTTTAGAATCTTTCTGTACCTTTTTAATTTGGCTCATTCCCAAAATATAAGTCTATATTAATGGCTGTGTCCCTACAACATGGTTTATATACACTAAGAAAGATATCTCTAAATAATTAAACTTTTATAGTGTTTTATTTTTAGTCTTCCACTTATTTTTGTTGTTGGATGTTATTGGATGTTACAGGGGAATGGTCCCCAGTTTCAGGTCCCTAAGATGATGACTGCGTCCCAACAACATATCAAATATAAGTATGTGGACACACACACACACACACACACACACACACACACACACACACACACACACACACACACACACACACACACACAAAACTTAACTGTCTTGTACATTTTTTTACAGTAGTTGTTGAGTTCATTTCTCAAAAACATTTAAGTATTTCACCACCTGTGTGAGTTTATTACTATAAAATGTCCCTTTAATGTTTGGCTTTTCATGTATTTGTCTTCGTCGTTTTTACACACATTTGTATTTTTTGATTATATGGGGCCCTGTACCCTGAGATAACACTGTACAAGTGTACCTACGACATGATTGATATATATAATATAAGTCTCTACGACAGTAAATTTTGAGCTCTGTTTTCAATGTTTTTTAGTTGTATTTATAATTGGATGTTAAGAAGAACGGTCCCCAGATGGAAGTCGTTATCAAAAGACTGAGTCCCCACAATATCACAAATTTGTGTACACACACTCGCACATTATCTATCTGGTTTATCTCAACAGACAGTATCAAATTTTTTTATTTTGTATTTGGAGCTCACTTCAAATTGCTTTTCCTCAACATGACTCTGAAGATCAGAGCCCCCTAAAGCAAAAGCACACACACATTCACACACACTCACAAACACACATCCAGAAACACACAACAGACGGTGCCTGTGGCCACAAATCCGAGAAGTTTTCAGAAAAGTGTGTGTGTGAGACAAAAAACGAAGGGGAGGAATAAAGAGGATCATGTAGAGACAAATACAAGAGATAATGAGGGGAGAAACAGGAGTGACACACACACACACACATATCCACACCACACACACACTCTTTTACTACATATTGGCAGGCTTAGACTCAGCATGAAGCGAAGATCAATGGAGGCAGAAAACTGGAAAATCTGAGGGGTGTGTTAGAAAGAAAAAAGCAAACTTGACACACACACACACACTATCACAAAAGCACACACACACTCTGTAAGCTACCTGCATTCAGTGACTCAGGGAAAATCTTTATATTGCTTTGTTAGCCTTGAGGGGGCGCCATTAGACACACATAAATGAGCTCTACAGTGGTGGAATGTAACTCAAACACTCCTCTTTAGTAAAACATTCACATTAAGCAGCAAAAAAGTTGGTTAAAGAGGATTTTGAAGTAGGTTGAAACAAATTATTACACAAAGAGTATTTTTTCAGTTTTACTGTCACATTTTTGTACGGTCTGACTGAAGAATGCGAAATAAAACAAGCAGAATTTATCCTAAAACCTCCCTGAATCACAATCATTTCTAAAGTTAACCACTAATGACGACTTAATTGTCCAATCATCGTTAAATGTACACCCCCTGATTTTGTTGTTATGCCTGAAAGCTTTCATAACCAATCTGTGAAACATAAACAAAGAGCTTTGAGGAAATTGAGACATTTAGTGACACTTAGAAAGGAATCAGTGAGTGTATTTTCCTAAGTGGGATAAATGGGTTTAATTGAGGTACTTTGGCAGAGATGAAGAAATGTGTAACAGACAGACACAGTGATTATATTCTGTTTTTATCTTTTTTTTCAAGCTTTGATTTTAGGTTATTTATCTCATTTGCTAAATGTCGATGTTGATATACTTTCATTTCCAGCTCTGCTGCAGCATTTCAACATCTATTATCTCATTTTAGCCCCATGACACAGCTTGTTACACATGATTTAAAGCTCCTGCGAAGAATTTTCTGCTTTTAACAAACAGACTGAAAATACTGTTTGATGTCTCTAAATATATTCTGAAATAGCAAATAAGACCATTCAGGTAAAGATCAATGATTTCTACACCGTTATCGATAATGTCTAAAACCCCAAATGGGGGGTAGGTGTTACATGCTACAGAGATAGCTTTGTTACATTTTAAAAGATATATTTGATGTAAAAGATACCAGTTAGAGATTTTTCGTAAAAATATTACAAGAGCAACCACTGTGCCCACAGGGGGCGCCAGAATCAACACAATCTGACTACTTTTTATAGGAGCTTTAATATTGTAAATATGGTTAGTCTGTTCTCTGGTTTAAGGATTTCTTTATCCTTGCTTTTTGTTTTTTGGAAAGAGACTAAAAAACTGCATCTATTCAACTTTAATTGCTTTATGTTGACTCGTGTACTGACCTCATAACCTGTGAATTTGAACTTTGACCCCTGCTCTAGTTGGACAGTCTTCTCCGTAGACTTCATCAGCTCCGTTCCCATACTGAAACTTTGACCCTGGACACAGAAGAAGGCACAAATGAGAAAACATCCCTAACACAGTGGATGATGATTATGATGGTCTTCATCATAAGTGATGGTTATCATACCGGGTAGATGTCCAGGTTTCTTCCCTGAAAGCTGATGGGGATTTCGTAGCCCACTGGGATCAACAGCGGCTCTGGAGACTCAAACTGAGGACAGCTGTCAGGCTGAAACACAGAAAGGCATGTAAATACAACATTCTTATGAGTTTAGTATTCACAGAATAGTCTAAGCTCTAAAATAATCACAACAATGTTAAAATAATAAGGCTTTATCAGCAATTCCAAATTTCATCAAAGTTTGAGCACCCTACACTTTGTGTTTTTGTATTTTTGGATTAATAGCCAATAATTTCCAGAGCGTATTAATGAATACTGAATTTTGTAAGGTTCAAATATAAACACTAGAAAAAACAATTAAACAAAACTGAAAAACTGGAAATGCAATGAAAAAAGAGATTGTCAGTTTTCACTCCAGACGCTACCTGTTGTGATTTCACTACGTGACTTCCATACACAGCATCATCGCTGTCGCTGCAGCTGTAATCCTGAGCGTTCCACTGACAGCCCCATTCACTGGTCACACAAGCAATACACCTGAAAGCAAAAGAAACAACATCACATACTCAGATAAGGTGTAATTAAAGAGTTAGTAACACCTGTGTCTGGTTTTGGGGTCAGCATCTTACGGTGTGTTTGGGTTCTTTCTGACGGTAGCGGCACAGTTGTAGAAGCGATACTCGTCCGAAGCCACCTCGATCCCTTCATTCACCAGTACCTTGACTTTAACAGACACGTAGTCTAGAAAAGAGAGGAAATAGATTAACATGAATGTTTAAAGTGAAAAATACTGTTTTGCCCTCAGTTTGATCTCACAGGAAGTACTTCAACATAATAAGCAAACAAAAGCTACAAAATTTTAACTTGAAGCACAACATTTGAGAAATACCCCTTTTCCCTGCTTAGCAGGAAAAAAAACATTTATAATTTCTGATATGAAACTGAGCCATGGCTAGCAGAAAGTTAGCTTAGGTTAGCATTAAATAAAACACAGAAACAGCTAGCCTAGCTCTGTTAAAAAGTGATGAATCCAAACCGTAATGATAACCATCTTACATGGCAATTTTGCAAGCTAAGCTAACTTCCCTTGTTTAGCAAAATGGATGGGAAAAAGAAATTTCCAAATAATATCCAACAGTTTTGTTCAAATCCTCCTGAAGCTGGAACAAAAAAAATTAATCTCATCCTTCAACTCCATGTAAATCCTCTTTGTATCAGCTTACCCTGTTCATTTTCAGTGACAGGAATATTTGAGGGATGAGGCAGCGAACAGGTGACCTGTGTCTGACTGAGGATGTCGATCACTGCGTCAGTGCCGTAATCTCCAAATTTACACCTCAGTCTGTCAGACGGCCTGAGTCGAGGGAGGGTGGGGATGGTGATGTCAACCTGGATCAAGAAAAGGAGAGTTAATATGGGATCTAAAAGATTTCAAGTGGAACAGATAAGAACAAGAAAGGAGGAGATATTGAAAAAGAACGAGATGTGTTCAAAAATTTGAAATTAAAAAGTCTATCCTGAATGTTGGATTTAATTTTTACAAGGGTTTTAAATTTGAACAAAGAATTGTGATTTTTTTGTCAGAAACATCCACTAACATGGGACAAACTCAGCAAAAGACTGGTGTTATAACTTTGTCCACAGGGGGCGCCAAACCGCAATCAAAACAGTCAAAACAAAAAGTTCTTCTCTGAAGCTCCAAGCTGTTGAAAGGTTGGTTTTATATGCAAATATTATATATATCTTCATCAGTTTTTTGTAATAATTCAAAATAACAAAGTGTGTAAGCCCGTTATCATTCATGTAGTGAGAACATTAGGCCCCAATTATGGGGACATGATGTCCTTAAGGGGACAAAAACATTTCTGTCCTCTATGACAGGCTCCTACATTTATATGAGGTGACTTGGTTTGAGGCTAAGTTAAGAAAGCTATGCTAACTTTTAGAGCTGGGTAAAAAAAGGGGTGATGATGATCAGGGTAAGTCTCAGAGGACTGACTTTAAATCAATGCAATGTCCCCAAAAGTGATGAAAATAGGAATGTGTGTGTGGCGCCATATAAATTACCATTCAATTTTTCTTTTCAAACATCATCTCCTTATTACTCTTCACTGACCTCAACCATTTTAATTTTAAAGTTTTAATTCCAAACTTTTTGATCTCGGGTGACAGAGAAGCCTCTGAATGAATTCACCGGAGACTTCCTCCTCTTTTTAAGAATGTAAAGCTGCATGAGCTAAAGCCAACATCTAACTGGCTTACCAGATTTAAATCACAAACTAAGGCCTGCAACACAGGCGGGAGTCCCAAACTCCCTAATTAAGATGCAGCAGTTTCATTTATCTGGGTCCAAAGTAATTCTGATGTTTGCCGAGGTCAAACTTTAGGAGTCGACTGCTTGAGGAAAGCTGCGCTCAACTCCACCCGAACATAATCTCTGAGGATTTGTAGGTAATGAAGTCCAAATGAAAACACCTAGGACAGCCAGTGAACAAAGATGTACAGTTTCTGCATCTCTAAACTGGATCTTCGGATTCTATTAGCGACTTAACAAGTCCGCTGCAAATTTGTAGTGGATGATAAATTGAAGCAATATTCAAATTAGTAACAAGCAGAGCTGTAGACTTAACAGAATTAACTTAACTACAAACCTGAGCCCTGAAACACATTAGTTTCCCTTAGTGCTCTCTGCCTGACATTAGGAGCAACATAAAGTTTTCGTCTGTAGACTATAAAACACCCATCCTCTTTCTATTTGCATGTTGTTTATAACATGACCTGATTGTAACGATGAAGCATCTATAATATTGTTTTGTTTACTCCTTATGTCTGATGAAGATGACTGAGAACTATGTCACCATAATCACAAATGTACTCATCAATAAACACAACACATTTCTGTCAGATCAAGCCTCTACGGCTTGTTTACACATCAGCTCTTCTGTAGCTAGAGCTAATATACATATCTGAATATCATCACAAGTTTCACTTTGCACACATTGTCCTCATGTGCATCCCTGGAGGCGGTGAAGTCTTCTACCTTAGGGAAGAAACGAATGAAGCCAGATAACTTTGATCAGCCTGCGTGTCTTGCAGGATGAAGTCTCTCTCTTGTAAATCAGCTCTTTGATCAATTCTTCATTAGCTCAGAAAGCTAAGCTGTCAGGTTCAGGTAGAAGGGTATGCTCTGTTACTCTCTGTCTGTGCTCAGTGTGAAATAGTTGCTGCTAGTTTGGGTTTTCTCATTGTACGGGTAACCGTTAGCTAACAGCATAAAATTTAGGGTGAATGCTCTTTTTAAAAAAGCCATAGCAATTGTACCCACTAGAGATGGGTACCTTTCACATTTGAAATGATTCGGTACCAATGCCCTTTACCTGGCAATTGGTACCAGTGCTCAACGGGACCAATTTTCGGTACTTTTTTGTGTTTATTTGGTAAAATATATCAATTTGTTTAATAATGCAGTGTATTTTTTTTTTCAATTTAACATATTCATTCTTCAGTATACAACTTTGCAAGGCTGTGTTCATGTCCAGTATGGAAAATCGTCTACTCTTCCACTCCCTCACAGTCACAAGGATGTATTTAGGTACCTAAACATGGTACCTTTTGATAATTCGGTAGCCATCCCTAGCTCTCACTGTGTTTAATTCACCAAAGAGTCACTTTCCAATGTTTAGAAACAAAATACATGCAGTTCCTTAAGTGTCCACTAGAGGCTGTTTCAAAAGCTGAGGAAACTCTATTAGGTTATATGTAAAAATGAACATTCCTGAACATGAAATTTCTTTTCTTTTTTTCTTTTTAAACTCATCAATTAGAACAACACGGAGGAAAAGAGACATTAGTTTATACAATTAGCAACATGGCTGAGTTGACTGAAGGATTCGTGAGTTGCAGCTGTTTGCTAGGACGCTAAAAGCTTGCCTTGGCTCCACTCCTCGCTGGCTAACGTCATTTGGCTTCAAAACGTCTTTCCAGAAGCTGATTTTGGGACCAAAAACATATTTTATACTCTTTTACCACTGTGAGTTTAGATTTTAAGCTAACACTAGCTGCTAGCTCTGTTGGGCTCACTTTAGATTGGCTGGCTAACAGAAATAGTGTTACTTTCCTGTCAGTTACACCTGATTTATTCCTCATTTAAAGGAGACAAAAATTACTTGAGCTAAATAGCTTTTTAGAAGAAAGTTAAGCTCCACCTGACTCATTAATCTTTGAGGTTTTAAGCTGTTTGCTTTGGAAATGCTAGCTTTAGCCTCAGTTTTTTAGCATCATAACACTTAAGCAGGTGTCTAGTACATGTTTAAATACTCTTAACAGGCTGAAATAGAGTCAAAACTTCATTGGACACAATAAAAACATTCTTTTGTGGCTCATTTTCCATTTTTGTCTTTGTAAGATTGCCACAAAAGCACAAAAGGCAATTTCCAGTGATGAATGATTCGTCATTTTTTAGCATTCATCAGGGAGAAAATCAAATTACACAGAAGTAATTCTTGAATTTTTAGTAACAAGGTCAACAATGACAAACTGTTATTGTTGTGAGTCTAATTGAAATCGTCTGTGTTGGTGCTTTGCCTCATGTGTGAGTCACCAAAACAAGGTGTCATCAGCAGTTTCTGGCTGTTCCAAGGAGGCATTATTTCACCTTATGAGCTGAATCAGCAGCAAAGCTACAGAGTTGTTTATCAAGGCGACTGTCAGCACAAACAACACGAGTTCAGCGCTGTACACATCTGGCTCACATCCACAAAACGTAAACTATAATGTCACTGTGTGTTATAGATGTCTTCATTTCTCTCTATCTCCCCTAAGGGCCCCCCTGAGGACCCCGAACCAGAGGTTAAGAACCTCTCAGAAATGCTGCTGACACAAACACACAAACACACAGAGCCTCCAACACTGAGAGAGTTTCAGGAGGTTTGGCTGGTTTAAATTAAGCAGCGTTCAGCACAAAGTGAATTTAGCTCAGGGGGAATCCAGGGGAAGACTCAGAGAAATGTGCACGCTCACTGAAAACCTCAGCCTCACACTCTCTCTGCTCCTTACCATCTGCGTCTTCTTACAGCTGAGGTTCGGAGGATTAAAAGCCTGGATCTGAACGCACTGCTGATTGGGCGACCACAGCCAGGTGTTCTCCTCCGATGACCTGCTACACTCCTGCTTCCTGGTGCACCTGTAGGTCAGGCAGATGTACAGGTTAAAAACAAAAACACATAAAAGCAGTCAGATCACTAAGAGGTGACCTCCTAGTTTCATTTTGTAAAATGGAAGAAGATTAAAAAAGAAAAAAAAAATTATTCTTCACCTTTCGTTGTCTCAGTCTTGTCTCTAATGCATGAATTGCTTTGATGTACTTATTTTTGTGTCTGTTCCAATTTTATGTGATATATTGTAAGTCTTTTTCTTTTGTTCTGGGTCTGTTATAACATACATTTTATGTATTTTCTCTTGATTTTTTTGTATTTTAAAACTTTATCATTATATTTTAGGCTGCCTATTTGACAACTGGGTTGACAACACAGCTGGAAATAAGCTGTGAGGGCTAAAGCTGCCTCTGTAACTCTATAGTAAATTAAAGGTGACTGTCCATGTAACAACAAACAAATAAACTAAACTAAAATAACTAAACGTTAGAGCTGCTAGAGAAATATGTAGCCAGGAAACTCAGATTTCCATGTTGTTATAAATATTTCTGTCATATAGGCTCAAAATGAAGGTGAATGTTGTGTCTGAGCTGCAGTGAAGCCTCCAGCCACTAGCTGGAGCTAGTAGCTGGCATCTCTTACCACAGCGTGGTTTGGTATAATTTGATTTTGATTTAGGAAACAGAGACAAAATTGTAGGAAAGAGTTGTCTTTTTAACATAACTAAGGGAATGACAAACAGAGACATGTGGGTGCTAACGTGCAGTAGAAGCACTGCTAGCTCTGCTAACTGTAGCTCAAGCAGCAACTATTCTAAAAATGTAAGGACACGCAGTTCATTGAGTGTCCACTTGAGGCTGGATTTTCACAGCACAAACAAACCTTCAAAGGCTTGAACCAAAAACCTCTCCTGTCTGAACAGCTAATCTTTTTAACACCACACACTGGGGTGAATTTTTCCTAACGTGGCAGTTTAGGAGATGTTAAGATGAGAAGTTTACCCAATCAGAGGCACAGCTCAGCTGACTGACAGGCTCTATAGCTGTTAGTAAGGATGGCCAACATGGCCACTGTCGTCAAATTTGCTTCAAAACTCTGTATCAGAAACAGATGGGTGACATCACAGAGACTATGTCCATTTATGATATCAGCTTTAGCCAAAGTAAGAAAACTCCTTGACAGTTCTAGTAGCCATAAATTATGCTTTATTTTAAAAGGTTAAGCCCTTTGCACACCGAATGCATATTTCTCGCAGGAATATTTGCATGTTATTTATTTTTTATGAACCTACTTTTTTTCAATGTAAGCTTTCACACTGGTAACGTTCTTTCTCTGACCTTTTTGAAGGTAACAAATTATGAAAATTATTATCAATATTTAATTATAATAATGCATTATTATTATTATTATTATTAAATTATAATTATTATTATGCGTTGTTATATGTTATTGTCGATTACTTTAATAATAATAATAATAATAATAATAATAATAATAATAATTATTATTATTATTATTATTATTATTATTATTATTATTATTATTATTATTATTATTATTTTATTATATTATATTTTATTTCATTTTATTTTATTTTTCTATTAATTCTATTTTATTTTATTTTTTACATTTTTTCCCAGAAGCTTTGAATTTTTCCTTTTACTTTTTCAAAAATAGATAGTTTATGTTACAAATTTCAGGGGATAAACCGGTATTGTAAGAACATTGTGTTGACATCGAAACTCTGGCTACTTTTCTCATCTCTTTTCTTACGAAAATAGCAAAAAAACAAACAAACAGTATTTTGTTTTTCGTTCAAGATTAAAAATTGTGCAACAATAAATCCATGAATTTGTTCCATATTTTTTCGTAAACACAGACTTAGAGTGACTCACTTTCCCTCCAGGACACACCAGCCACAGTACGGATCCTTCATCGAGACGCAGGACTGGCAGTCTGTCTTCTGGTGGCAGGCCTGGACAGGAACTTTGGTGATCTGCAAACACAAGACAAGACTTTAAAGTGAAGTTTATGAGCAGGGTTATCAGAAAAAAATGTGTCCATGTATGTTACGTTAACTATCTCTGAATATCCCTGATCCAGACACGGAGGTAAAGGTGCGACTTTTCTCAGCCAAGTTCTGAAGAGTCTTTTCTGTATGATTACTTCAGATTGGAAGACTTGATAAGATAACAGCTTGAAGTGCAAGTCACACTGAGTTTTATAAGATTGTACTTCTCGTCTGATGGAGTTACGACCCTGAGAAGAAGCAGAAATTTCCCACTTATATTCCCCTCACGCAGCATCTTCCCCTTCCCTTCAACTTCCTCGCGCACTCCTTGAGAGGCTTTCTCTTCCAGCAGAATTAAATCACCACAGAGACAAACAAGAGAGGAGCAGAGTGAATATTTCATTCCTCAAAAACCTCTCCTGTAATGTTAATCCTGTCCAAATGGGGCTTAAGACTGACAAAAGTAGGCCCGGGTCTGACAGCGCTGATCACAGCCGCCTGACGAGCGCCGTCTGATCGTTTCTGTGTTTGTCTGCTGGAGGAAAAAAAGGTGATAAGTCTGGGATCCTTTTGGGACAAGTGTTCTGGTTTTTGTCTTTTCATGGTTTTTACTTTCACAGCTGCCACTTTTGATGCGCTGCCTGGATTATGAGTCATATGTTGAAAGTTACACCCCGAGATATGTGTCACATCTAAAGCATTACATCCAGTTTTAGCTGCATTATTCCAGCGTTTGAGTCCCGTGACATTAAACATGACTTTATTCGCAGATTTTCCTGTCACATTTCCTTGTAAGGAGAAGATCCGTGTGTGCTCATTTGGAGGCGAACATCTTCTAACCAGATGTGGAAATAATTTCACTCCCCGACATGGAAGAGGCCGGTCTAATGGATTTAAATGAGCAGATGGAAGAAGCTGGAGTGTCGTCACTTGACTTGATCAAAGTGAATTGCTGCCTCTTGAAGTGCACGCTAATTAATTCATTTCTAAATCAATATCATCCATTTTACTTCGGTGTGGCGGCGGAGAACGATGGCGACGCAGAGATGAAAGGACAAAGGAGAGAAAGACGAATGAGGAGGGAAGACGGAGGGGAAACAAGGAGAAAGAGAAGGAGGGGATAAATCGATTGCTGACTCCTGTGCGGTAATGTAGACGGATGTTTCGAGCGTTCGCTGACGACTGAATAAATGATCAAAAACGACGGACAGAATAAATGAACGACTCGCGACCTGCTGGATGAAATGAAAGAAGAAGAGGTAAGAAAAGTCCCCGGCTTTATTGGACGGATGAAAAAGAATAATCAATACGTCTGTGTGTGACTGAGTCTGACCTTCTTCTCCGTGGTGATGTACAGGTGTTGCTTCTGGGAATCGAACAGCAGGTTCTTGTTGACCTTGTCTCCGGTGACTTCACCTGGCGCTCGCCCGTACACCTCTGGGGGAGACGACAGGTGCACCTTCAGCACCTACGGGAACACGGAAACAGCATTAGCAGGCTGAGACACTCACTCTTTCCTCTAAATGCTTCTTACTTTTCCACACAGACGCTGAAGTTACAGCAAAAAACTCTAAGAAGGAAGAAATGAAACAGCCGGCTTCTTGTAGAGAGCTCGTTCACAGTTTTAATGTTTTAAAAGAGGGAAAAAGTTTAAGGAGAAGCTTTAAAAAGTTCTCCTGGACTTTTATAGGTTTTTATTTAACTCTCTTGTAGGAAGTTATCCACTTAAATTATGCAAATATTTGGGACAACAACTTAAAACATCCTGTGTTTTTATAGTGTTATTCCAGTTGCACCTATTGCACTCTTTTTTTTGAACTAGGTCTCTGTCTTAAAGGTTTTCTAAACAGAGGTTACATTTCTGCTCTTATTTTTCCAACAGAGGTCAAAAAAGGCAGCCAGGTTCTCTAAAATTTTATGGTCACACATTGAAAAGAGGATCTGATCTTCTCCAGTTGGTGTCCATAAAGTTTCATGACAATTTAGGGATTGTTCTGTGAAATCAGCAGTTATCAAAGTTTTAATCACATTGCATTTGTGTATTTCAGTTTTCTTGTTTATAAAAGAGGTGCCGCTAAATGAAGGGTGTCTAAAATGAAAAGTGTCTTTCCACTTTAAAGTGATACTCCGGGATGAAACAAGTTGGGTCCTATCACAAGGTTTAGGGCAGAAATTACCCCTACAGCAGTGATTTTGTGCAGCAGAAGCCCAGGGCGCTCACCAAACACCCCCTCCCTGCTCCTCTGCCGGTTTCCTCTGCACTCAGACGAGGCCATTTTTCACTTGACCAAAAACACAAATAAACGGACTCCCACTGAAAAAATCTGATATGGGTCTGCATTCACGCTTTATTTAGAGAATTTTCAGCGCGTTACTTTCACACAAAAACACCGCTAAATAAGGCTCTGGTTCTCATCGTCTCGTAAAACGGTGCTACCTCCGCTGCAGAGCCACAGCTGGCTACGAGGCGCTCACCGCTTAGTGTATCAGTCCGCGCGCACGGCGTGACAGATATAAACAAACGCAGGTAGTCTGCCAGGATGAAGAGACACAATGAGAACTAGAGCCTTATTTAGCGGTGTTTTTGTGTGAAAGTAACGCGCTGAAAATTCTCTAAATAAAGCGTGAATGCAGACAGATATCAGATTTTTTCGATGGGAGTCCGTTTATTTGTGTTTTTGGTCAAGTAAAATATGGCCCCGTCTGAGTGCAGAGGAAACCGGCACTTACTAAGGTTTTTTCCTCCTGTTTAAATTCTCACTGCTGTTGTTCGTTACTTTAGACAAAAATGTCTGCTAAATGAAAATGTTGAATGTTAGAAAAAAGGCTCCTCTTCAAGGAAGAGTCACGTTTTACTGAAACAAAATTGGATACACAGACTCAGCGAAGAATAAGTTCTTTAAAAAAGCTTCAGTATCTACTCCTCATTTTTTAACAATTTCCACATATTTTTTGTGTATATATATTTTTTTTTTTTTGTGCTACATTTTTCAAACTGTAAAGAAATTTTTTGGACACTTTAGCTTTGTTTGTGCGCTTGACAGGAAATGTAAATGTTCAGATTATTTAGCACGATTCATTTCAGTGACATCACTAATGTAATCTTGGGCCATGTCTTCACATACCCAGGTATTTGGAAAACTGCATGGACATCACTATAAACGATGTTTTCGGAAAACTCCTGCCAAAGTGAAGATTTAGAAAACTCTGGTTTTATGGTTTTGTGTCGACGCTGGGAAACAGAGTTTTCTGGTTCTTGAACGTCACAGCTAAACGACGGGCATATCTGCCGAAATACGGGTTTGGTATGCCTCGAGCTGCACTTATCGGCAGATTTTTCTGCTGCTTGTGGACGTAAGTATTTTCAAAACGAACGAGGGAGGAGTTATTTATTTTTGAAAAAGCCCAGCTGCATGTGTGCAAGGCCTAAGATGAAAGATAGGGGGCGATATGAAGATGAATCTAAAGGCAACGGTTGACCCAGGGCTGAAAGTAGACCAAAGTAACCAGTTTTCTTTTTTTAAAAGTTAGGTGAGTAAACATGGCTGACATCTTACCTCTCCTGTGGCGGTGCCCAGGAACGCCACAGCGTGCCCCATTTCCACCGCGACAGCCACCGCAGTCATGTGACCCTTCCTGATCAACGGGTTCTCAGCCCTTAAGGCGAATTCTGCCTTGCTGGCGAGCGGCGAGGGCAGGAACTCGGCTCCACACTTGTACTTGTCGACCATGTTATGCTGATGGAGCAGATGAAATCATTCATATTAATACGGCGCTCCGGACTGGCTGTCAATATTTATCCCTCCTTTGTTCCAGGCGCTCTTTATCTCTGACTCCCAGGCAGATCTCTCACCTGATTGCTGCTGCTGCACAGCTCCTCAGACTTGGAGGAGTACGGCGAGTAGACAGCAGCCCTCCCGTTAATGATGCCGTTGTGGCTGTAGCAGGCTCCAATTATCTCCACCAGCCGCTTATTAATGGAGGGCAGAGGGTACATACCTGAAAACAGGAGAAAGGCACCTTCTGTGTTTGGTTCTTGGGGTTTTATGCGTTTTAGATCAACTTCAAAAGAATTCAGAATAACAGATCCAAGTCCAGGTTTTCTGGTAAGAAGTGAAATGTCACAGATCACAAACAAAACATTTTCAAACCCTTGTTTTTACCCTCCTGCCTGACATAAAGAATGTAAGGTTAGTCTCTAAAACTTGGGAATATTAAAGATTCATAAACAGTGTTGGGGAAATTTCTGAAAAAAAGTAATTAGCTACAATTACTTGCTTTTTAAGCCTGTCTCTCACGCCACTCCCGACTTACAATTTCTCCAGATTGACCCCTTATTTTTAAGTCTAGTCCTTACATCTCATATTTTTTTTTAAGTCATATTGAGTCATCGACTTGTGCCTTACATTCAAACCTCAAAAAGCATCCCCTCCTCTCCGTGGAGTTGGTTTGATCCAAAGACGCTGCATGAGATCCTCTCTGACTGAGATCACACAGACACACACAGGTAGCTCTGTGGTATTTGTTACTGAAAAGTTGACTTTAGCATCAGCTGTTTTTTAAAGACGTATCAACATGATTGTTCTCATAGGAAGGGCGAGGACCCTATTGTTTTTACTCTGACACTGTCACTTTCTTACGCTGGTCTTTGAGCTCTAATTTCACCCTCGAACTTGCTCAGAAACTCACCAAAATTAGCACACTCCTCACATGCCTCAAAAATTTTTATTTGATACCAAACTTGACCCCAAACATCCCATAATTTTCTCTCCAGTGTCATCTAAGCACTCAAAAAAACACTAGAATGGCTTTAACATTCTCATTAAAACGCACAAACTACCTGTTGGGGCCTGAAAGCCCAATCGGGCACAGGAAGCCAGCAATTTGCCTTTCATAAAAAACACTTCATATTCGCTGAGATGACAGATCGGACCCTGCTTTACAAAAATTCTTAAGGAAATTGATGTTTCAGACCCGGTTTTCGAAAGGCGAGCCCTCAAAGTCTGTGAACCCTAAAGAAGCCCTCTCGGCTCCCTCCATTAGAATGAATTTGAGTGGAGCCTCCAGCTATGCACAGGCCGCCACATTTGGGCCTCTGGACAAAAAAGTAAAAGTTGTACAGCTTTAAAAGTGACATTGATGGATTCCTGCAAAAATTTCCAACAAAAATATCATATTTTTTTGCTGATTGGGTGAAAATTCTGGCATCTATAAAGAGTTGTTTCCAAAAATTCTGTCAGTTATTCTTCACTCTGCGGCAGTTGATGATGTCACACACTCTTCAGGAGTTCCGTGCAGCTGGTCATGTGACCCGCTAAAGGAGGGAAAATGCTAAGTTTGTCACACACATAGGCTGTGTCTGAAACAGCATACTAACGTACTACTCATACTAAGTGTGAAAAATGTCAAAATTAGTATGTAGTGCGTTCACATTAAATAGTATGAAAAGATTGTGTGCGCGAGAATTACCCGGATGTATACTATATCGGTAAAAATTGTAAGTATGGGAAGTGGGCATACTAGTTGCACTGACACGCCCCATAATGCATTGCGAGCCCCATATTTACAAACATAAATCAGCCACTAGCAAACTTCCCGTTTTCAAAATAAAAGCATCTTTTATTATCTCCTTTAAGTTCTTTAACGCTTTCGTAAATTGGGCTCTTATTTTGGAGCCGACTGGAAATTTCTTCGATAGCATATTGGCGCTATTAACAGAATGTCCGAAATGTCCGAAATGTCGAAATTAAATTTGTATCCGTGTGTTTTGTGGCCCAAATGACCACATTTTGGTTTTCTACGTGATGACTTTCTCGCCTTAAATGTTCTTAAAACTTTCAAATATGGCGAATCATCAGAGATATTTGATAGCCTGGTGTGCTTCCATAGACTTATGTGTGCTTCCAATTTTTGTCGTCGGAGGTTTTGAAATGCATCATGGGAAACTGAGTAGTATACTACAGTGTAAACGGTTGGCACTCTTATCATATTTATAGTATGTAGTATACAGTATATACACAACGACCATGTAGTATGTAGTATGTTAGTATGCCATTTCAGACAAAGCCATAGACTGTAAAAAAAATGGATGTCCGCTTGCTCGGCTCGAAGTGAGGTCTCCACAAAAACTGCTCCCCCTGGTGGCTGGCTGCAGTATAGGTCAAACTTTAAAAAATTAATACACCTGGTAGAAATGTTTCTCACATCCGATTGTTGTGGTGATTTGAAGATATTATTTGGTTGTCTTGTGTCCAAGTCCTCTTTTTTCGGAAAAGTTTCATTTTCATTAGTCATACAAGGTTAAAAACAAGGCTTTACGTAACGCTTAACGATGATTGACAGCTGCCGTTTTCTTGTATTTTTTTCAGGGATCGTCAAATATGTCGGGAGGTAGAGTCAGGAAGAAAAAGGAACTCTGATATTTCTAACGCCGTTATTCCCAACACTGTTCATAAAAGCCTGAACAACAGATTCATCAGTGACGAACTGATACCCACACATGGCAGAAGTCGACGGATCTTCATCAGAGGTGAAGGTGACGAACAGGACCTTGTCTGTTGGAGAAACTTCTCCATACCCGCTGGAATCGCTGAGACTCTTGGCCAAATCTGCGCCTGGTTCCGCGACATACGCAGCCTAAAGGAAAGAGAAGGAAAGAAAGAGATGAAAGGTGAATGCTTGGTCCCAGTTTTAGAAAAACTCATCCAAACGAAACCTAGCGTAGAGTTTCCACGCCTCACGCTACCTGAGCTTTGTTGTACTTGTTGCCTCTGCTGCAGTTGAGCTGCAGCTCCGTGTACGAGTAGTAACCCTGATCGTCCTCACACATCCTGGAGATGAAGGTGAAGTTCTTGGTGTCCTGAACCCCGAGCGTCCGCGAGAACAGGAAGTAGACGAAGCCGCCGTCTTTAAAGGAGAAGCGGAAGTCGTGAAGGTAGCGCAGGACAAAGGGGTTAGCTTGGACCGCCGAGGCTTCGATGATGCTGTCGAATACGACCCAGTCGCCGTAGTCCTCCAGGATGCGGGTGGAGATGAGCTTGGTGCTGTCGTGGCTGCCGTATCCCTTACCGACCTGGGAGGGAAGAAACGATGAGATCATGAAGAAATGAAAACGTCTTTATTCACTCTTTGGAGGAAATGGAGAATAAAACACTGTTAGGAACAACATCAGACATCTTGTTGAGATTAATTTATTCGCACAGAAGAAGAAACACGGTTAATAAACACTTTAAGATAATTGACAAGAGCGCTGATTTCCCATATGGCTGCTAATTTCATTCCTGTGTCTCTACGAAAGACGGAGATGAATTATTCTTCCTTTTGTGAGTATGTGTGTGTGTGTGTGTGCTTTTCTTCTCACCAGGAAAACGGTGAATTTGACTCCTTCCCTGGGACTAAAATGTGACATCACGCCGACCACCGACACGCTCTCCTCCGCACTCGCCACGTACGACTTCTCCCCCTTGGTGTCGCTGAAGTAGATCAGCTGCTCCACGTTGCTCAGGTTCCTCAGGGAGCAGATCCCCCTGAAGACGCTCCCACACACCACCAGAACGTCCTTCTCCCGGTGCACCAGCAGCAGCTTGTTGTGGTTGTCTGTGTCCCGGGCCTCCTCGCAGGCGTCTGTGACGGGCGGCGTGCACTGCCGGTCGTCACGCTTCGGGCCCGTTTCGGTGCGGGACTCCACCTCCAGGTCAGGGGTCAGCTGGTAGAGGGAGTTGACGGCGCCGATGTAAAGGCGGCCGGTGTAGTTATCGGCGACCACGTTGTTGATGAGAGTGTCAGAGAGGAACTCCAAGTTTTTACTCTGCGTGGGGCTGAGGTGGAGCACGGTCACCAAGGCAACGAGCCACGCCCACCTCCACTCCATCATGTCTGGAAAACAGAAAAGAAAGACTAAATATTCAGAAGTTCAGGACGTTTAAAGTTCTCTGCACCAACTTTAATGATCGTCATTTGCTGTTTTAATCGTTTGCATGTGAAAAACTCTGCGTCATTTTTTTTTTTCCCTCTCTGATCCTTTCAGGGTCAACACACTCTTTCCAACTCTCATCCTGCAGCTCCAGAAGAGCTGAGCTACATTCAGTGCATCGTCCGTGCCCCTGCACTTGTGCTAACATCAGTTTCCTCAATTGAATTCTTGTGCTCACAGAAGGTCACTGCAGGGCGATGCTCGATGTGATTCATGGCTCCTGCTCGTGTGCCTGGTCCCTACACATACAGACAGGGTAGAGTACAGTGGCAGGGTGCAGGTTGGCTTTATTTCATTTCTTCAGTGTTTGTATTAAAAGTCTCGGCCTTCAGGAGCTGCTGTTTGTCAGCAGAGTGACTGAAAGTCCTCTGGGCTGATTTCCATGAAAAGTGGAGGAAAGTTGTCTCATGGTTTAAGGAAGAGGATTCATTGTTTCAGTGCAGACTGGGCCCAAATTCACAGAAATGCTCTTGGCAGAGTTCTTAATCATGTAATTTATGTGAACATGTCCATTTCTGGTTAAGTGCACAAAGCTAACCAAAGTAGCAAGGTCTCAGTAAACTACATGTGACTGAGCATAGGCTGCTTGTATGAAGCTCTGAACGTTCTCCTTCACCTGACGTCTTTAAGTTACTGATTTTTATCAGGATGTAAAAATGTGAGAGTTCAAAAAACGCATCAAAAGTTACAAAATGTTCCGGAAAAGACAAAGTGATGCAAGAAGAAAGTTCAGGATGCAGGATGAGAAATTTAGGGGATAAGGAGTTTTGCCTCCTTCCTTTCTTTCTTCCTTCCTTCCTTCTTTCCTTCCTTCACCTGTTTCTCCCTTGCTCCCCCTCTTTTATTACTTCTTCCTCCGTTCCTCCCCCATTCATTTCTTTTATTCCTTCCTCCCTCCCTTCCTCCCCTATTCCTTCCTTCCTTCCTTCCTTCCATCCTTTCTTCCTACTTCCTTCCCTCCCCCGATCCTCCCTTCTCCCCCCTTTCATTTCTTTTATAACTTCCTCCCTTCTTTCCTCCCCTATTCCTTCCTTCCTTCCTTCCTTCCTTCCTTCCTTTCCCTGTTTCTCCCTTCCTCTCCCATTCATTTATTTAATTACTTACACCCTCCCTTCCTCCCCCATTCCTTTCTTCCTTCCTTCCCTCCTATCTTCCTTCCTTCCTTCCTTCCATCCTTCCCAGTTTGGGATCATTAAATAGATCAGTTCTTTTGTATTCTATTCTATTTCATTTTTTGTATTCTATTCTATTCTATTCTATTCTATTCTATTCTATTCTATTCTATTCTATTCTATTCTTCCTTCTTTCTTTCCTTTCTTCCTTCCTTCCACAATTACCCAGTTTGGGAACATTAAGTATTTCTATTCTATTCTATTCTATTCTATTCTATTCTATTCTATTCTATTCTATTCTATTTTTATCCTTCCTTCCTTCCCCTTTCCTCCCTTGCCCTTCAGTTCCACCCTTCCTCCCCCATTCATCTACTCCTTTTTCTTCAACCTGTAGCCTCCTTTTTCTTTCCCTTCTTGCTTCCTTTTTCCTTCCTACCTTGCTTCCTTCCCTCCCCACCCCTTCTTTTCTCCCCCCAAATTCCTTCTTCCCCTTATTTCTTCCTTACTCTCCCATATTTTCTGACCTTGCTTCCTTCTTTCTCCCTTTCCTTTTCCTTTTTAGCTTTTTCCCCTCCTTCCTTCATTTCCTTCTTTGTCACTTTTTTACTTACTCGCTTGTTTACTTTTTTGCTAGCCTCCTGCCTTGCTCCCTTCTTCCTGCCTTCCTTTTGCTGTGTTTTTAGGTCAAAATCATCTGAAAATCAATCCTGATCAAATCCAGATCCTGATCCTGCCATAAAACATCCTGACATATTGTGCCCATATCGCCCCCTGATGGAGAACATGTAACAGTGCAGAAAACTGACCACTGATCGTCTGGTATCAGGGGACACCTGCGGGACAGGTGAGGTGAGCTTTCATCAGTCTGATGATGGCAGAAGGAGGTTTGAGCTCAGTGGGTGACGGATTGTTTAGTCCTGTTTGTGAATTGAAGGACAGCGTGTTCGTCCTCTGAACAAGCAGCGCTGTGTGGACTCTGCGTTTAAGCATCAAGACGAAAAGAGAAAGAGTGGATGCTGAGAGACAAACTCGAACCAATAATGAGGAGCTTCTCATTAAGCCTCAAACATCCTTTACTGGAGCAAAACGAGAGGAAGAGGAGGAAGAGGAGGAGGAAGAGGAGGGGGAGGAGGCCAGAAAGTTTAGAGCTGCAGCCAGATTAGATTAGCAAAGACTAAAGAAGAGAGAGTGTGTGCGTATGTGTGAAAAAAGGAGACTGAGTGTAGCAATTAGTTGTGTGACACACTGAGTCCCTGCGTCCATTAGTCTGGATGGGCGTGTTTAATTATAGCTGCGGCCTGCGGCTGTAAAACAAGGCTCCAGTGTTTGCTGCAAACATTGCTCTTTTCTAATCTGTTTACCGGTGACGCAACTCCCCGGTTATTCTCTGTTGATTCACATAAAACTCCACTAAAATTTCCCCTTTACTCCTGTCATGAATTACCCAGAGTGCATCATGTTTTCATTACCCCGACTCGGCTTTCTGCGCCGTGAATCAAACCGTTTATGTTGGTTTATTTACGCTTTCATGATCCCGCGTTTTATTGACCAATCACGGGTTTAACAGAAGCTATCGGAGGGTTCTGATTGGTGTTCAATTGACCGTGCTTTTTCTCCCTCTCCAAATTGAATTCACTCCAGTTAGCTTCATTGCAAAGGGATTTATTAGAGAGAAAAGACTTATCTCCCTAACCACCTGCTCGCCTAAATTACCTGTCCGCAGATATCAGGAGTCAGGGGTCTTAATGGCTGCAGTGCAGAGTTTCAGAAAGTGGAACAGTGGAGGAACGGACACCAACACGTACGGAGTATGACTCTGGAAAACAACACCTCACATGTTGCAGGATGCATGTTAGGACGCAGACGTCAGAGCCATCCTTGTCTGTTTTCACCTTGCTTCAACCCCAGGTGTGTCTCTCTCTGAAGACGCCACATAAAGTTGAAATAAGTTGCGCGCCGGCTCCGAAGTCACTTTGCCCTCCAACCGCCAAAGCTCCATCACATGTTTGATGGTTCTGTAAAATTGTGTCTGTGATCCTCTCTAAAGGCGGATTGATGATGTCTGAGGTCAGCCATTAATTGTACAGTTGACGGTTTGACTTTAGTCTCCATCTGTCTCTGTGTGAAAGTGTCCTTGAGCAAGACAATGAATCTCAATTTTTGTGAACGCCACATCTGTTGCTGGAGGACGGCTCTGCTCTCAGGTCCTCTGTTTGAGGTGCTTCTATTCTTTCACGTGTTCACTGACACAGTTTCATTTCCTTTTTGAAAACAGTAGGTTTACATGCATGCAGCGGTTGGACTAAGGACTCGATCGTAAAGCCACAGCAGGGGATCTAATCCTGTCTGCGTACACATGCAGAAAAGTGAACCAGACTTCCTCTTCTGGGTAAAGTTTGCTCACGCTGAATGCTGAGTCTTGCTGAGTCCTGCTGAGTCCAAACGCAGTCTGAGACCAGTCCCAACATCTAGGTCGGGGGTTGTCAAACTTTTTTGTCTTGTGTACCCCTTATTGATGACAATTTCAGCTAAGTTTCAGCAAAGTTTTCAGGAAATGCTACAGGAAACCAACTAGAATTAACATACCCCGGTGGTTTTACAGTGTCATAATAACATTGAACTAAGAGATGACACAAATTCTTCACTCTTGACTCTACAGATTGAGGCAGCTAGTACCAGTGATGTATCATAGTTTGAAAAATTAAATCACATTTCTTTTTTTGTTAGGGCACTTCTTTTTTAAAGACATAAACATTCAGAGACATAAAAACTTAGATATTGTTAATAAAGTTGATTTAAAGCAGATTTTAAAAAATTTGTTGTGATTCTTTTTTTTTTCAACATGTGTACCTTTTTAAGGTTGCCAACTCGCCTGATTTTTGGGAGAGTCGCGAATTTCAGTGCCCCTCCTGAAAATTTCCCGGGCCCACAATTCTCACAAATTTCTCCCAATTTCCACTCGGACAACAATATTGCTGCACCATCCTTCTCTTCTGACTGGGCACCGTTTCCGGCGGGACATTAATAACGATCAAGCCAATCAAGACGCTAGCTGACCCCATAATCTCTTTTCTTTTGTGTGTTTTTTTTTTGAAATTCTAGAGTCTGAAAACAAAACATCTTTGCTTTTTCCCACATGTCCATCATGTTTATTTACACCGATGTCACGTTTTACTACATGAGATTTGGAATATTGAGCGTGAGGAAGCTGAAGCTCTGCTGAAGAACCTGTTAGTGTGTGGTGTCCTCGGAGTGCAGACCACACACTGTAAAATCAGGAAAAAGAAATCTTGTGCGATCTGTCTTTTGTTATTTTCAAGTGTGTACTCTCTAAATGTGTGAAGTTTTGGAGTTTTTCAGTCGTGTAGTGTCAGGTGAGGTGGACAAGTGGTGTCAGACCGGGGGCCCTAGGTGGGTGGGCCCAATGGTCTCAGGTCTACACGAAACTTTTCTTTCAAAGATAATTTTTTTTTCTTTTTTTTCTTTTTTAAATGATAATTATTAGTTTTAACATGTTCAAAAGGGACATTGTGAAATTTTGTCACTTCAGGTTTGTTTTGTTTTTGTTAGATGTTTTTATAAAATGAGTTTGACAATTTTTTTATCCTGATGGAAAAAAACAAAGAATTGGAACAGAGTTATGAAGCGCTCAGCCTCACGTTAACAAGGCGAGACTAGAGAATGATTTTAGGAAAGAGTTTTATTTATTTATTTATTTATTTATTTTTATTTGCAACTGTGGTCAATGTCACATATCACATAATTTATGGACATCTAAAGTTTGATTTAATAGATTTTGTGTTAATGTGTGGTCTGACATGCCAATTTACATTTCTGTAATCATTCCTTCATTTGTTGGTGTTGACACTTTCTTTTGTTTCCTTGTTTGTCGATTTTACTTGATTATATTTGAAAAGTCTGAGCATTCAATCTTCATTTTACCAGCTGTACTTTCGTGTGTTTTGAACATTATCTCAAGCCTTTTTGAGTAACTGGAAAAAGTGCTCAATGAATCCCATCAATTGATATGATTTTATCAGATATGAGGGGAAATGTGAAATGTGAAATTTAGAGGCACAATGGTCGACACAACAGACACTGAAACCAAACTAACGTGGTGTTCAGACTAATGTGAAGTTATTATTACATTAGTGAAAAATAACAGGGTAAAGTCCACGTCACCAAAGCTTCCTGAAGTGTTAAATTATGACTTTGCAAACATATTTTTCCCCTGCACTTAACTTATCTCGCTGTAATCAGCTCTCAGTAAAATGAAAACAGAGTTTAATCGACTCTAATTGATCGTTTTCAGCTCTGTTTAGCTTCTCTTCTTTCTCCATCTGTAACCCGTCTGCATCCACTCGGCAGGAGTCGGGTTTAAAGTTCGGGTTTCGTTTGGTTTTAAAGCGTTTCAGGAAACGTTTCACAAAGTCTGCCTGAATTTGATATTTAAACTGACTCTGTGTGTGAGATTACACCCAGCAGCAGGACGTATTTGGCAGAAAACTCCTCCGACCAAGAGACGAGGAGAAAATGCAAATGTTGTGATGGGAAAGTGAACCCAGCACAAACACACGCAGAGATATATGCATATACAGGAGGGAGCCCTGCAATCTGTGACTCATTAAAATCCTGAGTGCATACTTTGGAGAGGACTCGGGCGGTGACCCTTCTGCAGAAAAGTTTGCAGTGAAACTAAATCCAGGAATGTCTGCCGGGGCTGCAGCCAGGGGAATAAAGCTTCACTGATTTTCCTCTCCCTCCCCAACCTCCTGAAGCTTTTCTCTTTCTGACTCTGCTTTGTAATTCACATTGTCTCTCTCAGTCTCTTCTCCATTTATGGAGCCTGAGTGTCTCTTTCTTCCCCTTTTCTGTCTTTACATCCTCACCCACAGGAACGAGTTCAAACAGAGACGGTTTTCAGACACAAGAGTTCCCCGGGGACGGAGTGGATTTGAAGCAGCATCTATGGCTCTGTCTCTGTCTGTCTGCGTGTCTCTCTGACTTCCACTGAGTGTTAACCTGTCTGTCTCTGGTCCGGAGACAAAATGTTCCCTTTCTAATCTTTCCACGTCTGAAACAACACTCCTAAATTACACAATTTCGCTCAAATTGCATGACCGATTGAAAAACTTGATGGACATGACGACCAAAATTTTGCTTCCAGTTGTGATTACAGCAATCATGAGAGAATAATCAGTTTAGATCTGTCTGTTCTGGTTCTGTCAAACACGGCTAACTGGATTTATTTCCTCATCACAGAAAATAAATAAATTAATGTCTTGATGACGGTTTGTTTCCACATCAAATCGAACTTTGACAAAGACCTTTATACTTTCCTTTAGCTCTCAATAATAACACTTCAAACACTTTAGTCCCAACACGTGGACTCAGAGATAGCTGGACGTGTGTTTTGTAACATACTGGACTGGATTGTATGCTCTCCATGATGCAACATGGCGTTTCTCAGTGTTTGTTTCTGAAGCTTTGAAGCGTTCAGGCGTCATGAAACCGTTGTCTCGGGGTGTGAATCTGACGTATAAAGGGATGAAAGCAAAGACGAAGAGAGATCATAGAGAGCCAATGTTTCTGGACCATAGAGGCCACAAAGTGAAGTATATTTATCTTTTTAATTAGGGCGACTGCCTTTGCTCGTTACTGTGAGATCTATAGATGGGGACAGATGGAGTAGAGTACAGGTTTACCTCAGGGAGTCCTGGTTTGATCTATTTTTGTCAGGTTAAATAAATAAACAAAAAAGCCTTGTCTCTTTTTCGTCATCTTTGTATTTGGAGTGGATCATTACTTTGTATGGTTCATTTGTTGACACCAAACTTGTTTTTTCTTCAGTGATATTTTTACTATTTTTGCTCCTGTGTTTGTCTGGAGATCCTACATGTAACCATGGCTGCATTATTTACATGTGAAATCAGCTGTTAGCAGCCTGTAGCATGTCAACGCTAACTGGTGCTAGGCCGGATGTTTCCCCACAAGGTGAGGAGAAGGAGGTGAGGACGACGTGCTGAGCTAAGAAGTGACGACATCGACCTGTCCTTCCATCCATCGTTATTGGGAACGTAAGATCTATCTCCAATAAGATGGACGAGCTAGCCATGCTAACCCAGCTACAGAGGGAATACCAGAAGGCAGAGTAGCATCATGCTATTCAAAGAGATGGCTTTCTTTCTTACTTTTGTTTTCTTGATTGCTGCTGTGACTCCTCCTGAATTTCCCCTTGGGGATAGATGAAGTATTTTCTACTCTATTCAAATATATTGTCATTTCTTACAATGACATGTTGTATCGTATCATCTTGTGTCCCATTGTCTGGCTTGTGTTATATCATACCGTATCATATCATCTCATATCTGGCGTGTAGGGTTTAACATGGCTCACATCATGTGGTATCATTTTGTATCACCTATGACGTATTGTTTCATATCTTATCGTATCATTTAATACAGTTTTGAACCTCACCTGCCTAACCTAAAACCGACACAGTGGTATTGAGGTGAAGTATTTAAGTTCAGCAGATCGATTAAGAGTGAAACTCCAGCTTCAAGCAGTGAGATCTACACCCTGACACCTGGGGTCTTCACCAATCATAAACGTCTGTTCGCTTCCATTTACAATCTTCCATCTCTGCAGGTAACTCCTGCTGATTTAAAAACCAAATTTATTCTATTTTCAATGCTCCACCTGAGCTGTGACGATGAATTCAGAAGACAGAGATCTTGAAATTGGTGGATGTTCTTCTACACTCGATAACTTCTGTCGTTATTTTCTGTCTCCAAACTCAGACGCCGGCAGAAAGGTTTCTTGTTTGTCTCAAATATTTCTCAGAGTTAAAGAAAACAACCCGATGTGTCTCATTGACATTCAGACCCACCGCTGGGCGTCATTACCCATTCATGACATCGGGCTGCAGGAACATTGAAGCTGATTGGCCGGGCCTGGAGGGGATATGGCTGCTATGATTGGCCGAACCCGGGGGAAATTGACTTCTTATTGGTGGTAATGAAGAGGCCTGACAGAGAGCACGGCTGAGACGGAGTAAGCATAAAACTAAAAGACCGAGGAGGGTTGAGCACACACACGGCGGCTGAAACTCATCTATTACTAACACACACAATCTGATGGAGTCTATAAGGCGTCACACACACTCTGACGCAGACGGACGCAGCACAGAGGAGGGGGAGATTGAAACGTGACTGAATAAAGATTATGAGAAGCAATCTGCTCATATTTCTTTAGGTTCCTCAGAGGATTTTTCTTTCTGTGCTTGTTTTCAGATTTTTTACTCACTGACTTCATAATTATAATAATAATTACAACTTGACATCCGAGACGTCGACTAAAGGACATAATCCTGACGGCAGTGACTCTGAGCGTGCAGGATCACAGAGAGGACACCGTGAGGTGATCATGGCAGTGAACCTGAGATGATGAACGTTGCTCTAATAACTGTTCTGTATTAATCTCAGAGCAGTCATTATTACAGGATGACAAAATAAGAGCCTCTAATACGTCGACCTTTGAGAGGAGGATTAGTCTAATGACGGGAGGTCTGAGAGGTCAGCAGTTATTAAGCAGACACACACACACTCACACACTCACACTCACAGTCTGTGTAGTACCACTTGGTAATATCTCAGCAGAGACAAAGACACAGTGTGTCACTGTGAGGACACTCAGGACGATAACGACACAAAAACAGCCTAAAAATGTAAACAACTCCAAAAAAACGTAACTCAACAACACTTTGACCAAAGAATGAAGAAATATTTCTACGCCACTGAACTCGTCTGGGTAACTGTAGCTTTTAAAGCTCCTGTGAGGCTCTTTTTCAGTCTGTTTTGACTTTGGCGCCCCCTGTGGACAAAGTGGTAACTGTTTTGAAGGCTTCAGTTAGCAAAATCTTCTGTTCCTTGCTGATTTTGTCACTTGGTTTGTTCTGTTCAATCCGGCTGCGAGGCAGGTCCGACAGGTGGCAGGTAACAACCAACCATTCTAATTTTGCCGGACACCGGGGGCTATAATGCATAAAATTAGAAGTGGTTCATGGAAACTACCAAAAACCACCCAGTGACTTTCAAAATAAGACAAACCGTGTCACAACCGTAGACTTTGTAAAAAAAAATGGATGTCCGCTTGCTTGGCTTGAAGTGAGGTTGCCACAAAAACTGCTCCCCCTGGTGGCTGGCTGCAGTATAGGTTAAAAAATCCATCTCCCCAGTCATTCCAGATGGGCTGTGGTCAAACTTTAAAAGATTAATACACCTGGTAGAAATGTTTCTCACGTCTGATTGTTGTGATGATTTGAAGATATCATTTGGCTGTCTTGTATCCAAGTCCTCTTTATTCTAAAAAAGTTTCATTTTCATTTGTCATATAAGGTTAAAAATGAGGTTTTATGTCACGTTTAATGATGATTGACAGCTGCCGTTCTTGTGTATGTTTATCAGTGATTGTAAAATATGTCAGGAGGTACAGTCAAGAAATGATTTGACTCTTGAAAGAAAAAAATAATTATAATTATTCTATGGTGTGAACACGTACTAGAGCTGACCTGGACTACAGACAGATCTGGTGTATTTCAGGCATCAGAACTCAATCGTCTCATTCCCTTGTTCAGAGTACAGTATTTGGAGCCAATATTTTGAAGATCTTCATTAAAGATTTTGCGAAACGCTGAGTTCGTAACAAGCCTTGTTCACATGCAGCTGAATATTGTCAAAACACCCATCAAAAACGAAAAAAGGGAAACATCAGAGACCGAGTTAGTGAACACAAAGTCAAGCTGGAGCAGAAAACACGACCAATATTTACAATAAAGATTGAAGGAATGGAAAAACCCTGACAATTAAAGACAAATTCACAGAAATATGTTTATTCGACTCCCCCTTGTGGCCACTTTAACCACTAACACTTCCATCCTGTGAATTGGACTGAGCGGCTCTTTTGTAAAGTGGATGTACTTCAGCTTCTAAAAGCATCAATTACCTCTGAAATACTCCTCCAAAATAATACACTGTTTAACTTGTTTACTCTCTAAATCCATTCAAGCAATCAGGGAAAAACTTCAGTTCAATTAATTTAATGTCGTGTTGGAACACACTCAATCTCCGCGATGGTGCATTCAAGGACACTTGTGAGACATCCAAGATTTCCCAGATGGCTGACTAACATCAAGATTTCTAATGTAACAAACATATTCATCAAAATTAGCGCCTAATCTGTCTTCAGGGTGAGGTTTTTTGTTCATTTAAGAAGCTGGCGAACAAATTAAAAAGTCTTTAAAGGCGCCACTGTGCCGAGCTCCACCTGAGACGCAGCCAAAGTATCAAAACTGATCGAAATATAAATAAATAAATGTGAGGAAAGTTTCCCTGTGATGGATTACCAATCTAAAGTCTCCAGTCAGAGCAAATTTATTTTCCCAGCGCTTTGAAATGAACTGAAATCCAGCGACTGCCTGCGAGGAGGGAAATCAATCTCCTTAAATAAATATGACTTTACATCGATGAGAGGCAGGGAAAGTTTCTGCGGAGGTAAAGACAGAAGTAAAGAGAGACGAGGAAAAACATGATCCCATTCCACGGACGCAGATTAATTCTGTGTTATGCAAATGTAATTTAGCGTCTGTGTCCTCTGCGTTGGAGTGAACGATTAACAAGCTCTTCTTTTCTATCCTGATACACCTCGCATTAACCCGACAATGACACACACTGATCAGACTGTGCGTGTGTGTGTGTGTGTGTGTGTGTGTGTGTCCCAGCTTTCATTATCTCATACCTGAGGAGTGGGAAACTTTACAAACCAACAAACCGCTTCTCTTTCCTCTTCTTCTGCCCTGACAGTTTTTCTAAAGGGAGCAATTAAAGGGTGTTAGTGTCGAGGAGTCGCTGTGAGTCTGTGTGTGTGTGTGTGTGTGTGTGTGTGTGATGCTCTTCCTGTTTTCTACAGCGTTGCGTTCAGGTCACACGGGAAGCAATGTGTCGTAACAGCATCTTGACAGCTCACAGCTACTCATCTTGAAGTCCGTAAGATGTGTCGAGTGATGTTTTTTCGACTTCCCTGACTGCTGATCCCAGCGATGTTTAAAAAGTCAAACTGAGCGTGTCGAGATCAGGGAGAAATCACAAAGAGAGAAAAGGTTACTGATAAGAAATGTTGGCTTTGCTTGATAGGAAACGAGTATCCAAACACTCAAACAACACTTTGGTTTATCTTTTGATACTTCTTCACACATAAATCTGATTCTTAGCAGGGTGTCTGTGCGTCCAAAGGGATCCCCCAGGGTTCACAGCTTGGTCCCCTCTTGTTTACACACTCTTTAAATTGCATGTTATTCTCTTAAAGGGTCCCTTGGAAGCATTTTATAAGCTATGTGGATAACCTTGATCGAACACCTAAAAGCAATTGCGCCAGTTCCTGAGATACTTCCTGTATTCTTCACTTTTTACCTACTTATCCACTTCTATCTAGTTTTTCTGTGTTTTCTTGTCATTTGTCATGTCTGCTTCTGATATGTCTAAATTTTCAATATTTGTGTACTTTTTACTTCTGTATTTTTAACTTTCTATGTTTGTAATATTGTGAGTGACCATTGTGTGGTGAGGGCAGAGGAGGGTGTGTGCTTGAGGGTATGTATTCACCTTTTTTTTACTACTGTACTACCTCTTACAGAATTGTACATCTACTGGTCTTTTGTTACATTCTTTGCTGGCCGAGGAAGATCAATAAAAAGATTTAAAAAGAAAGAAACTGCACGCTGAAGGGAGGACGAGACATTTGTACACTAATTGTTCTTTTTATCCAACGTGATCTAGTGAAGTCTTTTAGCTGCACCTGCCTGAAGAACATAACAGATGTTGTATAATCATTTAAATTTTTTTTTTAACAAGAGTTTGGTTACTTTTATCTTATAAAACTAAGTTCTTTCTCCAAATATTGCCAAATTTTGACCTGATCCTTTGTTTAAAGGTGTTCCCCAGGGTTCAATACTTGGTCCCCTCTTGTTTACATACTGCACCTTGATGATTACGAACGGGCACCTTTCACATTTGAAACAATATGGTACTGTATAATTGGTACCGTTGAGTACCAATACCAATGCCCGGTACCTGGCATTCAGTATTGGTACTCAATGGTACCAATTTTCGGTACGTTTGTGTGTTAAAGTGGTAATAAATATGAATTTGTTATATAATAAAATCTAACCTTACAATGGTGTGTTCAGGTCCAGCATGGAAAATCACCTACTCTTCCACTCTAGGATGCGCTAAGGTACCTAAACATAGTACCTTTTGATTTAAAGTGAAACGGTACTCGGTACTACAGACAGAATGGTGGGTCAGTACCTATGAAAGTACCTGATTACAAAGTACCAAAAAGTTCCAGACTTGGTACCCATCTTCACTAATTTATATTCATTTATTATGCTGATGATGTCCAGATCTTCTTCAAGGTATTGATTGAGTCTCAAGTTTGCAGAAATAAAAATATCAGAATGCAGATTGGTAAAGGTCACAAGTCAAACTTTTTCAGGTCTATCATCTTGAGGAGGGGAAGAAGAACTCTTAAAACGTTTGCTGAGGGAAGGGTGGCCTGGAGGATCTTTATTCACTATTTCTCTTTTGCAAACAGGATCTAGAAAAATATGGTGACCGCACCTAAATGATAACAGGTGGTGGATGCTCGTTTAATAGTTTGAAGTAAGATTTTAAAAGAGCACAGTGATGGTTCCTGGGCTAAAAAAAATTCTAATATTTTAAAAATTAGACCTCAATTTTGAACCCCCCAAAGCTGAAACTTCTTTATTAAATGTATGCAATAACTGATACTCCTCCATTGTTCCTCTGACTGAAGGTGTCCTCCAAGGGCCAATGCTTGGTCCCCTCTTATTTGCATGCTTCCCCATGGTAACATCATACACAAAAATGGTCATTACTTTTTTTTTTTTTTTTTAATGCTAATGGTGTCCAGATCTGCATCTGAAGCAGAAAAGACTCAACCAAGTTCTCTGTTTTCAGACATAAAAATATCACGATGCCGATCAGTCAAAAAAAATCAAGAGTCAAGCTTTGTCAGATCTGGAAAACAACTTTGAAAATGTTTGTTGATCACATCTGATTCGTTGCATGAAAATCTGTTTGTCTTTTTCAGTCTGTTGTCTGTTTAAAGGGATAAATAAATCTTCATCAGATAACAACTGATGGAGGCTCAGATTTCATCATGATGGATTTTGTTCCACCTGCTTTTAATCTTCATATTTGTTTTTCCCTGAGTGCACCTGTCTGCTGATAAGAGACCGGTCAATGCTGCTGGGACCAACTCACAAAACAGAATACGTACAAAAAATCTGAATCCAACGACTGATTAAACATGTTGATATAGAATCTGTTAATGCAGATTAAGTCTATAGACACACACCCCCTTGTGGTTATAAATACTTACTGCATATTTAATAAGACACCTCACCTGAAGTCACCTTATCATGAGTTTATTGAAACAACAGACTCATAATAGCTGCTGATAAACGGATTTTATTAATAGCCTGACTTCCTGAATGGAAATTAAAATCGCTGATAGGATCTTCTCATGAAAACCAGAAGCTATCTGAGGAATGAGATTATAAATCACCTTATTATCACGCTAATCTGCTGGAGACTGACTGGGGGAGGGCTGTGAGGAGAAATTAAGAACACAGATTAAGTGAAAATGTGTCAAGCAACATTTTTAGCACCGCTAATATTTGTTCTAGATTTTTAAAGAGGCAGAAAAACTGCATGAGAGCTTTTTCTTTTTAGAGACAGGGGAGATGGAGCAGGAGCAGAGAGTAAAAGCCCTTTTCAAACCTTCCTGTTTCTCTAAAGTCGTATCAAAAAATAATTAGCACCTCCTGCTCACCTGGGGCTCTGCCAAAACTCTTGCTCTCTGTCCAAATGTTTGAACCCTTTTCTTTTACACCTCGACTTGTATTTTTGAAAACTTCTGGAAGTTTTCTTAACTTTTCCAGCCCTTTGAACTCCCGCTCGGCAGCTCGCGCTAACCTTTACACACACATGCATAAACAGAGAGAAAAGAGCAAGACAGAGGAGAGGCAGCTCCACCAGCTCTCAATTAACAAGGCAGGCTCTGTTTCTGTGTCTGCGCGAGGGGAAATATGTGTGTGTGTGTGTGAGAGAGAGAAAGAAAGAAGGAGGGATTGTTCTTTGCAGCCAGAAGACAGAGATATAGCCTTCATTCCTGCTCAGATTAAAGGATTTAGAGTGAGAAGCCTTATTACAAACCCAAAGAAAGAGAAAGACGGAGAGCTCTCCCCTCCTTCCTCCCTCTGTTTGGGCTGATTAAAGCTCAGATAACTCTCCTTTCCAGGCTGGAAGCTGCTGGAAGCCAACGACACACACACACACACACACGTAAACACACACACACACATGCATGGTGACTCATTAGAATCCAGACAAAACAAAAGCTGCCCTGATTTCACGAGGATTTTGACCTGCTGGATGACCGCGCTGCTTTTGCACAAAGCTGGACCTGGCTCTGTTATCGTCATTTAAAGGATCCCTGCAGCGCGTGTGTGTGCGCGCGTGTGTGTGTGTGTGAGATTTCTAGACACGCCCGCTAAATGTCAGCTTATCTGCAGATGTGAGCAACCTAAGACTTCTTAAGACTTTTTAATGCTGCCTGAAATTGAACTGCAGGTGCATTAACAATGAGACAGGAGGAACACAGCGGTCCAAAATGTCCTTTATGTGATTTAATGCGCCTAATGGAGGAATAAAACAGCAGGTGGGCAGAAAGAGATGAAAGAATATAATCTGGGAGATGATTTCAAACTGTTCCTCTTTACCAGAATAATATGCAAAAGAAACCGAAATGTAAAATGAGGCGGAAGAAGATTCAGGCGATTCAAAAATATCTCGTATTAATCACAGACTGTGACTCATTTATTGAAATGAATCAAATATGTCAGAAACTTTTGGAGACACAGTTCACTTCCTTTGCTCATCTGCTTTCACTAATCCAACATATTCCCTTTCTGACTGTTGAAGCTGTGGTAAAAAGTTCAGTGGTTGCATCGTTACACACAAGAGCAGCTGTTAGCAGCCTGTAGCATTATGAATGGTGCTAGCCCCAATGTTCCCCATGAGCTGAGGAGAAGGAGGTGAGGATGATGTTGAAAAAATTAATCTAATTAATTACAGGATTTGTAATTAATTAATCTAATTAATCACATTTTAACCTCATATCTGCTTAAGGTCCCAAAATAAAGAATTTGAATTCCAGGACATTAAAATTACATTAAAAGATATTAAGAACATTTAAAAATAAGGTGGGAATATATACAACACATTTTTAGGTACCCTGAGGCATAAGGACCAAATGAAAAAAGTGTTATGGTCTTATGTTTACAAAATCTACACAGTCCTGCCACTAAGATAAGCTGATTTGATTTTTAGGACGTTTTTTGCTTCTGTTCACATTTTTACTCGATGTGGACTCAATTTTTACTGCAATATGAACTTCTACACTTCAATGAGGTCAGGAGAACCAGGGCTAAAGGCTAAAAACTGTGAGGAACTATGTACAAAACACTTAATTCAAGTCTTGGATCAAAGAAAAGTGAAGTTTTCTCAGTTTAACATGCTCTGAACACACAAACTGTTGCTGATTGGTGCAGAGCAGCCACAAGCTAACACATGACACAAGGAAGATGGAAGGAAATTTTCAAAGAATTCTTTAGATTTAAATACAGAAAAAATATTGCTCATTCAGGGCTTGTTTGATGCAGTAAAGAGTGTAAAATTACCTGTTTTTTACATAATTGAGCAAGGGCAAACGGTTGATTTTCTGTAGATTTTCAAAAAGGACGTGTGAATAAACGAGATGTGGACGGCAGTCCCCTTAACAACGCTCTCTCTTCCCCCCGGTTCAAAGCATGTTGCTAGGTGTGATACATTCAGGGACCGTCGGAAATTTGAGAATCTGACGAGAACACCACTTTTTCCAGGTCCGCAGGTTTGGGATCCAGATTAATCTGCGTTAATTTTTATGACGCGTTAATTTTCGGTGTAATTAATTAATCTAATTAACGCGTTAAAATGACAGCCCTAATTCCATTTGATATATTCTTATTTTAGGTTTTTATGATACACTTTCTTGTTCGCCTTTGCAACTCTGTAAAATTCCTCATTGTTAGACAAATAAAGTATCTTATCTGTTATTAGTGGCACAATGCTTTAGCAGATGTTTCTGTTGTTAACTATCAAGGAACAGCAGACTTGTGAATACTGAAACTGACCAATCAGATTTCCTCATTTGACAAATCAAAGCTTACACTGATCAAGAAAGCTTCTTTTTTTTTTTTAAATACGTATTAGCGACATTTTTAGATTATACAGACTGATTTCACTTTAAAAATATATCAACTGAGGGTTTTTTCAGCTTTTCAAAGAGTCAGAATGTAAATAAAGAAATTTTGAACAGATATCTGCTGAACTCAACCCCAAACTGCTTCCATAGTTTTTAGTCTGACTGTTAACACGGACTCAGAGTTGAAGAATGTTGACCGATAACACTACTTGTTTGCTGCAATTGCTAGATGTATCAGTGGAGTCTGGTGGCTAAGAGGAGATTTTAAACCTGTTTCTGGTTTTGAAACAAGAATCAGGATCTTTAAAATATGTTTGTCTCTGTAGGAATCTTTTCTGTAAAGCTGTCTGAAACTTTGAGGGGGGATACTCTCCTGTAAGACGAAGAAATACATTCAAAAACTTAAGACAATGAAGGTTAAAATAAATAAATGTAGCATCAGAAGGAAAACTGAACGGGGTCTTTACAGTGATCCACACATTAAGCTACAGTACAGTCATGTTGATTTCCTGCACATATGCTCTGACAGTCTCAGCTCCTCCTGTAAACCGTCCGTTGTCATCCATGTTGATTTTCCTTTATAAGGTAACAAAGCCAGATTCCTCCTCGGGGAAGCTTTCCTCTGCTTCAGCTTCTCCCAAACCGTGAGCCTTTTCAAAGCAGCTTTCCCCCACACACTGCAGCCTTTATGCTCCACTCCAAACAGCTGATCACATCTCATTCTTCCCGGGTGACTGCTCATCTCTATTTTAGGCTATAATCCATACCCAGCACCTACACGAGTCGACGGAGACGTCATGCAGAGTTACCAGACAAGACATCACATTTACATTTTGTTGGAGTCGTCTCTGCAGATTCAAATCAGCTCTTTTTTTTTTTTTTTCTCCAACGCTCTGTGTTTTTTTAAAGCCAGATCATGCACATGACAGGAGAGAGGATTCTGCTGCATGAGTGGTGTGAAAAAAAGGAATTTCAGGCATGTTTAAAATATTTTTCAGCCTCGGAAAGTTGTTTTCATTTTGATTCTAGCAGACATGAATTCTATCTGACCCCAGTTGTTATTCGCTGCAGATTGGCAGGCTGAAAACCTCTTAGAGACGCTTTTCAAAGCAAAGGGAAAGTAGATTATAGGTAGACTACAGTCAGGGAGGAAGTATTTAGATCTTACACTTTGAGGAGGATTCAGAAGTTTTTTAACCTGGGGCCTATTTTTAGGGTACAAAAGTTTGGAAATGCTGCGTTAGTTTGCTTCAGGTTGTGACGGCTGCAGTATAACCGTATCAGTCAAAGTCGTTTTTTTTCACTGTCAGACTGAGACATCAGAGAAAGAGAAAATCCCTGCAGAGACAGGCCTTTCTGTTAAAGAGAAAGATGATTTTTAAAAAGCAGAAACAGCTGTGAGTGCTCTTATCAAATTAGCTGATTACAAAACAAAGATAAGTGAGTTACTCGTCTACCTCGGCCTCTACTGATGAGTTTGTTTGTGTGGTTTGGTCATAGACTGTATATAACGTGACGTAAAACCTCATTTTTAACCTCTTATAACTAATGAAAACAAAACTTTTCATATAAAAAGGACCTGAACACAAGGCAGTCAAATGATATCTTCAAATCACCTCAACAATCAGACGTGAGAAACATTTCTACCAGGTGTATTAATTTTTTAAAGTTTGACCACAGCCCATCTGGAATGACTGGGGAGATGGATTTTTTAACCTATAAAGCAGCCAGCCACCAGGGGGAGCAGTTTTTGTGGTGACATAACTTCAAGCCGAGCAAAATGACATCCATTTTTTTTTACGTTTAGGTTAATTACTGGTTCTGTCAATGGAGTTAAGTGGCTTTGGAGTCTGTCACTCTTTCTTTGAAGTCATAACAAATGCCAAAATCAAGATCTGAAAATACTGCTGTAGAGAAACAGCTTCCAAAATGTGCTTACCGTAAAATCTGTAATAGCAACTCCACTAGAAGATTCTGGTTCTGGGTCTCTAAGAGGCAAAAAACTGGTTAAACTTCCCATTTGAATGGAAAACTGCTCCCCCTGGTGGCTGGCTGCAGTATAGTTAAAAAAAAATCTGTCTCCCCAGTCATTCCAGATGGGCTGTGGTCAAACTTTAAAAAATTAATACACCTGGTAGAAATTTTTCTCACATCTGATTGTTGTGTTGAATTTAAGATATTATTTGTATGCCTTGTATTAAAGTCCTCTTTTTTCTGAAACGTTTTGTTTTCATTAGTGATACTAGGTTAAAAACTAAGTTTTACGTCATATTTAATGATGATTGACAGCTGACATTCTTGTGTATTTTTTTTCGGGAATTCTAAATATCTTGGGAGGTAGAGTCAAGAAGTGATTAGAGTCTCAAAAGAAAAAAATAATTATAATTTTTGTCACTCAGCTCCACTCAGATTCTCCCAGAATCCCTCACAGTCTCTACTGAGTAGACTCCGGCTGCACAACTGCTACCAATTGTGGGGGTACTTTGGCTTCAAAACCGTACAATGGTAAATGGTGGAGCCACGCTGTCCGCCTGATATAGAGTCGATGGTGTACCCTTGTGGCTGAGCTCCACCTGTGGTACCATCCTGAGACAGGGACCCACTGAACACGACTAATTCCCCTTGAGTGGCTCCGCCCACTTATTCTGGTTTTCCTTTAAATGTCTGATTATGGCGTCATGTGGGAGAAAAGGGTCAAAAAATGGTTACACCAACTTGGGATGCAATGCTAGGTATTCCTGCTAAACTAAATATTCTCACTTTGACTGATGGTAAATAGCTAAATAGACTGATTTTGTATTTTTCTTACCCAAGGGCAGAAATCTGATCACAGGGATGACAAATAAAGAAACTAACAGGGCATGAATACCTGAGAAGAATATAAGAGCTACTTCACAAATCAAGGAGAAACAGTACAGACAGTAAACTGATAAAACCGCTGACAAGGACCAGTGATTTTCAACATAATCCAGGTCTATAAAAAGCTTATTCAGATTAAGAAGCAAGAAAATCTACTTAAATCTACTAAATTACACTTTATCCTTCAGTTTTTCTTATAGTAACATTCATTAAACTGTCAAATATGAGGACACATGAAGCACAGAGAGAATATTTGTGGAGCTATGAGGCTGCAAAACAGAGACGACATCCATCACCTTGAGTTTCAGCAGAAGCTGCACAGACGTTCTGTGTGAGGATGTCCTCAGCTTCTCTTATTTGATGCTCTTTGTCATTGTGAAGTGACCGTAGAGAGGACACTGTGTGAACAAAAACAGCAAACAGCAGGGACATGAATGACGGAGCATGAACCGTGTCTCGGTGCGGAGCAGATGCTCCTGGCGGCCGCTCGCTCGGCGCTCAGCTGGCTGAACGAGTTTTGGCACAGAGGTTTTTCCAGCTCAGACCCGACTGAACGAGCCAGAACAGTGCTGTTCTACTTCTCTGCAGCATGGCCATCCATCCAGACAGAGTGCCTTATCAACACATACACCCACACAAAGACACACACTCACAACACAAAGCCTGCTGGGAAATACACCCTGAGTACGAGGTGAGCACAAGCTGAACTCTGTTTAGTCATCCTGGTGATTTCATGCAATGTTTTTAACACAAGGCTGAAAATATTAACAACAGAGAGACAGGCTGTTTCTGAAAATGTGCAGCTCTGAGTCAAAACTGTCATTTTTCAGCTCCGTCAGCTTCGCCTGAAAATCTGTTGTTAAACAATGGACGGTGCGTTAGCTGTCTTAAGTGAAGCCATAAACATAAAGCTCCCCCTGGTGACCAGCTGCAGTAAAAGTCCTGAGTCCCAAGTTTTACGTTTGATATCATCATTATTTAATTATTTAACCTGATGAATCTGAGCCACACATTCTCTGTTTTTGCTCTGTTTTTGCTCTGTTTTGTTCTCCTCCACCTCCACTGACTAATCCTGGGACAGATCCCCAAAAAACTGAGAGGAGACATCCCACTTTTTGGGACCCTTCTGTTGGAGTACCAGACTAAACTGATCCGATCCCAGAAAGAGGAGCTACAACACTGCAGACTGTTGACTGGTGGAAAAAATCGTCACTTCCTGTGCGACAACAGCTGCTGTATTTCTCCTGGCAGCACACAGCCTTCACTAAAACAAAGCTTGACGGCACTTTGTGACAAGAGCCACATGCCAATCACAAAGACGACAAATTGCTAGATATCTTCCACCATTTCTCTTAGTTTCCTGTGTCACGTTTTTCTTCTTCGTTGTATTTATTAGCGGGGTAAACTGTGTCGTGCTCATTGACCTTTTCCTTGAGGGATAAACGTAAACAAAGTCTTCGTCAGTTCAGAGGTCATTGCAGCGCCACAGCGCTGTCTGGAGTGACACAGACTGCAGCAGAGGACTAACCAGGAGCGGACCATGATGGAATCTTGGTGAAAAACACAAGTTTTTGGACGATTAATGCCGTTTTAAGGAGCTGCGCTGTCTAAGCCCCAATGGATCCCATTATACGGACGTCCGCTGCACGATTTTGGATCTAAATATCTCCCGAAGCACTGCTTGGATCAGGAAAGTCTTCTGGGTGAGTATTTTGTTCTACTTCATTCTATAAACAATGTAAAAGCTGTATAAACCGAGATTATCCTTTAAATGTGATGTAAAACCTTGTTTTTAACCTCTTATAACTAATGAAAATGAAACTTAAAAAAAAAAGAGGACTTAAAAACAAGGCTGTCAAATGATATCTTCAAATCACTACAACAATCAGATGTGAGAAACATTTCTACCAGGTGTTTTATTTTTTTAAAGTTTGACCACAGCCCATCTGGAATGACTGGGGAGATGGATTTTTTTACCTATACTGCAGCCAGCCACCAGGGGGAGCAGTTTTTTGGAGACTTCACTTCGAGCGGAGCAAGCGGACGTCTATTTTTTTTTAACAGTCTATGGTTGCACTGCTACAGCACTACGTTATTACGTAACTGATACAGATATGGCTGATTTATGCTTGACGCATCTGTGGGGTCTGCGTTTTTGTGGCGACGAATGACATCATTTTTGCACTTATGCGCCCTCGCACGGTCTCTTTCACAAGGAAAATTTCTAACCAGCTAGACAGAGACGTGTGGGCAAGATGGTGGAAGAACGGGATCTCCTAGTGGTCAAAGTGCGGAAATACAGGCATCTGTATGACCCTTCAGACAAAGATCAGTGTGGTAACCGAGTGGTAAATAAGTCATGGCGTGAAATTGTGACCACTCTCAGCAGAGAAGTTCAAAGAACCTGGAAAAATCAGGACAGATACATAAATATGTTGTAAACAAAGGCAAACTTCTTTGAGTACTCTGGTAGACGTACATTTGTGATACACTGCCCCCTGCAGTTTGGGAATGAACACCAACAAGCCTTTGCACGGATCTCGCCACCTACCACTAGGGGGCACAGTTGGCTGTGGAAACACGAACAGGACCAGGCTTTACTGATCTAAACCAGACTGTTGGGTGGAAACTGGGCTTAAGCCTCTTTTCTCAGCAGTTTGGAGCTTTAACACCAAACATCACAGAAAGCAGAGTCCTGTTTCCCCTTGATGCCGTCAAAGTCACTCAGCAGTTTACGACTTTCAGAAATATTTAAGCACCCAGTTAATCCTCCCGAACGTGTGAAGCTTCAGACTTTCAGTTTCCCGTTGTCTGAAAATAAAAACTGGTCATTCATCATGTTGTGATTTATTCAAGTCCGTCAACAGATGATTAATTTAACTCTGGAGTCTGAGCTCAAGCTGAGACGAAGAAAAACAGCGCAGAGACGCCGCACTAACAAAAAAAGTGAACCCTCCAGTGTTTCATCTTACAAACTGTACATAATAAACCGCAGAGTCAACCCTGAGACCTACACACACCTCCTTTACACTCTGTGTGTGTGTGTGTGTGAGGAACAAAGTGTATGTACAGAGAGTGTGAAGAGGCACCAACAAAGTGATGAAGAGCAGCGTGCATACTGATGCGTATTTATGAGCCAGTGAGGGATAAAAGAGGAGAAAATGAAGAGTCAGTGAAAGAGGGAGATCAGACTGTCGCTAAGTCTCTTTAGTTAAGTGCTGAGAGGTGCATTCTGGGACACGCCACAAGCTGAGGCCTCCTTCCTAACCACAGACTCATTTTTATGACCTTTATCAGAGAAATCCTCCACTTACTGATCTGTAAGTTATATTTTAAATACAGAGAATGACAGTAAATGACATTAGATGGGTTTTTTAAAGTGATTTTTCAGGCGTTCTTGTCTTTAACGGATGGATTCGAATTAATATTTAGTCATTTTTTATTGTAGCATGTATTAAATTTTTATGATCCTACAGTGTTTATGATATTAAAATGTTAGAAGAACCACAGATAATGAAAAGAAAACAGATCTGCATTCGTAATTTCAACCTGAGGCTGTTTCAAGTGAATGAAAATGAAAGAAAAAGAGCAGGAGTGATTAATCAACAAAGGGAAAAAGAAAGAAAACATCCGAGAACAAACAAAAAATGACATTTTCTTCTGATTGATCCTCAGTGGTTAGACTCTCAAGCAGGGGTGGCCAACCTGCGGGTCAGGAGCCGCATGTGGCTCTTTGCCTTTCAGCATGCGGCTCTTCGATCCATTCATAAAAATATATAAAGTTAAGAGTAGTGATGTGCCGATCAATCTAAAATATTTATATACTGATACTAACGTTGATCAATTTTGAGTGTACACGTTGATACTTAAGTTTCAGTTTCTCTTCTCTAGTATGAATATAAACACACTTACAAACACAATAAACCTCGCTTTGAAAATTGGAAATGTATCAATTTTAATTTTATGTCATTTCTAAATGTGTGAGAGGCAGTGTGTTTGTAAGACCCCGTGCGTGACGTGGCTCTACGTAGTACCACGGTCATTTTTGTGGCTCTTGGTCTCTGACTGGTTGGCCACTCCTGCTCTAAAGGAACTTCAAAATGTCCATATCTCTGCACAGACCTGCAGGACGGAGCCTGGTTTAGTTGAACGGGTCTGTGTGTGTGTCTCTGCTCTGCTCTCTGTCACAGCCAACGCACCTCTGACTCTCTTCATTCACAGCTCTGTAAATTCAAAGACAGTTATAACTGTTGACATGGCCTGTTACTTCACCTGCTGTGGACTCTAAATTAAGCACAAATATTGGATCAGAAATAATGACGCTGATAAAAAAAGAAAAATGTGTTTACCAAGATTCAGGCTCATTAGTTTGTAATTTTTAGTGTCTTTCTGTTAATTTTTTATTGACTGCAAACGGATTATTTTTCGGAATTTTAGTTTGCTCCTTCCTTTTTACAGTTTGTTCAAAGTTGATCTGTGCTTGGTTGATGAGACATTTCAGTACCAGCACTAGAAAGGCAATAGCTATTATCAAAAGTGGCTAGGGGCGATGATAACTGGTTTAACTTTAGCTAAGACTAGCATAAAATGCACTTGTAGCTTTGGGCTTTATTCATATTTATATTTTACGTCAGGGCTCTCTTAAAATTGGTCCAGGTACAAATCTACAGCAGCAGCATGGCCTGTTTACACAACAACGTTTAATCTGAAAACACTGCAGTAAGCATGCCAGGCCTGTAGGTGGTGCTGTAGCTGTCTTGTCCAGAAGCAGCTTTTGGTAGATCTCCACTGAAGTAGAGTTGAGCCGATCATCTGGTGTACTGGTGAATGCTAAGTGGAGCAACAGATGCTCATTTTGTTGAAAGACAGTCAGCAGATTCAGCAGAACAAGCACAACTCGTTTTCCAAAGTTTGCATTTTAAGTCAGCTTAAAAGCTGTTTCTTTTAAACGTGAGGCCGAAACGCAACAAAACTTTTGCATTTCATCCTAAAACTGTTGTTGTGTAAACAGCCCCTGGTCTGGTCTGCTGCATGTCTTTGCAACTCTTCTTAGCATGCAAATGATGCATTCAGGAGAGTTGGAATTTTCTATACTCCTGAAAATAACCAGGGTTGCACTAGCTTACACATGAAATGATCCCTGACAGAAAATAGTGGAGACACATCCCCCCTGTTCCCCCTTTATCTGACACCTATGGTTGGGGTCATGAAACAGGAAGTGAAGTTACAAGATTTTTACCACTAATGCATCAAATTAAAAACTCTGATACCATGAGATGTTGGAAAGTTTCAGCTCTCAGTGAAAACTTTCAGGACAGGAAACAAGAAGTTAAAGCTGGAGGTGCTGTTTCCTGATTTCATCCTCTTAATGAATCTGTGTTTCAAATTATGTCCACAAAACCAGGACACAGCTGCAGAATCTGACGTTTTTCCAGCTCTGACGCCGTCACTTGACATTTGACTTCGACCAGAGGAACCACAGGATCTGTTTCCAGGTCCCACCTACACTTTCATTTACAAGCTGGGGAAAAAACCAACAGGGAAAAAAGTATCATCCAACAACACAAGAGTAGAGAAAAGTATGACTCAGATTTTTTGCCTTTTAGAAACGAAGGGAACTGGTGCATTCTGGGACATGTAGGCTTTGTAATGAACTGGATCTTTCTGTTGCTTTAAAGCAAAACTGATTTACAGAGTTGAACTTTTGCAAACTTTGATAGCAATTTTTCTTTTCTGCAAGAGGAATAAATCAAGTTATGAAGGCTCACACACTCATACACACACACTCACACACTTACACACACACAGGAAACCTGAGCATATATTTGCGGGAAAAGCAGCAAGGCTCCGATATCTACAAAAACAGGGCGAGTGTGTTGTTTGTTTAAACTATTGGGGTCAATGGGGAGCTGGCTGAGCAGCAGGAGCTGAAGGTAGGAAGGCACACACTCACACACACTCACACACACACACTCTCACACACACAAAGAGTGGCAGAGAAAAGATGTGACCCAGGTTTAGAGCCGAGGAAATTGAGAGGATTACTGGGTATTAAAAGTTACACACATTCACACACCTGTACATCCAGGAGAAGCATGCACAAACACATCGACAGGTGCACACACACTCACACACTCACACTCACACACACACAATGAGTGAGTCTGACCCAGTTCATTATATGAGGGTGTTAGCAGGGAAATCCGCATTATTAATATGCAGTGTGAATTTAGAAGCTATTAGGAGCTAAATGGTACTCTGCCACGCTCAGGGTGTGTGTTTGTGTGTGTGTGTGTGTGTAAAGCAATTTCCTTCAGCCTTGTAACAAAGTGTGTGTCGTCCATATTTGCAGACGAGAAACATGTGTGTGTTTTAATTTCCAAGCAAACATCCATCAGCCTCTCAGCTAGAAAACAAGAAAACAAAATGCTAGAGCAGCCTTGAGGTTGTGCAGTGGCGTGTGTGTGTGTGTGTATATGTGTGTGTGTGTGTGTGTGTACAGTGTGTAAAGCAGCAGTCGTAGTAGTTGTATTGGTATCAGCCAGTGACAGGCAGCTGCTGAAGAGCGATAGAGAGACCTTTAGTTTACAGCCCTCCTTTCTCCCTCTCTCTTTCAGCCCTGAGGATGTGTGTGTGTGTGTGAGTGTGTGTGAGTGTGTGTGTGCTTTATAAACAGCTAGGAGGGGAACAATTACACCGATGCAGAGCAGTGAGAGCGTTCATTGTCCGAAGGCTATGCACTGAAACAAAACCCGTCATTTCAGCCTGTTTAAACTTTGTTTGGTTCCAGGAACTAAATCAGGGACTTGTTTGTCTCCATTCCTAATTGGTGAGACACTCGCGGCCTCTGGATACGCGCTCATGCCCTTCAGAAATATTTTACTCGCCTGCTTTGAAAAATATTATGTATGAAGTGTTTTATGCAGGAAACCGTATCAATCAGCGCCTTCCTGGAACAGTTCTGCCTGTTCCTGAGTCAGAAACACGTAATGCAATGTTTTGTCCTCAAAAGTTTCCTCCTAGCAACCAAATGTGTTTCTTTATGCTGAGACTGTTACTGTAAGTCAAAAAGCTACACAGCCTTACTGTGTTCACCAAGTGATACGACCTCAGACTGTGTAAAGAGGACGTACTCTCTGCAGCGTCACTCTTTGGTTACTGGAGATGAAACCAGAGCTCATCTGTCCAGAAAACAGCCATAATAAGATATAAACAGCTGGATGTGATAAAATATGATATAAAAAATCCAAAATAGCTAGATACAACAAGGTAATATAGAAGACAAAATTATGGGAATTAAGATGAAAACATAACATAGGTATGTATTGTATATAATTCAATAGAATATAATATTATATGAAATGGCTGGGTTCAGAAGATTAAATAAATATAAATAATATGACACCTTTCCATATAATTTGTTACTATATGATACATTCTGATATGGAACGGTATGTTATGACTTGATACGATAAGATGTGATACATAACTATATAAAAACATATGATACAATCAAATACAATACAATATATTGATACTCTAAGATACGATACAACACTTTTTAGTATGATACGTTTAGATACGATTTAATATATGTTAGGATATAATATGATATGATATGATATATTATAACATATTATTATATATGGCTGCATTGTTTACATGTGATATCAGCTGTTAGCAGCCTGTAGCATGTCAATGCTAACTGGTGCAAGGCCGGATGTTTCCCCACAAGGTGAGGAGAAGAAGGTGAGGACGACGTGCTGGTTCTCAGGTGTGAGCTAAGAAGTGACAACATGGACCTGTCCTTCCATCCATCGTTATTGGGAATGTGAGATCTATCTCCAATAAGATGGACGAGCTAGCTGTGCTAACCCAGCAACAGAGGGAATACCAGAAAGTGGAGTAGTATCGTGCTATTCACAGACATGGCTAACGGAGCTAACACCAGACACCAACGCCACATGTGAAGAGCTTCACCTGCTGTGAGCAGACAGGATCCAGGAGACAGAGACTGAACAGACTGCTGAAGAAGCTCAGTCCTGGACCCTGTGGAGGTGGAGGCTGGCTGACTGGACAATGATGGACAAGCTGTCAGCATCTATTTTCTTATGGAGCTTTTTGCACTTTCTATACACTTTCTTACTTTTGTTTTCTTGATTGCTGCTGTGACCTCAATTTCGTTGTACCTGTTACAATGACAATAAACTTCTCTTCTCTTCTCTTCTCTTCTCTTCTCTTCTATTCTATATTACCATAGGATATGGTATGGTAGGTATAGTATTGTATGGTATGATATGATTTGGTATAATATGATACATTATATGATACATGATACAATACGATACAATGATACATTATGATATGATATGACATGATATGATATGGTACAATATATTACTGTATGGTATGGTATGGTATGGTATGGTATGGTATGGTATGGTATGGTATGGTATGTATAATATGATACATGGCATGAAATGACATGACATGACATGATATAAATTGATATGATAGGATAAATGCATTTTTATGATATGATATGATAAATGATATACGATACGATATATGATACGATATATGATATGATATATGATATGATATATGATAGGAGATGATATGGTATGATATGATATATGATACGATATATGATATGATATATATGATATTTGATACGATATGATATATTTGATATTTGATATGATATGTGATATGTTATGATATATGATATATGATATGTGATATGATATGAAATGAAGTGAAATATATGATTTGATGCTACACATTTCAATATGAAATGATAAGATGTGATATGATAAAATGTGATATGACATATTTTGATTTAATACAGTATAATATGACATTATTATAATATTCTGGTATAAAATAAATACGGATAGATCCCAAAGATACGACCTGACATGGCATGAAAGAATATGTTATGTTATATGATATTGCGTACCTTATGATAAAATAAGATAAAAAAACTTTGATAGGATATATTATATGGGAGTATTCAGGAGAAAGGATATGATTTGATAAGAGATGGTACTAAACAGTAAGATACAGATGGATTCAAAAGACACAATATGCTCAGATATGATATGATATGAAACATGATGTGGCTGTTTCAAAAGACAGGACACAGTCTGATATGATGTGCTGATATGGTTTGATACAAAAACAGACAAAGCTCTGCTGTAAATAAAAAGCATATACTTTTTATTTTAATCTTACTGACCTTAATAATATATGTGCATGGTGTTTAAATGTCCTCTAAGAAGATTGAAACTCAATTATGTTTTGTTTGGCTGCGCTACAACAATCTAATATATGGTTGAGCCAGATATATGAATCAGTGGAAATTATAATAACTGTATTTACTAACAGCTTAAAGAACTACAGTTATGGAGTGTTAAACTAACAGACATAAATCAGGTTGACTCTAATCCCCTCCCCTGATTACAGCAACAGAGATGATTGTTTACATGACATTTAGAGGCTTACTGCAGAGAGCAAACTGTTTCCTGGTTAGGTTCATGTAAACACGCCGAGTAAACACACTGAGGCTAATATCTGAAAATTACACAGGAGACCGCTCAACTGTGGGCTACATGATACATTCCTGCAAATAGAAACGCATCAAGTAGATATTCAAGTAGAAATCACAACAATGTATTTTCAGAGGAGATATCATCCTGCACTTTGCATAACAGGTTCATGAACCCACTCCTGTGAGGTAAACGCGGCTGAGAGCGCTACTTGACTCGTGGAGAAAGGTTAAAAGACCTCTGTGGTGTGATTCAGTTGAATGTGAGATTGGATGAGCTGCACACACACACACACACACACACACACACATGCAGAGGTTACACAGCAGAGTATCATTATGTCTCCTCTGTGCAGTTATTAGACTGTCCCCGTTATTATAAAGGAGCTGCTGTACAGTCTGATAATACCAGAGAAGACACCAATTATGGAGCGGTTCATCGTCACAGGTACTGCAGGTAGCACTTTTCTATATTATAGCTGTCAGTGTGTGTGTGTGTGTGTGTGTGTGTGTGTGTGTGTGTGTCGTCCAGCCTGTGCTAGCCCAGCTATCTGACAGAGCAGATTGTGATTTTTAGCTGAGCAGCGCTAATCTCTTCTTACAATATGAAGCGCTGATTACACACACTGCACACTGTGGGAACGAGAGGAGAGTGTGTGTGTGTGCGTGTTTCTGCAAGTGCATATGTGTGTGTGTGTGTGTGTGAGTGATGGGGAATATAAGGGGGGCAGATAAGACACCAAGGTGAGGATGGTAGACAGAGAATTAGGTTTAGCAGAAGAAGAGGAGAGGTGTGTGTGTGAGTGTGTGTGTGTGTGTTTTAGAGGGGAGATAAGGTTATTTCACACATGCACCTACACACACACACACACACGCAGTGAGCAGCACAGCATGTACAGTAGGGATGTTATGACTAGGTCATGCCTCTGCACTGTCCTGTTATGCTTGGCTGGGGTGGTTATATCCAGTGTGTGTGTGTGTGTGTGTGTGTGTGTGTGTGTTTAGATAACGGTAGAATAGTAAGTTGGAGGAAGCACAGAGGCCTGAACAGGAACCATGGAAATGAATAGGCACCCTACACACACACACACTCACACTCACACACACACACAGTGCTGTTAAGGAATGAACACTTTGAGCCAAATCTGATGCGCAGCCCGAGCCGCCGTTTGTGAATTTCAGGAGAAGCGTTGATGATGATGTGTCGATAACGACGGCGTGCATTTTCTGGACAAGAAGCGGCGTGTTTATCTGCTGTTTACTGATCTCTGCAGAGATGTGTTCAGGCTGAAGAAAAAGCAAACTTCAGGAGGTGTGCAGCTGTAAAATAAATCACAGCGAGGATGTGGGGAGATGAGGAACAAAAATGTGCTTCAGTTCAGGGAATACAAGATAGATGATTTCAGGGGTTGCCAAACTTTCCCGGAATAGGAAAACACTAACAGGCCAATCCAAACAAGACCAGAAACAGATCAGAGCTACTGAATTCAGCTCAGACTAACTGTGTGAACACATTTCTGCCTCCACTGACAGATCTTTCTGAATGATTTTAATCTAATTTAACCTTTTTTAGTTCATGATGTTACGGTAATGGATGCAATCGTGACTAGATTTTGATTTTGGAACCCTTTTTTAAGTCTTTCCTGACACCCATGGGGTCCCGTCCTCCACTTATTAATCTGAAGAGGTCCTTTTTTTTAACACTTTTCTTAAAATCTGTTCTTTTCTTCTTTTTTTCTTGTCTTTTATTTACAATTGTGTAAGTCTTCTAGGTTTTTCATGACCACCAACAAAATTATTTTCCTCATAAATGTAAATTTTCTAACAGTTCCCTACCTCTCTCAACAACATACAAGAGAGAAAGGTCAAAAAACGAGATAAAGAAGATAAAAAGCAAAGGAAAAAAAATAAATATGTATCAATACTTGTGATACTTATACTACAGCAAATAAAATATATATGGCAAAAAGAAATAAAGAAAATATAGGTAGACAACAGAAAATCTTAGAAAAATAAAAAACAAAAACATTTAATTAAATAATTGATTAATTATTAATTAATCAACAGACAATTCAGATTTAAAAAAAAAAGAAAAAAACCTTCATAACAACAGCAGTTATTTATTAATAAACACGGAAAATTCAGATTAAAAAAAAAAGGGTCTGTGTGCAGTTACCAATAGGCTGTCCTTACAGGGAAACTTTAAATATTATCATTCTACATTTGCTCCAACAGACACAAGATAAAAGTTGCCAGATCTGGAAAAACAAAATTTCTTATGACTCTTCAACTTTATAAATATTCAATAACTGTTGACGCATTACCCTCTGGTAATGGATTTCTTTAAAGGACTTGGGTTAAATATGATTACATAGAAAGCCATTTAGGTACTGAAAACAGACTAAATTTGTAATTTTTCCTTAAAAATTCTTCCAAGTATTTTGAAAAAATGTCAAAACCTGATTAAGTTTTTGGTTTTCAGGTGTAACAAAAAATGTGAAATATTGTTGATTTTTCTAAATTTACGTAAAGAAAACAACAAGAGAAGAAGTCAAAGAGGAAGAAAAGGAAATTTCAATCCTGAGACCAGGGACGGAGCTGGGATTTCAGTTCTGGGTGGGCCAGACAAATTCAGGCTGGACCTTAAGTTACAAAAGTTTGTAGATCATTAATTTATTTAATGAAATTGCTTACAATCTACCAATGTTACTGTGTGTGGTTCTGGTTTCTGTTTTCACCTTGAATTAGCATTTTTGCCTTATAAGCTGTAAAAGCAAGGACATTATCCACGGGTAAATAAAATAAATAAATATCTACAGCGCCCCTGCCTGAGACTTGACGTCATAACACTCCAAAAGCATTGTCAGAGTGTTACAGTTATCATTTACCAGCTTGAATTATTACCGTACTCAAAATGAAAAGAAAAGTAACCTTCTCAAGTTGTGTCACTTTATTTTTTATGAAAATCCTCTCCAAATGTTACTCTGACTGCTCCACCTGTCATAATTTCACAGGAGAGGCAGAGTTTTTCTTTAAATAAGCAGATATGCTGACGATAGTGTGTTGTATTGGCCTTCCTTTGAGAACAAACTCTACTTTACTTTTCTCTGACTGAGCTTTAAATGCTGGGTTTGAGTCGGAAGAGCAGATGTTCCTTATGAAAATCTTGAAAAACAGGTTATTTGAGTCTAATTTCTCCACCTGCAGGTGAAATTAGCGACCGGAGCAGCTCTTCCTTGATTTGACAGAATAGTTAAGCTAAAAATCAAATCTCTTTTTCCTCTGGCTCAGGCCTTGCTCCAATTCCCCCGTGTTTTAATAAATGTAGTGTATGTGATTGTTGGCCTCGGTTAGAGTCCCAGCTTTCCACCATATGTTTCATCCTGTCACATCTGTTTCCTGATTCAAACTTCATTGTCCATGTTAGCGTCTACTTTATTACTTTGTCTGTGCTACAGACGGATTCATCTTTGACCACACATGGTTTCCTTTCCTGGGTGGCCTTTGCTTTGATTTGTTTCTATTCTTTCTTTTTTGGTTGTTTTTCCTTTTTCCTGTAGCTAGTTTGGCTCTGTAGAAAAGGTTTCTCTTTTCAGTTTCTTAATTTGCTGCAGAGGAACTGATATTTGTAGGTTGTCAATAAGATGATTAAGCAGGTTTAGCTCTATGGATGGTTTAGATCCTGGTTAATACGAAGAGTTTCATATTTTTCAGATTCCTCTACATTTGATTGAAATAGGATATTTTGAATCTTTAATCTGTTTCGTTTAAGTGGGTAAAAGTAAATTTCAGAGGCTCTGAAGGAGCAGCCTTGGGTTTAATCATTGCACTCCTTTGAGTTGCCGTTTTTCAGATTAAGGTGGTGCAGTTCAACCATTTAGTATGTATCCTATTACCTTAAATCATCCCAGTTCAGTTCAACCCAGTTCATTTTATCTAATCCAATCAAATCTGATCTAACCCAATCCATAACCAGAAAAGCTAACTAAAGTCCAGAGCAACCAGACAATAAAAATATGAAAAACATGAAAGTAAGAAGATTAAAAAGAACAGACAAATTAAGAAAAAAAAAGGATTTTTTTCTTTTTTTTCTTCTTTTCTTTACAAATATGGAAGTTATTGGACTCCTTAGAACAGAGGTTTTCAAAGTGGGGGTCGTGGCCCCCTGGGGGGCCGCCAGTGAGCACAAAAGGGGCCACAAATATTTGGAGGGAAGGGAAAAAAATCTATTTCTTTTTTTAATTTTCATATGTATTTATTTATTTTTCTTTATTTTGGTAGCCATTTGTCTTGAACATACAAAACGCGAAGTGCTGGGTTCACGTTTCCGATTGTACCTTAGCATGATGATGTCATGATCTGGGTGGGCCTGACGGTTTGCGCCTCTTGTTAAGCTATCTAAAAAACTAAACTGAACATGAATTTGTTCCTTTTCAAGAAATTGATCTGTGACCCTGTCGTACCAACCAGGTGTTTTTTCCAGGTATTTTACCAGTGTTCTCTCAACACTCGTTGTTTTTAAGAAAGGCAAACTTACTTGGGATCGATAAGGCCTCCAGTCCAGAACAACTGAGAAGATGCTCTGATGGAGGGTTATACTTCAAGATCTCTGACTGGCTCATTTCACTGTCAATCAAAAAGGGATTCCGCCTCAGACAGATCATCCAATCATCATGCAGAAGCCCAGCGTCCAGACCAGCCCACTGCCTCATAGACCCCCAGAGACGCTGAGCGTCCGATGGGCGGGACAAAGCCCAGAGTTTATCCAATGACCGTCCAGTTTCCACAGTGGAACAACCCACTCTACGCTTCCCCGCTGAAGTCAGAAGACGCTCAGCGTCTGACTGTGTTAAAGCTCTGAGACGCTGCGGGGATGAATGAGAAGGAGGTGGAGCCAGTTACCTGTGATAGGAGCTGATTCTGAACTAAAGATGAAGGAATCAGCAATCGCCACTGTACTGACTACATGTTAGAAAGGAGTATTCAACCTCGGCTGACAAAGCTCTGAAACACCGTCTCCCTTTTGCATCAACCTACTTGTGTGAGTCTGGCTTTTGTTTGTTAATGTCCCATTCTAAACAAATGTAATAATTACTTAAAAGTGAATAAAAGTTAGAAAAAACTTTCTTAAAGTTGATATTTCTGTTGGTTTTCAAAGGGGGTCACCGACCAGAAGCAAATGCTGTTTTGGGGCTTCGGCATAGGAAAGTTTGGGAACCCCTGCCTTAGAAAATTAAAGTTTAAATGTCTTTGTGTTGGGATTTGACAGTTGTTGGGTTAACCTCACGTTATCTCTTCCTGGTTTCAGTGTTAACACCAAACCCTCGCCCCATCCCCCGACTTTTCCGTTGCTAAGGTGAAGCTCCCATCCTGGCTCTTTTAATAGACCATCCTCAGCCTCTCCAGCTGCATTCCTCCGGGGAACGTCTCACCTACTATCGGACGGATTGCTGGGAAATTTGGTTCAAAGATTGGTGTTTGCCTCGGGACGATGTGTGAGTAAGATGTGAGTCACTTCTTGCTGGTACCAGCTTCTGAATGTGAAGATTTTCTGCTTTCCTTCGTCCGTCAGTTTTAGACTCAGCGTTAAACAAAAACCTTTGGAAATCACAAAACTCTGACACGCTACAGAAACACAAACACATGATGAATCAGCTGATTCTCCTCTTGATTAATGGGTTGCACGGTTAAAGTTTGATGAAGCCCTGCAGTTCTGCCTTTGACCTTTTGATGACTCACGTCTCAGCCTTATTTCTGCACCTTCCACCCCGCTGCTTGTGAGACGCCATTCTTCTTCGTGACATTTCATTGGGAAACAGGAGGAAAATAGGTCCTTCAATCAACTTGTTTATTTCCTTTGTTTAAAAATAGATGCACAGAGACTTTCTGGGAGATGCCTGCGAGATATTTTGCAAATGTTCAGAAGGTGGGAGAAGAAGAAGAAGAAAGAGGGAGGTCAGAGAAGCAGCTTTCATTTGTAGGGGAGTGAAGAGGTGAGAGGAAGAGGAGCAGGGAGTGATGGTAGACAGAGGAGGATGGAGGAGGAGAGGGTCAGTGCAGGTTTAGCTTTGAAGACCTCTGCTCCAGGAGGCTGGGGAGGAGGTCCCCGACATGAAAAGCTGAACTGGAGACAGAAAGGTGAGGAGTGACCGCGAGGAGAGGGACCGGCGTGTTGGAGCTGCAGACCCCGGAGAGCGGCGGACAGAAAAACAAGCATCAGATATAATGAATAAAATATGAAGCGACGCAGGTTTTTTCTTTTTTCAGTCTGAGAGGTTATTCAGAGGAAGATGCAACGAACAAAAACAGCCAGTGTGGCAGTCCTGTGGGTGGAAACACCACAAGCAGAGACAGAAAGGCTGAACATCAATGTGCAGAAGGACATTTGACTGACAGGCAACAGCTGCTCAAAGCCCCGAGGGTTCAACACCAGAGACGTGTTCACTTCCTGTACAGGAGACCTCCACGGAGAAACTCATTGACTTATCATCGAGTGAGTTACCTCATGTCCTCATAATTAACTCAGTCTCTACTGTCTGCCTCTCAAAGTCCAGCCTGAGGTGGTTTTAATATTTATACCTTAAATAATTGGATCTGAAGTTTGAATTTCCTTCAAACAGTTGCTTATTTACACATCTGGGCATCACTGCGCTGCATTTTTATTCTCCAGGAGTTCGTCTGTGTTTGCTCAATGACTCAACGTCCGCTTCTCATCCTCCTTTGAGCTTTGTTTTCAGTCTTCTCAAAGAAAATCTGCCCCCCGGCTGTGAAATATCCACCATGATATTCAGCTCCAGTCTCCAACGTGGTCGTGTAAGAATACCTGTTAAAACCGGACACTTAAACCCAAACAAAAGCTGAAAGAGGACGAGTTTCCCTGATGAAATCTTTAATTTAACAGGTATCAGGAGGCAGGATTATCCAATTTGAGGTCTAGACTTTTGATATTACCCCACAGGAGCGTAGCCCTCATGATGGAGACCAGACGTCACATCGCTCACAACCACAGCACCAGAGGGACCAAAGATGGAGAGACACAGTGATCGTCGAGAACAAAGCGACTCAGAACTCGACTAATTTATTCATCAGCTGAGGCTCATGATGCTCGTTAAAGCAGCAGAGACATTAAACAACTGTCAGTCAGATAAAATATGAGCCACAGAGTTCAGTGTCTAAAAATGAGGAGCTCCATAAAGAGTCAGAGCAGAGCCGTCATCCCGCTAAAAGCCTCTAGAGGCTACACGTGGTTGTTTCTTTCACACACAGATGACCTAAAACTTAGTGAACTACAGCTTATTTTCATTTTTTAAATAAAGAGGTAAATATTGGTTCCCAAAGGATGTCATTTAAGAGCTGTTCACATGACAACAGGATGAAACGCAAAGACATCGCCGCGTTTCGGCCTCATGTTTACACAGAAAGATGTAAAAACAATCACACAATACAAATGATAAAACAAGCGAGCTAACATGTTGCTGTGTAAAAAGTTAGCTAGAGTTTTTAGAGGAAATGCTGACATGCACATCACATTTTCATTATGGTGACTTAGGAGGAGCGTTCAATATATGCACGAGACAACGGCCCACTTTTTGGTGCTTCTGTGTCTTTACAGTTATATCTCCACCTACAGGCCTGGCATGCACACTACAGCAAACTACTGACGTTCAGTCCCTCAGATTTTTTTCACTGTTTTCAGGTGAACATCATGTAAACAGCACCTTACATATGTGACAAGAATAACTTGAAAATCCATCTACCTTTCTGAAATGTTGTATACTGAACATTTTTGAAAACTTGCTTCGTTAAGAGTCACCTTGTGAAAGAGAAAAGAAATTCAGCTGGTGCAGGTTTGGTCTACTGGTTAAGTTATACACCAGTATATTGGATAAGTTCTCTCCCACACTGAGGCTCCTCCCCTAAATCATTCCCTTACTCTCTCCCAGTTTCCTGCTCTGTTCATCGTCCTTACCCAAAAATATGACTTAACCCTTTTGAGTTTTAAGTTTTGGTTGGCAGTAGATTTGAAACAAATAAGATGGAAGATCATTGTTTTTGCTAATAAAATCTGGGGAGTTGGACTTTCATCTTGATTTTTCAACATGTCCCAGAGTGCTGTTTGCTTCCACTAATGCGTTGGCAGAAATCCAGCTTAAAGCACAACCAACAAAACCATTACAGTCCAGACCATGGTTGTTTAAATTGATGTTGGTTTGGATTTCTGAGAGATACAGCCATGACATTTCTGTATTTAGAAAAATATGTGCTCAATTTTATTTCTGAAGGTTAATTACAGCAATTTATGTAGTTAGTCTGAAAAAAGTCCCAAAATTGTGTCACGTTTTGGAAATATGGAAATCTTATCCAGAGTTTTTGTCTTATTTTTAGTAGAAATGTCTTTTAAGACCTCCATCAAGCTTAATTCACCTGACTAGTCCAGAAAAATGTCATTTCAAGTTGTTCAAAGACGAAATGAGGTCTGAATTGCTTGTAACAAGTTAAAAAATGTCTGCCAATGGAAGAAGAGAAAAGTTACTTGTACTAAGACAGTATTCTAGTAACCTTTAGCTTGAAAAAGACATTTTTCGGGACTAGTAAGGTGAATTTGGCTTGTGTTGAGTCTAAGAAGACATTTTCTACTTAAAATAAGACGAAAACACTTGATAAGATTTCCATTTTTTTGCTGTATGGCAAAAGTACATAAAAAAAAAAGACACCTCAGCATGTAAACATGTAAAGATAATGCTCTGGCAGACTTGGTATGGTGGGTCATCAAGGGTTAAAAAGACCAAAACTAATCCTGCATTCAAAGCGTCCAAATGCATAGAAATTAGCTTATCTGCTAACTTTCCAATTAGCATGCTAATAAAATACTTCTTTTGCATTGATCAAACTCATGATTTACAACAGGAAACTCTTCAATCCTCTCTAGCTCCACCTACTGATCCGAGATCAGCCCATTTTCCAACTCTGATCTCCATCCATTCATGAAACATTAAGATATCCGTCTTTAAAAGCAGATCTGGCAATGTGCTGTTGGGGGAAAACTTGTAACTCCATTCAAACATGAGATAAACACTGATAACAGACTGCAGCTACGACTGTGTGATTAAAAATTCATGTTTCCTGGTATTTACTGACCGACTCCGACGCCTCGTTCTTTAAAATGAGTGTTTCTGATTGCCTTCTTGAAATAATGTGGTCTTGCAATGAGCCCTGAGATCATTGCATCACATCTGAAGCAGATTTTTTCCCTGAGTTGCCACAGTGACCGAAGTAGGAGGCAGAGAGAAGCATCTCTTTAATAAGCAGAAGTCAGAGTTGCATTATTGAGCAGATTTCACTTGGAATATGAAGTGAGATAGACACAAAGCGCTGCGGGGTCTTTTAATATAAAGTTTCTCCTTCATTTCTCCTCTACAACTTGGCGGGCGATAACAGCTGGATATTAACTTCCTGCTGAGGATTTCATATAAATCGTATCATTACTGCACTTTGTTATCTGACTGCTATCTTCAATATGGACTCTTACATAATCCTCATACAGGAGCAAACTGCTTTCTGATTCTGTCTTCGTCCCTCTCTCAGCGGCGGTTCAGTCAGAATATCACGCTTCTTCAAAGCTCAGTTTTTGGGTTGATTTCGTAGAGAGTTTGAATTTTAAATCAGATCTTTTGGGAACAATAAACTCAAATTATGTCACGATATCAGAGATTTCCTTAATGCATTGGCTTTGTTACTCTTAAACTGAAATGTATGCATTGGAAATTCTCTCTGCCCAGTTTGTCAAAGTTTGATTCTTCTTATCGCTCGAGGTTTGGAAAGTTTGTTGAAGATGTCTTAGGTTTGCAGCTTTCTTGGTTGGTCTACCACTTTATTCAGTATAGCCATGAAATATGGTTCACCCATTTGCACCAAGAGGATACGTGCTGTCTTACTGTAAAGATGAATCTTGTAGTTTTGAGTAGAAAGGTCTCAGTGGCCCCTGCCAAGGCGTTTCCAGGCCAATCAAGAGATACAAGCCGCGTTTCCACCAAGCAGTTTCGGTTAAGTACGGTTTGGCTCAGTTTGTCACAGTTAAGCCTGATCTCGTTTGCATTCCCACAGCAAACTGTGCCCTCTTGTGGTAGGCAGTGTGTTAGACGGATACTGAAAGTCGCAGCTGTTAAAGTTAGAGTGTTGCCATAAATAAATCTAACAAAGAAGAAAAATGCGACACAGTAAACAAAGAGTAATGATGAAAGACATGCAGCATTTCGTCCTCTCTGTGATTGACATGTAGCCCTTTGATACAAAAAACAATCAAACTTTGTTTCAGAGAAGTCTGTGTGCCACCAGGAGAAATACAGCCGCTGTCGAGATAAGTGACGATTCTTTTGACCAATCAACGGTCTGCAGTGTTGTAACTCCACCTTCAGAGAGCGGATTGGTTCAGTCTGGCACCCATACGAAAGGGTCCCAAAAAGTGGGACGGCTCGCCTTGGTTATTTGGGGATCTGTCCCGGGATAAGTCAGTGGAAACGCCACAAAATGTGCGCCGTACCGAGACGAAACGAACCGGTCTGCTTGGTGGAAAGGCTAAAGTCTCTCCACTGTGTCCTGGGTCTCCTCCCAGTTGGACATGCCCGAAACACCTACCCCAGGGGGACATCGTCACCAGATGCCTGAACCAGCTCACTTGGCTCCTATTGATGCGGGAGAGTAGCAGCTCCAAACCCTATCTCTTAGGCCCTTTGCACACCGAGGGCAACACGAATAATCGGCATGAAATTGCGAAAAATTTGGAGGCTTCTTGTTCAATCTCTGCAGTTTTTCTCCTCCAAACGATGTCTTTATGATCGTTATCTTTGTAGTTTGTATGTCTTTTGTCATAAAAAAAACCAGGTGCTGGGATACGAACTCAATTAGTGCTGCACGATTTGGGGAAAAGGTGTGATTTGCGATTAGGTGGACAATATTGCGGTTGCGATTGTGCTTGCGATTTAATAAAAAAAGTTGTGTCATGATGAGTCTACAGACTTGCTTGGTTATCATGGAGAAAAATCTGAATTGCATGTGCTGACATTGCGATTGCGATAATCGTGCAGCCCTAAACTCAATCAATGTTGAATGTTTTGGTATGTGACTTGTCAACAATGAGCGTTTTGACTGGTCAAATTTGTACTCATCGCAAATGAAACTTTGGAAAAATTAACTATGGTCTGATAAAATAAAAACCGCAATTTCGATCAGTGAAGTAACATTACTGGTGTGAAAGCTTACATTGAAAAACAGTAGGTTAGAATTTTCCATGCTGGACATGAACGCAGCATTGTAAGTTGTTAAACTGAAAAACTTTGAGATTTCATTTTTAGACAAATTAATAATTATCATCACATAAACACACAAAAATACAGAAAATTGGTCCCGTTGAGTACAGATACCAATTGCCAGGTACCAAGCATTGTTATTGTAGAGCGAAGAGAGATGCGAGTTAGCTTTATGCTAACCGAGTATGTGTCGAATACCTGGGATTAGCTTGTGCTAACATGCCAAGTCTGGTGCACAGCTCTCGAGTCTCTTCCACGTAAAGGCTCGTGAGTGTGTTCACATAGTCACAGTTGGAGGCTGTGGGTGTGTGCTGCCGCTGGCACTGAGCCCAGGAGGAGGAGCCCAGTTTGAATATTGTGTTTACAAACAAGTATTGAAAATTTAAGACCCTTCCTTTAAATACTATCATACTTACTTGAAAATAAAAAGTGGTTTTACCTCACAAAACAAAGGTTTTCCAAGCTCAATTATTTTGTTGGATCTGAATTTATCCTTCAAAAAACATCTTCTCTGCACGCTGCCATGCTGACAGCCCGCTGGCCTTGTTATGTTTTTATCTGTTAACACCAGTACATCTTCAAACAGCCGCTGCGTGAGTCCAGTTTTAAGGTTTTATCCCAGCACTAAAAAAAGAAAATAAAGAGCCAGCACTGATTTAGTCATCAAAGGTCAAACTGGATTAACAGATAACTACGAGGAAAGGACACGATGCAAAGTAAGTCTGATCACCGCTTCACAAACTTTTCTTACTAATGATGTTTTTGCATGAGCTCACAGATTATAAGAAATGTAGAAAAGCATCTTAAGAGTTGAAAAGACTCTGTTTGCATATCTCTGCCAAGGCTGCAAATGACTTAATGTGTTGTTTTAATGACATGAAGATTTGTGTTAAATCGTGTAAAGAGCAGCTGGTAATGAGGAAACGAACATTCAGGAATGCTCCACTTTCCAAAACAATCCTGGAACTCCACCAGAAATTAATCGCTCCTCTCTGGCTCTGCGCCTATCTCCCAACCAGACTTCATTGAAGTTTTTCCAGTTTTGGAGATAAGAGGCGAAAACGGAGACAATAAGGACAGCGCTTGAAGTGATTTCTTAAAACCCAAGTTTCTATTCTGGGTTAACTTTTCAAGGAAAGTCTCGATAAAAGAGTAATATCAGCAAAACAGATTTCCTTTTCTGTAACCCTGCCAGTCTGAATCAGACTGTCTAGTCTTAAGTGTGTCAACCCCCACCCAGCATCCCCCTCCCCCATCTCCTTCCCCACCATCTGCTGCCGTTTCCCCTCCATCTTTACCGCTGCCATCGCCTCCACTCCCAGCTTTTCTGATAACAAACCTTTTCTTTTTACTCTTCAGTGGTCCGAGGCTGCACTTCTTCTCCAGCTCCACCGTTATCTGCTGGTTTACTTGTTTTTTTCTTCTCTGCTTGCTTCTTTCAGAGTCTTTATCTCCCTGATAGAGTAAGCCCAAGCTTCCTTGCAACTGTCTGATAAGTTCAAACAAACCAAGAGGTTTTGCAGAAAACTAAACAGTTTGGAGCTTTGTTGTTTTGGTCGTATCCAGGTTTGTATGTCAGGACGAAACAGGGAAAGTTTTGTGCTGATTGTTTGTTGTTGTTTCATTGTTTCGCAGACGATGTGGTGGTGTTCGTATCATTGTACCATGGCTGCCAATATTCACTGAGATGCTCTCTTAACACATTTATACAAGGCCACCTTGAGCGACTGTTATTCCTAAATGGTTTGTGAAAGCAGAGACGTTGCTCTTTCAGGAAATATGTGGTTATTACGGTAATTTCACTCAGGCATTTCAGAAAGCCTGTGAATACACAGCAGACGAATGAAAAGAAGGCGTAGAGAAATACGTCAAAAAGAAGATTCTCCAGATGATCGATCCTAAGACCAAAGGATCATCTGATGGAGCAAATTCATGTGAAAAAAGGAGACGTTCGTTGGGTTGAATTTGGGGATGAATAAAGCTCTTTGAGGCTCATTGTACATATGCTTTTTAAATGTCCAAATTTGAAGTTTATCCTGTAAAATTTGTTATTTGTATTTTATTGCTTGGTTTTGTCCTTCAACAAAGCTCTAAAATCAAACTCCATGTTTTCATGTCTCTTCATTTTGAACTGTTTTACTCTCACATAAAAAGCAGTATTCCAGAAAAATGGGCCGAGGCAGTTACTCACTAGACATTTTCAGAACATTGTATAGTCAAGAGAAGCAAACAAAAATGTCCAGGTGAGATTGGTAAGATTTGCGGCACAAAGTCCAACGCCAATAGCCAAAGAACTACAAAATGCGCAACACCACACAGCAAAAAACTAAGATCTTATCATCTGTTTTTGTCTTGTTTTAAGTAAAAATTGTCTTGTTAGACTTGAAATGAGCCACATTCAACTGGTCAGTCCAGAAAAAGGTCTTGTTTCCAGTTATCTAAAGACAAAATGGAGTCTGAATTACTTTTGACAAGTTAAAAAAAATCTGCCAATGGAACAAGAAAACTGCTTTAAAATTTGCTCAAATCCAGAACAATGTCTCAATACAAGTAACTTTTCTCTTGTTCCATTGGCAGATTTTTTTTTATCTTGTTACAAGAAATGCAAACCTCATTTTTGTCTTTAAATAACTTGGAATCAGACATTTTTCTGGACTGATCAGGTGAATGTGGCTCAGATTAAGTCTTAGAAGACATTTTCTACTGAAAATAAGACAAAAACACTTGATAGGATTTCTGCTTTTGCAGTGGATCTCTGGACCTCAAACACAAAGGCCTACACTGCAAAAACTGGAATCTTATCAAGTGTTTTCGTCTTATTTTAAGGAAAAATTTTAAGATATTTAAAGACAAAATGAGGTCTGAATTGCTTGTAACAAGTTTAAAATGATCTGCAAATGAAACGAGAAAAAAAATATTTAAAACGAGAATAATGTCTTAGTGCAAGTTACTTTTCTCTAGTTACATTGGCAGATTTTTTTTCAAATGGTGACAAGAAATTTAGACATTTAGACTCATTTTTGTCTTTAAATAACTTGAAGTAAGACATTTTTCTGGACTGGTCAGGTGAATGTGGCTCATATTACATCTAAAAAGACATTTTCTACTGAAAATAAAACAAAATCACTTGATAAGATTTCATTTTTTTGCAGTGCATGTAAGGATGGGAACCGAATTTGGTACTTTTACAGTTTTCAACCTAATTCTGTCTGTAGTACCAAGTATCATTTCATGTAAAATCAAGAGGTACCATGTTTCGGTACCTAAATGCATTCTTGTGACTGTGAGGGAGTGGAAGAGTAGGAGATTTTCCATACTGGACATGAACACAGCATCGCAAGGTTATACATTGAAATTTAGATTGAAAACTTTGAGATTTTATTATCATCAAAATTAATGTTTATTATAACGTTACCGTATCCTTTCAAATGTCTCTGTGTTGAATCTACCAAAGGTTTACGAAGCCTTGTACCTACTACTTATGTCAGGGTTAGGGTTGGGCACTTACGTCTAACCTTCTTTGAAAGTTTAATAGCTCTACATACTGGTGAAAGACCCAAGTTCAGATCAAGAGACGTGTTAAAACTAATCTGGATTGGTTAATCGTTGGTCTCCTTCAAAAGGAATCAAAATGCTGCAGCAGAGACCGACTTGTGGATCATCTTAGCTTAGCTTTCCGCTTCTCGTTCCTCACCCAGAACACATGAACGAATAAACAGGTGGATGACGCCTCTCAGGAATAAACGGACCCTTGTTCTGACGCCCTCTTCGTTGAGTAAATGGACTTTAAACAACAGCAGTCGGTGCAATTTTCTCCACACCTTCTACTCTGTGATTTCACACTCATCGACTTCACCAAAGCACCGAAACGATCTCAGAGTAAACACAGTGATGGACAAACACCCTAACATTTGCTGCGGACCTCACAGACCCAAACACTCTGGTCCTGACCCTCATCATGGATTTATAAAACCTTTAACATGCAGACGCTTTGTAATTATAAAAAATACAAGAGCTATAAATATTGTATTGTCCTGTATTGACTTTGGGTGTGAGAGACTGTTATGAACTTTTCAACTGTGTCTCAGTGTGTGTGTGTGTGTGTGTGTGTGTGTGTGTGTGTGTGTGTGTGTGACTAAGGCATTGCTAGAGAGAGAAGAATTGGTCATTTTCTCGAGCCTCTATCTGATCTATCGTCCAGAGCTGTGGAACAGGAGTTGTTTCACACACACACACACACACACACGGACTCACACACACACACACACACACAGCAGAAAGTCAAAATCCAATTATGGAAGTCGCCGGGCGAAAAGGTTACTCCGCTCTCTCTCATTGGTTGCAATTTCAACTTTTCTCTCTTATTTTAGACTCATCTGTCTCCAGAACTTTCACACCCGTCATCCGTCCGCCTCCTCCTCTCGTTCTGTATCTCTGACTCCAACATGTTTGTCTAACAATCTGTGCACAGCTCTTCCTCTCTACTTTACAATATACACCGCTCATAAGAGAGATGTGAGAGTTTTTAAGAGCGGGTGATGAAGACAAAATCAGAGAAACGTCTAAAGAGTGGAGGAAGGAAACGTCAGACAAAGCCGTGCTAAAGAAAACGACTTGGGCTTTGTTTTCACGTCTTTGTAAACATTTTTAAGCCTTTCGGGTCTTTTTTCTTGCAGTTTTTATTTTAATTTTTTGACACATCTGTATCATGAAATGGTGAAAAGTCAGAAAACGAAAGACTTAAAGAGCAAAAGAAAGTTTCAACAAGACTTGTCTTTAAGTTCACACCATGCTAAAGTGAGCCACACTGAAGCCTCGGTGTAACTTACTGTTTACAGTGAAGCTGAGACCCAACAGAAACGGACAGGCAGGTGTGAGATATCATGAGCTGATAGATTACTGGCTGAATTTTGCAGATATACGTGACTTTATCTCCACAATTTATGGTATGGGTGTTGGGTTTTTTTATTTAGAGTTGATTTCAGAACCGGTTTGTTATTTGATGATGGTTTGGCTCTAGATGTTGGTTGGTCTGCTCTGTAATCCCCTGTAGGTAACAGTTAAAGATATCCGACCCCAGGCTATGAAGTTTTTCATGCAAGTAGAAAATATGCTGCACATTAGGCGTATCAAAGTATCAGGATATTTTTTTTCTATTTTTTTTTCTCCAGTTTAAGTCCTTTATTTTAGTCTTTGTTTAATATCTGGATTGGAAAAAAGTTGAGATGTCAGATCCCCTGAATAAATCTTAAAAACTGACTCACATGTGATGTGCATTTTAGGAAAATATTGCTCCTGATATCATCTGTAGACATCTAGGGATGGGAACCAAATGAGGTACCTTTACAGGTAACGACTGAGTACTGATTCCGTAAAATCAAAAGGTACCATGTTTAGGTACCTGAACGCATCCTTGTGACTGTGAGGGAGTGAAAGAGGAGGTGACTTCCATACTGGACATTAACACAGCATTGCAAGGTTATATTAAAGAATAAATATGTTAAACTAAAAATAAATGAGATTTTATTATTAAACAAATTGATTTTTTTTTTTTTACCACATAAACACAAAAAAGGACTGAACATTGGTACCGTTGAGTATTGATACTGATTGCCAGGAACTGGGTATCTGTACCATATTGTTTCAATGTGAAAGGTACCCATCCCTACAGACATCATTATCATCATTCAACTTTTTCACATTGTTTGGTGTTAACGAAGTAGACTTAAAATTGTAAAAATCTGAAATACCTAAGAATTTAAATTTAAATCAAATCAAATCAAATCAAATCAACACCCCAAAAATCGTAAAAGAATTGAATCATCCCAGCCTGACTGCACATTCAGAGAAAAGAGCCTAAGCCTCTCTCTGGATATATCTGCAAATAAACATAACAATTTCTCATAAAATTCTTCAGAGTCACGCTGATTAATCTGTGTCTGGAAAGTCTCAGTTTCACTGTAAATAGTAAGTCACGCAGAGGCTTCTTTTCTGGTTTACTCCAGCCGTCTGGACCCCAAGAAAGAAACTAGATGACCTGTGAGTTTGCTGAAATATCAGTATTATGATGCAGATTTGTAAAAAGTAAAACTTCAATCTTTGTCAGGTCAGAAAGCACCTTTTAAAATGTTTATTTCTTGAGATTGGACCAATCACTTATGATGGATTTCATTTAATCAGAGGATCTAAAGAAATCTCAATAATCAATAATCACATCAGTCCAGTTCTGAGGTCTTCACACTGGCTTCCTGTTTGTCCGAGGATAGACTTTGAAACACTCCTGTTGGTTTACAAAGCTCTGAATGGATCAGGGCCAAAATATATTAATGATCTTTTGATCCCGTTTGAACCATTAAGACCACTTGGGTCATCTGGATCAGGTCTGCTGAAACGCTCTGCTCCTTGAAATCCAGGTTGGAGACACACTTTTTTTTTATTTATTTATTTTTTTTTTTAATTGCACAATTTTGCAACTCTGCACTGTGGCTCTTATCTTAAAACCTTTTTTTAAAAAAACATATTTTTTTTTTAAATTTAATTTATTTTGTTTTATTTGATCTTATTTTTAATCTGCTTTATTAATTGAATTTTAATTGTTTTCTTTTAATTTTTCTCTGTGAATTGCCTTCCTGAAATGTGCTAAATAAACTTGCCTTGCCTTATTGAGAGTAGCTTAAATTAAACTGTTAAATATGGAACAGGTTTTAAGCCTCACCTCTACGTATAAATGTGTTCACAGAGACTCATAAACTGACATCAGGTTATATTCTGCCTGCTTTTACTCTCCATGGTTGTTTTACCTGGTCAGTTGATGGAGGTTAACTCCGGTCTCATGATTCTGAACATGAAATATTTCACGTTACAACTTCAAAACTCACCAAATGTCTTCTTTTGCACCAAACTGTAAACAGCTCGTCTCACTCCTGCAGCAGCTCGCTCCAGAAGACGCTAAAACCGACTGTGATGAGTGAACAGCAGAGTGTGAAGACTGAAGGAAAAGCTTCAGGACTTCATGTGAACCTGGGTCAGGTTTATATCTCACAGATTGAAGTCAGTGAGAGGCTAAACTGACTGAATCAAATAAACTAAGAGTACAGCTAAAAAAAACTCTCCAATAAATTTTCAATCTATCAAAGTGGATCTCACGTCACATGGAAGGTGGACATCACATGTGGTTTCTAATGAAAATACACCTTCCCTGAGTATCAGCTTCATCTCAGCTCCTGCAGGTGTTCTTATTTCATTTACTTTCCATCATCCTGCTCCTCTTCACCCTCTACTTACCCCTCCTCACCTCCAAACCTTTTCTCATTTCGTCACCCGTTCCTCTCCCTTTCACCCTGTCCGTCCTTCACACTCGTCAGGCTTCTCTCTAACCTGTCCTTCCTTCATCTCGTCCTCTTCGTTATCTTTCACCATCTTTCCTGCTTAGCTTCTGAATCTCGCTCCTCCTCCTCCCTCCTCCCCTTCTTTCCTCTCAGGTTACCTTCGTGGAAAGCGAGGCGAGGCTTGAAGATGGGAACAAAGATAAGGAGGTGATAGACGAGTCAGATGAAGAGATACGGAGGAGGAGGAGGAGGAGGAGGAGGCTGTTTTCCCACCAGGAGAGCAGGATTCAAACTGTACTTTCCTCATATAGATTTCATCTCCAACCACTTTGACAAACTGCCTTTGAGGGCTTTGACGTCCAAATTAAACCTCACACAGCTCCGAAACTCTCTCGTGGCGCCTATTTTTAGTGCTTTTAATAAACTGCTGTTGGTAAACAATCCACAGAAATGGGTCAAAATCATCAAAAAGAAGCTGAAAGACGCTCGTTTCCTGCTGCGTGGCCTGACAACAGCTTCCCCTGTCTCTGCTCCAGTGGAGGGATCTTTCTGAGGAGGTCTCGACCCCCGGAGGAGGGAAACCGACACTCTTTTCTATTTTTATGGCTCTGGCTGATGATGAAGGGATTTCAGTGCAGCCTTTTGGAGATAATTCCCACTTGAAGTGAATTTGCTCAGTCATGCAGACTAACAGGAATTCCTCCTCATCAGCAGTTATTAGATCAAAAGATGAGCTGTGTGTCCATTGTTGCTCCATCAGAGTCTGATTCTGCAGGTTTTTCGTGATCTATCCAAAAACTCTCATGTTCCTCAGGTTTGATTTTTGAATTACAGCTTCCTTTCTGAACCTCGTCTCCTTCTGTATTTTCCATCTCCAGCACAGCAACCATTTAACACGCTCAGATAGAAACCAGTCATAACTCTACTTGGATGGGCAACAGACCGTGGCATCATGACAAATGAACAACCACTGGGGTTAGAAATTGTATTAACTGCAGTTCCTCGAGTGTCCACTTGAGGCTGACTACAAAAGCAAAGGAACCCCCATAGGCCCAATATCAAAATGCTTATTTCAACAGCAGGATTAAACATTTTAAATCCAATCAAGCATGCTAAGACAATTTAAGAGGTAATTAAAGCTGCCTTAGCTCTAAATTTTTGCCTTTTTCTTGATAAAAGTTAGTAAAAGCCAATATTTCCAATATGGCGGCCTCCACTTTTGGACTTCAGAAATGGACGGCTTGGTGGTGGAGTCATTATCTCTCACATTGAAGACGCTGAACCCCAATTCGATCTCTCTGTTGGTAAATGTTGTTCCAACCCAGCCACTAGGGGGTCATGAGCAAGTGGTCTCTTTAGTGCTGTGGCGACCCCAAAAAAGGAAAGTATCTCCAAGCATCAATAAACGATGAAAGAGAGCCTTTGTCCGTGTCTTTTTCATTAGGCTAACACCTGAGCTGATTTGAAGCAGATCGGCTATCGCAGCCAGTTCAGCTATGGGATGCCCATCAGTCATGTGACCTGAGCTGTTCCCTTTGATTGGGTGAGCCCGCAATCTTATTATCCTCCAAACTGTCCAGTTAGAAAAAAATTCAACCTTCATACACTGTGCTGAAAGTGAAATTTGTGATTCAGGCAGGAGACATTTTTTGAACAAGGCGTAAAAAGGTTAATTTCTGCTTTAAAAATGTCTTTTTTTGGCTTGGTGTGTATGTGATTTACGGTACTTCTGGAGCTAGCCTCAAGTGGACACTGGAGAAACTGCAGATTTTAGCACTTTAGCATTGTCTCATATTTTTACACCAGAGGTTGCCGCTTGGGAAACACATGAAATGGTTTCAAGCAAACTTAGAAAAACTCATCAAAAAGTCGTCTTGAAATCTCATTCTTAACCACAGATAGCCTCACCTCAAAGAATCAGAATTTCAGTCTATGAATAATAATAATAATAATAATAATAATAATAATAATAATAATAATAATAATAATAATAATAACAATAATAATAATAATAATAATAAATAAATAAATAAATAAATAAATAAATAAATAAAATAGTAATAAATAAAAAAATTATAAATAAAAATAATAACAAATAAAAATAACAATAACAATAAAAATAATAATAATAAAAAACTTAATTTATATAGCACCTTTCAAAAAATTGTTAACAAAGTGCTCTGACACATCAAAAAATATTGAAATGAGCGCCATGCTGTATTGAAAGGAAGAGAAACTAAAGGTTGGGACTAAAAAGTCATTACGCAAAAGCAAAAAAAAAAAAAAGGGGAAAAAGAAAAAAGAAGTAGAGTCATTTCTTTAAGGCATGAGTTGTTTCTGCAGCTAATAGAGTCGCCCTCTGTTGGTAAATGGTGAAAATGCAACTGAAACAGAACAGTCTTTGCTTTGCTGTTTGGATCCAAAGGCCACGCCCACTTTCTATTAACATTCAGGCCATTTGTTTCAGATCAAGACACAAGAAGTTGCCCCCCGGTGGCCAAAGCATGAATAAACACTGCTTTAAAAGTAAAAATAACTATTTTATTCCAACAGGGGGGAACTTATCTGGATGATTGGAAGAATCAGTCGGAGTAACACCCGGAGAATACAGCGCTGTGATCAGAATCTCTGCTGCCAGATAATCTGCGTCGAACAGACGAGTCTGATAACCTCTGAGTCCACAGAAGACGCCACGGCTGCTCCGAGACCATTTGTAAAAAATGATTAAAAGCATAATGACTTTACAAATTTGAGAGAAAATGAGATAATCAAGGAAACAAATACGCATTCAAAGAGCAAAACAGCACATTTCCATTTCTATTACCTCTCTTAATGACAAAAATAAGCACGTTTATCGACGGCGGAGGACAAATGTTCCTGTGTTCGTGCAGAGATTCAGATTAGATCTGTGCTTTCTCTGACTTCCATTTCGCCCGCTCTGCAGGGAACCATCTCACGCTATTGATTCGACTTGATGGGTGAGCTTTTGGAATTAAAAATGATAATCCTCCCCCTCTGATTCACAATTTAAAAAACTTCAAACTAACCCCAACAAGTTGTTGTTGTTAATTTTGCTTTTAGATTGAGGTCGTGAACTCTGGAGGGGAGGAATCGACTGGTTTCGTTTTATAGATCGGTTATTTAAAAGAGTGGGAACAGGATTGGAGAGGTGGAAGGTTACAGTTTGTTTCCTGGAGGCTGTCTGAGACTCAGCAGGGGTCTTTTCTCCGCACTAAACTACCGTTTGACATTTCTGACATCAGGAATGTCTCCGTTGTGAGTGTTTTGTCTTTTTGTCTTTATGTGTCTCCTTGTCCGTCATTTCTCTGCGACCAAAGATGGAAAGATTACCGTGTGTGTGTGTGTGTGTGTGTGTCTGTGACTGTCTGCGTGTGTGTGTGTGACTCAGCTCTACGGGGATTCAGAACGATTCTTCTAAAAATGACAAAATGACAGCTCGAGCTGACAACCCAGCCAACACACACTCACCCACAGTCTGTTCTTCTGATACGGCTGCCATTTCTTATCGCCTAAGTCGTCTGACAGCCGCCGAAGACGAGACAGATGGAAAGAGGGACGGATAGCAATAAATACTGAAGAGGAAGAAGAGAGGGATGCAGCGACAGATGAGGGATTGATGGATGAATGATAGATGAACAAATGTTGAGACAGAGAGAAGCGTGAGAGGGATAAAGGAGGTAACAGAGGGAACTTTGGAAAAGTTGCTCTTTATCTCAGATTGATGGATCTAAAATACATTTCTGAAGACATGACGAACGTTTTTATGTCTCAACAAGAGAGAAATCCTCATATTTCAGAATAATAGAGTCTAATGTCTGCAGAACTCCTCGTTCTTTCTCTGAAGGATTCACCCAGCCTGCAGCTGTGAAACAGGCTGTGATGGCTGCAAAGTCACGCAGCAGGAAATGCTCTCCATGTTTGCCCACACTTTTTTAGAAAAAAAAACGTTTTCTCTCTTTGTTTTGGCTTTTACACCTCTTAACTGCAAATATATGACAGTAGTCAGTTAGAGGAGCAGGACGGACGCCAAGAGTGTGTCTGTAACTTTTGTGAAATCCTACTCAATAAATGAAGTTTTCAAAGGAAAACGTTCAAAAAGGGAGACACTTTGATAGCTTGAATCACCGCAAGAGGTAAAAATCCATTATTTATTGTGCAAGGCTAAATATCTTACCTTAAATACTCATCATCCTAACACTGAGTAACAACAAAGTTGATAAAGATACATAAAAAGTCTGGATCCACCCATTTCTTTCCACTCCCCTCTCTGTCTATTTCAGCCAATCACAGCGCATTTCATTAGTCACATGACTTGAAAATGATGACACCATCTGACATGATCTACATGTTGCATCTGGTCTGAAAAGGGTAAAGGGGTGTAAAAGGAAACGATGTTAACCCTTTATCACCCTGTTCTTAAAAGAGTCTGAGATCACACCTGGAAAACTCATCTTCTCTTATTTCAGGAAATGTTTGATTTTTTATTCTCTTGCCCAAATTGTATAAGAGTTACGGTAATGAGAACAGCTTGCATCAGTTATTACCTGTGACTGGTCAGACGTACATTAATTCCTTTGCAGTCCCATAATACTTCAAATATCACCTTAAAGCTTGACTTTTCTTAAGTGCTGTCAGGAGATTAAAAAATGATGGAATTAATTACAGGATTTGTAATTAATTAATCGAATTAATCGCATTTTAATCTCATATCTGCTTTAAAGTCTCCAAATAAAGAATTTGAGTTCTAGGATATTACAAAATTGTCAAATGGGTTATTATGAAATAAGTTAAATTGTGTTTTTTAGCAGGGAGAGGTGGGGGCTAGCGGAGCTTGTCAATCAAAATCCTGCTCGTAAACTACTGTGGGTGAGAGCGGTGCACTGTTTGGATGAGAGCTCAGCATGGATATGAGGAGAAGATGTGAGATGACAGAGACATAGCGAGAGGCTGCAAGTCAGAAAAGTTCAGGCAGCTCACGCTCCAACTGAGGGTGTGTCGCTGGTAGGTTAGAGAGAAAGAGCAGTGCAATCGTGAGAAAAGACGATGGAGATCATGGAGAGAATCAAAGGCTGGAGTGCCGAGATGAACGCGATAAAAAAAAAGCACATTTTGTCCGTTTTTTGGATCAAATACAGGAAGAGAGACATAAAAGAAGAGAGTCCACTCTTCTTAGGTGTTTAAATAGTCAGAGAAAACAAGATTATTTGGGTCTTGAAAGATCATTTAAGATGCTCTGAAACTAGCTGGCAGCCAATGAGTTAATCGCGTTAATTTGCGGTGAAATTAATTAATCTAACTAACATGCTAAAGTGACAGCTCTCTTCTTTAAGGAGTTGTTTGAATTTTCTTGCCCAAATGGTTGAGGGGTCACGGTCATTTAAAGAGCAGGTGGAAAACTGGAGCGCCTGCACTCTGATTGGTTTTAAAGCGTTGAGAGGAACTCTGATTGGATGTTACATATCCTATAACTGCTTCGTACGATGCCAGGACTGTTGTCTATTCCAAGTTTAAATATCTCTGTAAAATGGATTGATTACTAGATACATTTCCTTGAAGCAGGATAACTCAGACAGATGCACGGATCCAACGTTTGAAGACCCGACACCTTGACTTTGTTTTTGGACGATACCCAAACTGATCTGATGTGATCTATCTTAATTTGAGGATGAGCTGGAGAGTGATGTTTTGACAACTTCAGGTTTTTTGAACTTGAGTTGAATAGACGAGCCTGTATTGTCCTGATACTGGGATCAGATTGGTGCATCCCTACTCAAGACCCACCATCTCCTCTTTAAGGATGATTACAACGTGTTTCGGTGCATGACTGCCACCTACTGTGTGGGAGTGAATCACGGGAAACTTTAGTCGCAGTAAAAACTTTCAAACACAACTTTTTTCTCCAGGCATCTACCCTGAAATGGTTTTGACTGCAGGGTAATGAATACGACCCAAAGTTAGACTCCATAAGAAGAAGAATCATTTCTTTCCTGATGCTGAATGTTTGGTTGTGTTGCCACAGGGAGAAATAATGATCCTGAAAAAGACCCAGATGAGGTTAATGTAGAAAAGTCAGAGGTCTCAGCGCACAAACACCTCCTTTTGTTTCACTTTCATATCTGTGCGTTGAGCTGAGAGGTGCTGGGCTGACTGTAGACGGAGAGGAAGTGCAGTCCTGCTCTGATCACTGACAGATCCATTCATCAACACTGAGTTTTAGCTCTACAATCAGCAGGGGGCTAATTACTTCCCAATGCTTCCTAATACACTGCTCACTGAGCTAATGTGTCCACAAAGACAAAAAAAAGCTTGAGGAAGCTTTTCTTTAAGTCCCAAAGATCCACTGAGTGCAGCAAAACAGCCTGAAACCATCACAGGGTGTGAAAGTTTCAGGTGCACCGGGGGAGGCGTTCATCAGGGCTGTTTGTGTTTACAGCGAGTCCCACTTCTCACCCCGAGACCACAATCAGGAAACATTCAAAGTGAGCATCAAGAGGTGTCTTTTTCAGCCCAGAAAGTTTCTGACAGTTTCCAAAGGGATATTAAAACACCCTCACTCCTTTCTTCCACATTTTGAATTTTAAAATCTGGTGAAATTTGGTTTCATTATGGTCGCCGTCTGCTGCACACGCCTTCCATGTTTCCTCAAACTGTCGGATAAAAGGAGAGGAAATGTGGAGAAGAAGCACGGCGGTGGTACGGTGCCAGTCTTTGCACCAAAATATTGTTCCTAATACGTTCATTTCAAGCTCGCTGGCAGCAAATCTGAATTATTTTTGAATTATTCGCCAGATTTGAGCCGACCACAAGGAAACTCCACCAGCGACCAGGTCCAAGGAAAAGATTTCCTCTTTTTCTGCTGCCCTAATTTTCTTTCTGTTTGCCACTTAACATGTGCAGGCAGTTGCACGTGTGTGTGTGTGTGTGTGTGTGTGTGTGTGTGTTTGCATGTGTGTGTGTGAGTTTGATACTGTTGCTGTGTGTTGTGTTTGGGCAGTTCATCCTGGCCCCATAAGGGTTCCTAATGACCAATTTACATAATTAACACGCTGAGGCATGGCAGGCTGCCTCCGCCTCGGTGACACACACACACACACACACACACACACACACACACACACACACACACACACACACACACGCACACACACACACAGACTCAGGGGCTCTGTGGTAGTGAATTTGACTCGAGGCCAAACACTCTCCCCTCCTTTCTTGGCTCTTCTTCCTCCATTTATTCTGAATTCCTTCTTTCACTTCACTCGTCAATTTTCTCATTAAAAACTCTTCTCTTTGTGTCTGATTACTTTCAGCCGTGTTTAATTCAACACTTGACACTAAAACATACCATACTTCTGCATCCAAACACCATAAATAACTCTAAATATATCAGATTTGTCGCAGGCTGTGGAGTCGTCTCCTTGAGTAGGACGCTGAACCCCAAATAGCTCCCACTGTTGATGAGCATTGTTCCTCCAGGCCACTAGGGGGTCACAAGCCAGTGGTCTCATTAGTGCCGGTCCCAAGCTTGGATGAATTGTGTCAGGAAGGGCATCTGACATGAAAACTGTGCCAAATCAACATGCAGAACACGGATCAGGGAATAAAATCTGTGCGGCCACGAAAGAAGCTGAAAATATCTCCTGTATGTTTTACATTATCCCACATTTTAAAAGGAACCCTGCATAATTACACGTTTGACTTATTTGATCACCACTATCTTTTGTCAGTTTGTCTTTTTAAAAGAAAAAAAAAACAGGAAAAGGAAAAAAACAAATTCCAACTCTGACAGTTACAGACTTTCTGTTGTTGAGGCTTTTCCATTCGTGAGATAAACACCAGGTCCATTCAACAAAGACACCAAAGAGGAGCCAAACACTTAGCTGAAAAAAACATCAAGGTGATGATTCCAAATTAAAAATAGACCAATATGGTTTTTTCAACGCCGATACCAACACCGATTATCAGTAGTCAAGGAAGCCAATAACTGATATTTAGGACCGATATTCATTTGCAGTGAAAGTGAAAATATTGGCGTTAAAATTTGGGATAATACAAACTCCAACACTTAACTTTGTTCAAACATCTTTTAGCATCTTAATCAAACAGCTCCCAGGCCCAGCAGCTGTCTTATAAAGTAAAAACTTAGGAGGCATTTAGACGACAACAGTTTTAGGGTGAAACGCCAAGTTTTGTTACGTTACAGTCTCACGTTTGCATGGAAACTGCATTTCGGCGGACCTAAAACGCAAACTTTTGAAAACGGCCTCCAGGGTGGGATTATTCTGAAACCCTGCCAAAGCTGTTCTCGTGTAAAAAGTAAGCCGGCGTTTTTAGTGAAAGCATTGACGTCATGCTCCAGGCAAGCGCATACAACAGACAAACAATACCGTTGTCACGATAGTCGTGGACTACTGTGTTGTGCATGTCTCCTCAATTATCTTTTTATTTATGTATTATCATATTTTATGCAAGAACAGACCAAGATGAACAGATTCAACATCAAAAGGGAGAGTTAAACAGGACGAAACAGGACAAAAAATACAAAAAGACAGTAAAAAAGTAAATTGATTTAAAGAGACAGACAAAAACAAAACAAACAAACAAAAACGTAATTAATACATTAATAAACCATGGTCACAGTACTTTTCCCTCCTTTACACTCAGAGTCAGTGCATGAGCTGTTGAGTGACAAAGATTTCAGAGGCTGCACTTAGTTTAAACCAAAACACCAAATGATTGGCCCAACTCTACTTCGGCAGAGATTTCCCAAAAGCGGCTTCTGGACAAGACAGTTATAGCGCCACCTACAGGCCTGGCATGCTTACTACAGCGTTTTCAGTCCCTCACAGATTTTTTTCACTGTGTTTTAGAATTTTTAGATGAAACGTTGTCGTGTAAACGGGGCCTTAAAATGTAAAAAAAAAAGAGCTCCTAAAAGTTTTCTTCAGTTGGTCAAGTTTTCCAAACATTGGCTCTGTGTGTGACCAATCAGATGGTACTGTGGGCAGGACAAAGCTAGGGGACAGAGTAGTGACTGCAGACATAGAGGCGCGGCTGGATTGGAACTAAAATGACACAGTCTTAAATTCAATTTCTTATCGGCCGCCAGATAAATAAAAGGCGGATGCTGATATGCTTCAAAATGCTTTTAGCACTGATAATTAGCACAGCCAATAACCGGTCTATCTCCAGCCCATATGAATGGTATCTCTGCGCTAACTACCAGTCAAAGCACCAACTAAGAGAGACAAAGGGTTTTCCACAAAGATGTACTCCTGATAAGAGAATGTAAATAATACGGGTCAAACTATGGCTGTATGATTAACGCTAAAAGAGCCAAAATTCGTGTTGACCTAGAAAGGCTTCGCTATGACCTGGACCCAACTATCAGTGAAACCAGCCACACCCAGAACCACAGACGGACACATGTAACAATTAATCTTTGGTATCACAAGAAAGAAGAGCTATTCAGACCAAAACAGTCGTTTTTTTTCAGGATGTAAACATGTCTGAGTCACGAACAACTAGAAAGAGTCTGCCAGAGACAATTTAAATACCGTTTTCAACCAGGAATCTTTGTGTTTTGGAGACAGCCTCTAGTGGACACATGAGGAACTGCAGCTTTTCTACATTTTTTTAACACTGGAAGTTACTGCTTTGATTTGAACCATGCTTCTTTCACATTCTACTGTTTCCCCCCTAAAGTAAAACAATGCTTGTCCAACACCACAATAAACAGCCGTTGGTTCATCCAAACACACAAGATGTTCCATGTTTTAAACACATGCAGCAAGTCTGGAAACGTTCTTCAGTGATTTACGACACTGGCCCCGTTGGAAGGAGCTGCAAAAAGTTAGCAAATAAAAATGCTGGCGAACTAGTTTGACTCTACTTTGTTAAACTTTCCTTCACCCTCTGAATTATGGAGCAGTAAAATGTCAAGCCAGAAAACAATGCACACGTATGCTCGCTCTGTTTCCATCAGCTCGGCTCGCTGGATATTTTGATGCCAGTGTGTCAGCCAGACTAAATCAAACAGGATTAGACGGACAGGACGTATTAATCCCCCCTCAGACGGCGAAAGGCTGACTGCATCACATGGATTAGTTATGAAAAATGATATTTACCCAAACCCAATCAGCTCAATCTATGGCCGGGCAGGGGAAAATAAATAAGGCTTACAGAGGGAAATAAATACGTGGAGGGTTATTTCAGCAGGCTGAGTTTAGACGTTGTTTTTCACAGCTGCTGATGTCGCCTTCCTGTTGTTGGGAACAACTATAATCAGGAAGTGACATGGTGTAAACCTTAAAATGTGATGCACAGTGAAACTTATTGCTTATTTGACCTGATGCAGCAATAACTTCTTCTCCAGGCGTAATGAGGCCTCCTGTTCTCCATCACACACATTAAACTGTAAAATAAAGAGCGGCTGCAAGAGTCGAACAAAAACTGGAGAATCAAGAATCTTTAACCACTCGCAGACTGATTAGAGCTGAAAAACTGAAAGTGTTTTAAACATAATTAATATCATGATATTTGTGGGGAACTTTAGTGTCTTTAGGGACTTCATTTTGGTTTTGTTGCAATCATGATTTTGTTTTTACTCTCAAAGAAGTCCAGAGAAAGCCACTGAACACCTTGGCACCAACCTGCAGAATTACAAAATTAGCAACCAGCTACTTTGAAGACTTGAAGAGCCATTTATACAAAATTGCAAGTATCATAATCACTTTAGGTCTCATCCTACTTTAGTAAGATCACCAGGAGCCATGAATTAGTCACTGTAAGTACTCATTAGACATGCTAACGTGACTAAAACTTCACAGGCTGGAAGTGCACTTCATTTTTCATCATCTAAATGTAGCCTTTGTACTGAAACTACAGTAACTATGAATAAAAACGCATCTTAAAAGTAAGTGCTCTCATAAGATCTCTAGTGCCATGTAAGTGGTAACCTTGGAGGTTTAAAAGTGCCAATGTAAAAAAAAGATAGTTGCAGTTCCTTAAGTGGCCACCAGAGGCTAAATATAAAAGCCAATCAGACAAGTTTATGTTAGCCTTTGTACTGAAACTACAGTAACTATGAATAAAAAAAATACATCTTACATTTGAAGTAAGTGCTCCTATAAGATTTCTCGTTCCATTAAGTGGCAACCTTAGAAGTTTAAAAGTGCCAATGTCAAAAAAAAAAAGTTGCAGTTCCTTAAGTGGCCACCAGAGGCTAAGTATAAAAGCCAATCAGAGAAGTTTATGTAAAAAACACCATTTATACAAAAAAGCAGTTAAAGATGAACAGTGAAACTGTCACGAGGGAAACAAAAAATAAAAATCTAAGATGTAAAAAAAAAAAAGGAAGATCAGGAAACAGATACTTAAAAAACTTTGAAAAAGTCAAATTGACAGAAGAAGAAGAAGAAGAAGAAGAAGAAGAAGAAGAAGAAGAAACATCACGTAAATCAAAACTGGCAAATGGATGGGAAAAAGACAGGATGAATAGGAAATGTAGCTGTTGTTGCTTCACTTCTGTCCCTCATAGTCAAAATTGGTCAAAAGTGCCATTAAATCTCCTTCATTTATAAAGCACATTTTAAAAATAATAAGTTTACCAAACTACTGCACTGTAAAAATAAAATAAAAACATCAATAAAACAATTAACATAAATTAGAATAACACATAGAAACAAATAAGAGCCATAAAAACAGAAGGGTTACGATCATAAAAGAAATTAAAGGACAGGGGTCACACAACTCTCATGCTGAATTTAAAGCCAAAGAATAAAAATGAGTCTCAAGACCTGATCTAAAAGTCGTTAGGGTGACGGACGTTTTAATTTCTAGTGGCGGACTGTCCTACAATTTGGGAGCCGCCACTAAAAAGGCTCGATCACCTAATCAGGGAGTGTAAATGTTTAAAAGGTCAGAGATAGGGATGCACCGGTACAAAAATGTTGGCAGATACCAATATCTGATATCAATATTGCTGTTATGGCTGATAACCAATATTTACCAATATGAATATTGGTAAAACAAAAGCAGATAAAGATGATGCGTCGAGGTAGTTCTGACAGAAAGAGCAGCGCCATCGTGAGAAAAGACGACCATGGAGAGGATCAAAGGATGGAGTGCCCAAGATGAATGCAATCCAAAAAAGCACGTTTTGTCTGTTTTTTGGATCATAAAACAGGAGAGACATAAAAGAAGAGAGTCCACTAGGGCTGCATGATTATCGCAATCGCAATCGCAATCGCAATCGCAATCGCAATGTCAGCACATGCAATTCAGATTTTTCTCCATGATAATCAAGCAAGTCTGTAGACTCATCATGACACAACTTTTTTTTATTGAATCGCGAGCACAATCGCAATCGCAATATTGTCCACCTAATCGCAAATCGCACCTTTTCCCCAAATCATGCAGCACTAGAGTCCACCCTTCTTAGATAGTTTTGGTGTTGAAATAGTCAGAGAAAACAATATTATCTAGGTCTAGAAAGATCGTTCAAGATGCTCCGAAAATGGCCGGCAGCTAATGAGCAAATGACAAACATCAGTCGATACCGATATTGATACCAATGCGTCGTGCATCTCTAGATTTAAAAACAAACAATAAAATCTTAAAATGAATTCTAAAATGAACAGGAAGCCAATGGAGGGACGCCAGAATTGGGGTGATATGTCCAAAAGTTGATCGCAATCTGGCAAACATCAACTTCTGACTTAATTACCCCACTTTAAAAACCACGGGGCAGCATCACAACCACGACCTTGCTTTAGACCACTAAAGGCTGCAAATAAACATTCAAATATGGTCACTTCTATTGTGAAAATGCCTTCAAACGGTCAAAAAGACAAGAAAAGATATAATGATGGTCAACGAATCCGTCAAAACGTCTCCAGTAACCCTCCAGACCGTCTGAACCACTTGATAACAGTCTTTGTATCTAACTGAGCCCCGTCCATATTTACAGTGCACACTAAATGCTGATCCATGACAGTTATCTGAGCCGTTACTCCTCTGATTCTCCAATTAAAGGCCCCTATTTTCCACTTTCCCAAACACAATTACCACTTTAATCCCCTGCTTCACTTTCCCCCACTCCGTCACTTAGAGTTTGTCAGTCAGTTTATCGGCTGTATTCAGATCAGATCCATCATCATCTGGACTGATTGATGGTTTATAAAGAGGGAAACAGCGTCCAGGCGCTGCCAATGTAAATACGATTTGTTGTGAAGAAAATAGAGGAATGCTAATTCACCTGGGAGGGCTAAAAGGGTGTGTGTGAGTGTGTGTATCGACTCACACAGTGAGGGGTGTGTCTGGTGTTGTATTTCCAATCTGCAGTCTGAATACGGAGTCTGAGAACACACTTGACTGCCATAATGAGGTACTCCCAGTGTGTGTGTGAGTGTGTTTCTGTGTGTACAAATGGGCTGAACCCGGGCTTCATAGGCGCCGGGGGAGGGGTGAAAGACAGAGTGAAGAAAAAGGATAAAAGTAAGAAAAACTCTGAGCGCTGAAAGACGAACAAGAATCCCTGGAGTTCCTCCCCCTCTTTCTCCCCCCTTTTATTCCTCCTCTCCCGCCCGTACAAACACGCTCCCTCCTCCCTCCTTTCTTCTCCTCTTCACCCCCTTTTTCAACTGCCCTCTTTATCTCTCCTCTTCCTCCTCATCTTTCTCGCCGCTGAAACACAAAACCCTTGTAATCCTCATGATCCAGGCCTGTCCAGAGGGGCAGGGGAGAGACACGAGCGGCTGAAGGAGAGACGGAGGGAGGATGAGGAAATAAATGAGAGGAATGTGAAGAGGACGGAGAGGACACTGGGCGAGGAAAAAATCATGATTCTTCCTCTGCTGGATTACATTTCACTCCAGAATTCAGAGAAGTTAAAGTTTAGGAGCGTATTCGCCTCCGTCCATAGATCATCTTAAACCATAGAGTCCAACAGGTGCACCCACTCCCACATTTTACACCTTTAAATCTCCACGGGGCCACAGCTCTCTGCCTTTATTGCTCTCAAATAAGTCATCCATCTTTTTGCCCTTGCTCCTTAAACACATCCCTGAGCTTCAAACTGAAATGGTATCACCAGTGTTTCAAGAATGTAAAAAATATCAATTTGTTTAACTATGAAATATATATTTTTTTCCAATTCAACATATCTATTTTTTAATATATAATCTTGTAATCCTGGGTTCATGTCCAGCATGGAAAATCACCTACTCCCACTCTACTCTACTTCCACTCCCCCACAGTCACAAGGATGCATTAAGGTACGTAAACATGGTACTTTTTGATTTTATGTGAATCAGTACGTGGTACTTTTGGCAGAATTTGGTCGGTACCTATTATAGTACCTAATCCAGTACCCATCCCTAGTTAAAGTACAATATATTGGGAAACAATACAACCTGATGAAATGAGCTATGATGCAAAAAAGGGATAAAAGGTGATGCTATATGTTTTGATACAGTATCAAAAAGAAAGAAAGTGATATAATGATATGATTGAAATTATACGTAACAATACCATGTGAGCTGCTGGGATACAATATAACAATGCAATACAATGCAATGGGATGTGACAATACAAAAAAAAAAATTGACATGCTACAATATGATACAGTAAAGCTTCACTTTGGTAAACTGTGGGAGGTGGAGACACGTCCCATATAATCCATGTATCCAAAGTCAATAGTTGATTCATGAATGACGTAGTTTACTTTGACTAAACTGGATGTTATCCTCAATAGGGAAGATGAGCTAGAGCTGCTATAACTGATGTAAAGTTCCTGACTCCATCTCATCAGGTCAGCATCTCATTAAGAACCCAGTCCTGAAGCCAAAGTTTGCACTTTGTTGACGCCTCAGCCCTGCACATGAAGTCTGCGGTAAACATCTTCCAGGTTCGTTTCTGATCTCCTGACAGTGACGGACACATTTCAGGGTTCATGACCATCTGCAGCCGGAGGGAGCCGTGTAAAAAGAAAAGTTTTCCTCCTGAGCCGTGAACTCTGTGATGATCTTTCAAAGCAAACTCTGTTTTAAAATCAGTTCAGGCCTCTTATGCAACCAGTGACAGCCTGTTCATCTTTAATGGAGGTCCTGCCCAGAGAGATGAAACCGCTGATGAGCTGTGATTCAGACAGGAGAGCTGTGACGAGAACAAAGGCTCGTCTTCCTCTGTGCGAGGTTTGGTTTACATCACAGGAGCCCGAGAGAGAGTCTGTGAAAGTCCACCTCCTTTACTCTGCAATTTATTTCAGGGGGGAAAGTGGACGGGTATTTGGCAGCAGACAAAAACCCATCAGAGCGGAGCTATCAGGTGGCTTCAGGACACACACAGTCATCTACTCGCCGCTGATAATAAGAGTCTGTTAGCGCTTCTGTTTCTCAATCCAATCACTGCATGATTCAAAGGCAGCAAAGCGTCTCAGGAGACTCAAACTATTTACATCACATTTTCTCCTCATTTCGCCGCCCGCCGCCCGTGTTCACAGGCCTGTTGCTGTGTTTTCTTTACAGGCCAGCATTCACCTCCAGGCACCAAGCTCTGCTCGAAAACGGTGATTCTGAGAGCAGAGGCTCACACCGAGAGTTCATTTTCTGCTGGTGCTGAGGAACTCCTACGACGCTCTGCTCACTGGATCTGTTTTTAGGATCCCCGAACAATCACAGCCAACGTTACGACTGAAAAAGTCTGAGTCGTTTCTCAACAGTGATAAACACTTTATATAAAACCTACAGGAGCAGTGAAGGTAGTTTCATACCTTTGCTTTTTCTACTTTCCAGCAAGTTTTCCAAAGATCTAAAACCTTAAAGTGACCAAAATGCTTCAGAGTAAAGTCTAAAGATTACACACAAGCCCGTGTGTATCAGATCAGGTCTTGTTGTCATGCCTATAAATACCTCATGAATATTCACAAAGTTTCCAGATAGTTGTACCCCCCTCGGGCCTTTTAAAAGTTACTTTATCAAAACAAACAGAAAATAAGTTCCTGATAAACTTCCATATCAGGTTATCTGAAGTGCTTTTTCATTTTATGCAGATTTAAAGGTGGTTTATGCAGGAAACCATGACTCAGTTTGATCATAACTCTAAAAATACACTACATGAAGCTATGAAACCCCAAAAGATTCATGGTTAAATAAAAAAAAAAAAAAAAAAAAATTAAATAAATACAATTTTTATAAATAACAGACAAATATATACTATGGCCATTAAATTGGAAATTAAAGCAACATTATTATAAAATATTTTTTAATCATTTTTAATATCAAATTACTATAATTAAATATTTCAAAATGATTATTTTAATAATTTCATAGTTTTTAAAATTATATTTTTTATTTATTTTCCAATCTTTTATGTAATTAAAAAAAATGAAAAGTCAATCTTTATTTCATAATGTCTTTTTTAATTTTAATGACACCCTCTTCTTTAAATTTAACAGAATCTTTGGTTAGTCATTAGTTAATTTATCATAAAGTAGTTTACAGAAGCTTGAAAACATCAAAACTATCCTTAAAAGAAAATGTAAAAAAATTAAAGAGGGGGTTTTAGCTTTTTCAGACTTAATTCTGTCCCTGTGGTGCCCCTGTAGTAGCTTTACATGATGTAGAGCCAAAAAATATATATATTTCTTTTCTTTCTAGTGTTTTAGTTACATGACAAAAGCTTTACAGATGAAACACAAAGGTATTGCTGTATTTTGGCTTCTCGTTTTCACAGAAACTGCGTTTAAGCCGACCTAGAGGGAAAACTTTTGGAAAGAGTGGAATTTTTCTGAAACACCACCATTGCCTTGTAAAAAGTGAAAAACGTTGACGCCTTTGCATTATGATTCCATTACGTGATCGGAAACAACGTTAAGCATTCATGGCGTTCTGTTTCTACTTTCTTCTTCCTCTGTTTTGTTTAGTGGAATCATAGTCTGTATAAAACGTGGACTTAGCCTCCGCGACATCACCCGTCTGTTCCTGACACTTGAAAAGAAGCCAATTCGCGACTGCAGCCACATTCGTTATGACACTGGTTGTGAGTTTCTTCGAACAGCTACAGGGCGCTCGTCAGTCACGTGACCTGAGCTGTGTCTCTAATTGGACAATCAATTGATGCTAATAACTTCTAAACCACAGAGTTAGAAAAAAATTCACTCACCGTACAATGTGTGCCGATAGTGAAATCATTTTTTCAGATCTAAACTGTTTGTTGAACCAGGCTGTAAATATGTTTTTAAAGCTGTAAAAGTCTGTTTTTATGGCTCAGCATCAAGCAGATTCTCGATGAACAACGACTTTTAGCACTTCCACATAAGCTTCATTTCTGCTAACTGGATGTGGCCACTTGATTGGAAGCTAGCTAGACTTCTTCTGGTCTGGGTAGGAACAGGTAGTGGTCACATGGGGTGTTGTCTCCACAGTTATACCGCCATCTACAGGCCTGGCATGCATACTACATGACTTTTTACTGCCTTTTTTTTGCATTTTTTAGCAAAATGAGAATGAGAAAGAAAACCCTTTTTAAAGCCTCTGTCTGAAACAGTTACAGCTGCTGTCTCTTTAAGGAAGACCCCTTCCCTCTGATTGGCCAGGCCTCTGGAGGCTAATTTCAGCAAATCTTGTTAAGATCTTATTCAGGGATTTCTTCAACATATTAAAATGTCGAGGTATGAAAATCTGCACACAGTTAGCCTGAACATCCAGCTTTGTTAGTTCATACCCATGTTTATATTTTGGAAACGCAGAGTACCCCCTCTTTAAGGTCTGACCCCAGCTTTCAACGCCATCACCGATAAGAAAGCTAGGGTTTCCTTCATTTTAACACCCTTAGTCGTAGGATATTTTTAAAAAGTTTGGGGCATATTTCGATGTTTCCTGACTCTTTATATGAAAAAAGTCACATTAGATCCTTGCTTTGAATATTTTCTCATAAAGTTTCAGCACAAAACCAGAGCAGAGAGTGATTCAGCAGCTCAAAACGACCCCCATGAGGGTTTTCCTGACCCATAAAATACTGACACTTAACAGCAGATACTTAATGATCTTTCTTTTTTTAATCTCACTTTTTAAATCTCACGAACTAGAAAGAAGTGGTCGCATTGTTTTGGACTTTTAAAAGACGTAACACGACCAAAAACTGTTGGAGATTTTTAAAGGAAACAGCGTCCAAAGCTGATAAAACAGAATTTACAACCACGAGCACTCCAATTTGACTCTGTATAAGAGCTTTAACAGCAGGGTGCTGGTTGTTAAAGATGTTTTAAGAGTTTCTCTGGACCTACAAACACCCTGATGAACAAAACATCGAGAGGGAAGAGGAGGAGAAGCAGGTTTGGTTGAGAGAATAATCGCTTGATGCAGACAAAAAGGAGAAGAAGAAGAAGAGGAGGAGGAAAGGAAATCTCAGAGTCAGCGCAGAGGAGCAGAGCAGTGGTTTAATTCAAAATGATGACAGTGAATGATTCAGGAGATCAAAATGATCCAGGAGATTAAAAATCCAGCCCGTGGCAAACACGGGGGTGAGGAGGAGATAGCGGGGCGGAGGGAGAGGAATCTTTAGAAAATAGTTTCATTATCTTACTCAATCCTTCCTGAAGCTTTGGGAAACTGTTTGAATAGTTGAAAAGAAGAAGAAGAAGAAGAGGAAGAAGTGCGCTCTTGTTCACACACACACACACACACACACACACACAAAGAGGGGAGAGAAATGTAGCTGTAAGGGGAGATAATCTTCAGAGAATAATTTGATTCTCCCATTAAATCCTCCCAGATGCTGCCGAAGAAAATCTGAATGAGGAGGGAAGAGCTCACACACACAATTATCACACACTGATGGCATTCACACTGCTCCATGAAACACACATTTGTTACAGGCCACACAATACACACTTACACACACTTACACACACACACGCGTGCTGCAGGAGTCAGGAAGTGATGTGAAAAGACGAACGCAGCGCTGACAGACAGACGAGTGTGTGATCGTAATTATCCTGATGCTTTTCATGTCACTGCGCTTGATTTGTCGATGCGCTTTCATTACATGGATGTGTGTGTGTGTGTGTGTGAGTGTGTGTGTGTCCCGTCTCTCTGCTGTGACATCCTAGTTCATTAATTTTGACTGCGCTGTATAAACTTTAAACTCCTCAAAGCTCCCGCGTGGCTCAGATGCTCCTTCACATCTCAGAGAGCGTCAGACTCATTACTCGTCCAAACATCTCACTTCATTTAACAGCAGACACACACACACACACACACACCTGTCAGGGCCCGGCAGAAACACCACTTCATGAAGTTATGATCATGAAAATAAAGACTTATTTAGACATCGAATTAGACCAAAGTTTGAGATGTTTGTTCATGTGTCTGAGTCTGTGACTAAACATCTGTTCATGGTCAGTTATTCTAGAAATATGCTCCTCATCTGATCCATCACCCCTGTCCAAACCTCTAAAATCACCATCTGTCAAAACTTAACCGTTAAATTAGCTGAACTGACAGTCCAAAACCTGTATTTATTCAGCATCCAGGGTAACGAAACTACAACAAGCAAGTTTATTTATGATTAAAAGATTAAAATTCAACTAAATGTCAGATAAAAAATAAAAAGATACAAAAAAACAAAATAAAACAGCAAAAAAACTGTAATTTACAGTAGCATGAAGTTGCCACAAGATGGCAGCAGATAAATACTGGGAGTGAAGTTTGTGTTTTCTTAATCTACAATCAAAGTTTTCTGAGATATGAAAGTTTTTCTGCTCTGTTCTTGTTGACCTTAATCCCAGCACTGGACGTCCAGCGCAATATTTAGCCACTTTTCTGACCATTCTAGCTACTCTTATTCCAAAGGAGTCACAAATGTTGCCACTTTTTCAGGAGTTTAAAGACTTTAACGTAAAAACACCTTTTGGGCTTACTTTTCTGCTCTCATGTGCCTCTTTTGTTTTGGTGTTTTTCCACCTCTGCATCTGTCTGGACTTCAGCAGCCTCCTTCCTCAGATGAAAATCAGCTGAGTGCCTCAACATCACAGCATCCTGTTAAGATCAGAAGCTTCAGATCCTCCACAGAAGCTGAATTTGTGGGGTTTTTGTAACAAGCAAATTTAAAACTTTGCTAAAAAAGACAAATGGGACATCCCAGGAAACATTTCATGAGACCCATAAAGCTCAATGTCTGTGAGTGCTTAGATCGGTTTATTTACACAACTGATAATTTGACTGCTATGAAGTCTCGTTCATGTACAACTACAGCCTGTCTGTTTATCTTGTACAATCATGTTTCAGATTTTCTTTTGCAAAATGCACAGTTTTTTGACATCCTTTTAGTGCACTATTATAATTTTTTTTCTTAACTTTTTCATTTATTTATTTATTTATTATGGTTTTTTTAATTTATTAATGTCATGATATTATTTTATTTATTAAATTTTAATTTATTTATTATGATTTCTTGTTTTTTTCTTTACTATTGTAATTATATTATTTTTATTTATTTATTATTATACTTATTATTATGATTATTTATTATTATGTTTTTTTCTTACTACTTAAGCCTTTTTTCCCTATTTTGTATGATTAATAATTTGATTTGTGTTTATAAAAGTTATACAGAGAGAGTGTGCACAGTTTTTTAACATCCTTATAGTGCATTATTTTAATTATTTTAATTTTATTTTAACTTGTGTAAATATTTTTTCATTCTTCTATGTACAAAGCTCTTTATTATTTTTATTATTATTTTCATTTTTCATTGATTATCATTTTTTAATTTTTAAATTTATCTTTGTTTTTTTATTATTATTATTATTATTATTATTATTATTATTATTATTATTATTATTATTATTATTATTAATATTATTATTATTATTATTATTTTGTTCACTTTTTATTTTTATTGTTATGATCATTATGTTTTTTTCTTACAACTACTTTTTTCTATGTTTGTAACATTAAGTGTGTATTTATAATTGTTATACAGAGAGAGTGTGGTTAACCGGAGTCAAATTTCTTATATTTTTGAGATACTTGAAGAAGAAAGGTGATTCTGATTCTGATTCTGATCCTGATCCTGTTAAGAAAATGCTGAAAAACTGTTATCTTATTGAACCGTGTTTTAAAGAAGAAGAAAATATCTGCAGCTTTCTGTAACCCGACATATGAAGTGGCATGACCAAGGAAGAAACACATCTGAAGCAGTCAGAGCTGAATAAAACAAATAGATGAATATGGACGATTATACAGGAAGAAGAAGTTATAAAACAAAGGTACACAAGCACGTTGGTCACGATCCTCCTGCTGCAGAGATTCAGTCAGATACTAAAGCTCAAAGCTCAGAGCAGAGCTGGGCTGAAGGAAGACGTCACAGTTAATGCTCGGTCTGTTAAACCATTAAAGTCTATTTTTAAAAACACTCCAGCTCGACTAAATGTCACAAAAAGCCTGTTTCTGTGGGAGATGAAGGGGAGGGGGGGCACTTGTTTGAGTATGAGTCAGTAAAACTGAACTCAGATCTGCTCCATGTGTGAAAGACATTAACGCTGAACCTGTTGCTGTGGATGGAGTCCACACGCTCAGAGTCCACACGCTCAGAGTCCACACGCTCCGAGTCCACTTCAGGAGGAAGAAATGAGCAGAGTAATGGAGGACGAGTCTGAGGAGAGCGTGGAGTGAGCTGTTAAAGCCATCAGGCTGGGAGGATCCCCGCTGCTGTCCATAAAAGCTTAAACGTAGCAGACAGCTCTGAGAGCCTGCTCCACTCCTCCTCCTCCTCCTCCTCCTCCTCACTTTCTTCTTCCTCCTCTGCTCTCCCAGTCTGCAGCATTTCAGGGTTCGTGTTTAATAAAAGACGAGCTGCAGGTACTCCTTATTCAGCTGCTTCTGTGATCAAAAAAGGAATCAAAGCAGCCAAACAGCCTGCTCTCGCTGCGAAACAACAAAGAGCTGCAGCACAAGCCCACCATAAATAAATTCAAGCAAATCCAAAAAAATCTGCACCGTGGGGGGGCGGAGGCTGAACACGAGGAGGATGAAGAGGCAGAGGAGACGCAGAGCTGCAGAAAGTTTAATTAGATCCAAGTGAGAGTCGGTATCGCTCAGATTCAAACATGAGAAAGTGAGAAAACAATGTTTTCAAATGAGCCGATGGATTCTGGAGTCGATAATGGATTTATCTCAGCGCCAAAACTTGAAATGACTTCATGTTTTCTCTCTTTGAGGGATTGTTTTGAAGCACGTTTCTGCATTCAAGGCGTGACAGTAAATCAGGCGTCCAAAGCTGCAGAGACTCAACAGAGAAAAGATGTTGGGACAGATTTTCAGATTCACCCAGAGGGGACGACAAAACGTGAAGCAGATGTTTCTAGAAGAAGACACTTTGAGAAACTTTTAAGCAAATTTACGAAGCTCTCTTCATCCAGAGATGGAGATAAAACCAACGAGCAGCTTCTCTTCTTCTCTGGTGTGATCCCAAAGCAGCTGGAAGAGCGAACACAAAGCTTTCCAGCACGATGAAGAGACACAAGCCACACTCTGCTGGCTTCAAGAGCAAAGAAAATAGTAGAAAACCACACATGAGCATCTACTCACACACACCCTCCACACACACACACACTAAAACACTGGCAATGGTCCTGAAACTATTCAATCACACCACACACACATAAACACAGCACAGAACCAGTTGGCAGCTGATAAAAGTTTGCTCCAAGTCATCAACTCTGCCTCTCTCCACTTTCCCTCTTTCAGTCTTTTTTTTTCTGCTCCTTTCATGCGTCTCTGCTTCCTTTGATTCTCAGTTTTTCTTTTCCATCAGCTTTTTGTTTTCACTGTTCCCCAACATTCCTCGTATCCTTATTCTGGTGTCCAGGACTCTGTTCTCCCTCCTTTCCATCCTTCCTTCCTTCCTTCCTTCCTTCCTTCATCTGTGGCTCTTTCTCTTTCCTTCTTTGGGTCTGTGCTCCTCCAGGTAGCCATGGTGGAGAGGAATTGGTGGTGCTCGGGATTTGATTGGTAATGTCTGAGGTTAATCAGGGTCATGCTAGAGTTACAAATGTGACTAAAAGTGAAATCTACTCAGGAGTTACGCCATATTTTCGACAAAATTGAAAACTAAATTCTTTAAAAAGCATATATATATGTTTTTTAAAATAAATTTTTAAAAAATATATTTTTTCAGGCTACATTTTTGTCTTTTAATATCTTGAAATACGACATTTTTCTGGACTGGTCATTTGAATGTGGCTTGGATCAGGTCTAATGAGACAGATTTATGAGGCACAGATGGCCTGGTGGTCTAGGTCGTGCCTTATGGGGTTCGCCCTCAAGCACCTGGACCAGGTTCAAGTCCAGCCAGTGGTCTTTTTCTCCAATGTCACCCAGGAAAAAAAAATTAAAATAAATTAATAAAATAGAACAACATGTTTTATTTTGAGTGTTATAATAATAATAATAAAAAAATAAAAAAATAATAATATTAATAAAAATAACAATAATAATAATAATAATAATAATAATAATAATAATAATTTATTATCATTATTCTTAAAATACTTTTTATAATTAAATAATAAAAATCTTGAGAATAAAAATAATAATAATAATTAAAAAATAATAAAATATACGTTTTTACTAAAAGAAGACATAAACTTTTTTTTTTTTTTTTTTTTTTTTAAGTAAATACATAAATGATGCCAAAAAATTGTACTTGTTTGATTTCTTGTAAAAATACTAAAAAAAAGTCTTAAAGAGATATTTTGAGCAATTCAGGTTTATTTTTGAACATCTTGAACAAGACATTTTTCTGGACTTCTTTTATATAAAAATAAGTCAAAGAAACTTGACTGGATAAGGTTGCTGCAGAAAGCAGTGTGTATTTAGTAATATCATAATAGCATATCTGGTGTCATTACCAGAGCTAACTTTTGCATTTCTGTCTAAAAAAGTTAAACATGAGTGAGTTTTCACGAGTGATTCAGTTTGAAATCATAGAATGTGGAGGTCCAGGATCTGGTTTTGTCCCCTCGTCTCTGTTAATCTCCATGCAGAGTCTGCTGTTTGCAGGAGAACAGTGCATGTGGAGCATAAAAGGTGGCTGTAGCATCAGCGGGAACAGACGGAGCTTTTTATTCAGCTCTGCATCTGCCAGCCAATGACGCTCAAATCTGCTCCTCAGCTGTGAGAGTGTTTCTGAAGTTGCTCGACATGCTGTAAACAGAGGCAGGCGACGAGCAGTTCACTGCTTCTGGAGGATGTTTCAATGTCAGACGTTAGCTGTAGGGTTTAAAGATTAATGAGAAGTTGGTTTGCAACGTTCAGCTCTTAAACACTTCAAACATCAACTAAACTGAGTTTCTAACCTGCTGTGAGACTTTTAGACCCCTAAAGCCTGGTGTATACGTCTGCCTTGGCTGATGCAGTTCGTCAATGTGTCTGCTTCAGTGCTCTGCAGTACCCCTCCAAGACACATGAGGGCAGTGTGGTCTGTATGGTTGCTGGATTGCCTTGTTTTGGTCCCGCTATATATCTGCTTAATTTTTTTTTACAATGATTTTGAGCAGAAACACTTAAAACATTCCTCTCCAAAGAGACTTTCAACTGATTATAGTGTTTAAAAAAAAAAAAAAAAACTACTTTTTTTTACTTTTCTTGGTGCACTTTGAGATTTCCAAGAAACTTAAAGTGTGTTACAAATAAAATGTAATTATTTTGTTATTATTATTATTATTATTATTATTATTATTATTATTATTATTATTATTATTATTACTATTATTATTATTATTATTATCAATAATGATAATATGATAAAAATAAAAATAAAATAATAAAAATTATTATTATTATGATTATTTTATTATTATTATTATTACACTTATTATTTATTTTTATTGTTGTTTTTATTTTTATATTTATTATTATCACTATTATTTTTTATTTTTACTTATTTATTATTTCTATTAAAATTATTGTTATTATTATTATTATTATTTTTATTATTATTATTATTATTATTATTATTATTATTATTATTTTCATCACTATACTATTATGATTAAAAATGAGGAAATTTTCCATAATGTTTTTTTTTTTTTGTTCGTAAGTAAGATTTCACAATAAATACACAACTATAGAAGAAAAACTCTGCTCAACATAAATGATGTATCACAAATTTTACCTGCTGCGTTCACACATTGATACACTCTGATGCTAAACGCACATTTTACTTCAAGGTGCTTGACAAAAGACGTCGTCCGAAAACTGGAGTGACTAAATTCACACATTTGCACCCAATCCAGACACTTTCAGGAAATTTTTAGGGGTGTATTTCATGTGTGAACGGGGCTTAAGCCTCGCTCCCATCCCAGACTCTAAACCTAGCGCCGAATACCAAATTTGACTCTTCAAGGATCTTAAAAATCCAGACTCTTCATCACTTTTTATCTTCCCTCAGCCCAAAACAAAACCCAGCAGTATTTTATGATATCTCTCCTCTGAGGAAGGAGGATATCTTCTACCGTGGGTCTTTTCAGGGTTTTATTTCCCTGTCAAAGAGTTTTATTTGTGTGGGTTTTTCTTGTCCAATCAAGGATCTAAGGCCAGAAAGCGCTGCGCGTCATAAAAAGGAGAAAAATCACGATTTAGCCCAACGACCAGCTTCTTCATTTCCTTTCTTCTGTCTCCTGTCTCCCTCCCTCCTCCCTGCATCATTAAGACTCTGGATTAATGAGCTGCTGATAGTCATATATAACGACAACGATGGACACACACTGAGTTCTGGCTCATCTGAGAGGATGTTTGCCATCTGTCTGTGAGTGTGTGTGTGTGTGTGAGGCAGTGTGTGTGTAAAGACAATAATGGAGTCCAGTCAAACACATGCAGCTCACATGTTACACACTGATACAATTCTGGGACTGAGTCCAAGCACAACAGTCTGTGAGGCAGCCTCACACTCTCTCACACACACTCTGGTCTGGTCTGAATTGTGTGTAAGCCGCTGCAGGAAGAGGCGATGACGTGGTGAGGTAAGTGATGAAGTGATGGAGTGAAGAGGAAGATTAATAGGGAAGTGAACAGGATGAAAGCTGCTGATCTCCTGATTCTCTGGAGTTCGGAGGGTCACGATCGACGTCCAGTCGTCTGAATGTGCTGAGGGATCAGCTTCTGTGCCAAAGTTCGATATTTTAAGAACAAACACTGTTGCTTCTTAAAGTCTTTGTGCCTCTTTTATTTAATGAGGTTATTAAATACTTATGAGGTCCAGTAGATAAGAGTAATCTGATGTCACTTACTCTCCGTCTTTGCAGAAACAAGACTCTGACACATCTGGAGTGTACAGAAACTCAACAACTTTTACAGCTGACGTCCTTCAAAGAACACATCAGGGGACACAAGGTGAGGTAAAAGATATCAAATGGAGCAGAAAAGACAAAAGTTGGAATTCAGAGTGCAGCATAAGAATTTTTTAGGGCTAAAAATGTTGTTTGTAGGTCAAGAAAGTCTTAAATCCAGATCCTGATCCTGCTACAAAAACACCCTGACATATTTTCCTCATATCGCCCTCTAATGGACAAGGCTTGAGCAGCAAAAGTGAAAGTTTTAAATCAGGAAATCATAATGTACGGAAGATGAATAATGCCTGAACAGAATTATAAATACTTTATTGAACCCAGAAGGGGAAATTATTTTTTAGTGACAGCTTCTCCCTACAAAATAGTGTCTAAAATCGAACAAAATATAAAATTATAAGATATAAGAAATTACAAAACATACAAATATAAGAAAGTACGAAATAGAAGCACAAGTGTAACATGAAATTGAATGTAGCTATAAAATCTAAGTATGGGTATTTGCTGAGACTATGGGACTAAAATAGGGACAAAAGTTATTATCTAAATATGTGTTGTAAAGAAGGTAACTTTTGCACCTAGGGCTTAAACCAGTGAGTCCACAGTGAAACTAAGAGACTCAGAGCGAGGAGTTGTACAGGCAGGAATGATTTCCTGTAGAAAAAGTGAAAGAAAAAGAGGCTTTTACTCTATGACACAACCACGTTTGTACTTTAAACTCAAAGTATTTTACAAAGTCAACCCAGACAAGTCAAAAACCAAAATTAAGAGAAGTCAAGCACATCTTTAGCCAGGTGCCAGGCCTTTAAGACTTGAGATTCAAAGCTGGTTCCAAGTCTTTTGTATGGTTTACAGTCATTTATGTTTTTTGGACGAGGCTTTAGTCAATTACCAAGTCACAACACGCCACATATGAAGTCAAATATGGAGTTAATTTGGTTCAGTTGTAATATCATGTACCCACAAGATCACAAAGGTCACCAGTTTGACCTTGTGTGAAAGGTTTTCTGTACCCCACCTCTTGCCCTAAGACAGCTAGGATAGGCTCCAGCCACCCATGACCCTGTTCAGACTAAGCGGTAGAAGACTGATGAACGAACATCATGTGTTGTCAGTCATTTCTGAATAATTCAAGGTAGTGACGAGTCTTGTTGAACCAAGTCAGGTACCAAATGAGAGGACGAACATCAAAAGTAAAATCAAGACTAACTCAAAGAATCTCTCTGAATGTCAAAGGAGGTTAAATTCCAAGTTTTATCATTTTTTATTCTGGTTCAGGGGTGGCCAACCTACGGCTCACAAGCCACATGGGGCTCTTTGCCTTTGGGTGTGCGGCTCCTTGATCCATTCATAAAAAAATACATATACAGTTTAGGGATGGGTACCAAATAAGGTACATTTATAGGTACCGACAAATTCTGTCAAAAGTACTGGGTACCCATTCAGGGAAAATCTAAAGGTACCATGTTGAGATACCTGAATGCATCCTTGTGACTGTGAAAGAGTTGAAGAGTAGGTGATTTTCCATGCTGGACACGAACACAGCACCATAGGATTATATACTGAAGAATAAATATGTTTTGTATGGTTTTTACCGAAAATTGGTATCATTGTATTGCACCATGTAAAAGGTACCCATCCCTAACAATGAGTCGTGGTGTGCCGATCAATCTATAAAATTGATATATTGTTGCCAACGTTGGGATCAGTATTAATCAATACTTGGGTGATGTGGTTGATACTTAAGTTTCGGTTTCTCTTCTCTACATGTGTTCCTCTTAATCACTCATTTGCTCATAGCTATTTAGATAGATAGATAGATAGATAGATAGATAGATAGATAGATAGATAGATAGATAGATAGATAGATAGATAGATAGATAGATAGATAGATAGATAGATATAGATAGATAGAACTTTGTTCTGCAGTAAAAACAGAAATTTTTCTTTGACACGGCTGAAAGTATGATTTTAAACACACATACAAACACAGTACATCTCGCTTTGAAAATTGGAAATTGATTGATTTTCCTTTTATTCTATAATAAATCTAAATGTGTGAGGAGAGGTTAGTCAGGTCCTGAGTCTTGCTGAAAGTCAAACGAGCAAAACATTAGTGAGGGATTGACTTCTCCTTCACTGCGATCCTTAAACGCATCAGCTCAAATGAAACACTTCTTTTGGCTATAAATGGTCGGCTTGGCGCAGCCTGCATTTCTGTACCAGAATCTCAAAACTCCAGGCCTGATTGTTTTCACTTCTCGGGCTGTCAAATTAAGTCCTCACAGAGACAGTTAAGTCCCGATCCAGCGCCAAGTCCTCGTATTTGTGAGCCTGAATCGAGTCCATGCCTCAAATCTCACGTCTTCAGTCCCACTGGTTTATATTTAGATTTTTGGGGTTTACTTTTCGGATAAGATTTCAGATTTCTATCCCGGAGTTGTAATTACAGTTGAGGTTAGGGGATGGATGTAGACAAGGGAGCATGTTTGAGTTCATATGACTGTGGTTTGCTCTATTTGTTCAGGAGGACGGACATGAAAGCCAAGCAGAAAAAAGAAAAAGCAAATTGAGCGAGACAGGACTTATCAATCGTAGCCGAGACACCGCAAATAGACGAGGGATGAAAGATTTAACCCTGAGAAAGTAATGTCTTCAGGCTCTGTCTCACACACACACACTCTCAGAGGCGGACGCTCCTATTTGCTTTCCTAAGATTTGAGCAAGTGACAAGCTACAAGCGCCCATGGAAGGCTGAGAAAACAGAGCAGTTTATGGGAACAAGGACTATTTAAAAAAGCAGCCGTGGATAACACAGCAGAGCAGAGAGGAGGGAGATACTGGAAACATGGAGGCAAGAAGGAAGCAGTGACGGACGGGAGACAGACAGCGGGGATGTGGGAACACACACACGCTGCAGTGACACGCTTTAATGTGAGCTGGCAGACGGGGAGCAGACTGAAGCAGATCATAGAAAGCAGCCATTCAGATCAGACCAGCATTCAAATCCAGCGGTCACACTGGAGGGATTCAGTTTGGTCCAGTTTCTCCAGGGCCGGGGCCACATATTTGGACTTTAAACGCTTAGAAATCATTTCACCAAGTGACACATTTAACTTGTGAACTCTCTGAAAGCATTATTCGAGGAATGTGACCTGAAAAAACACGACTTGCAACGGCTTTAAGTCACAATTTCAGCTTTTCTTTGTTTTTCTCACTATATCCACACATCCCTCCTGAATACAAATTAATCCAAAATGTTTTTTTCAGCCAATAAATTGATTCTTATTAACCTGAGAGCAGCTTATGGCTAACTTCAGCTTCAAAATAAAGCAAGAGCCTGCTCAGGCCGCCATCCAGCATCCCAGACTCACCTGACAACCAGGTATGTGACGATGGAAGACCAAAAAGGCCAAAATTAGAAATAAGTAAAAATGAAAAAGAAAATGAAACTAAAGAATGTCTTGGCCGTGGAACACTGGACCAGCTCTATTCCCTTGCAAGGCTGATAGAGGGCGCATGGGAGTTTGCCCAACCAGCCCACATGTGCTTTGTGGACTTGGAGAAGGCTTTTGACCGTGTCCCCCGAGGTATCCTGAGGGGTGTCTTTCGTAATTATGGAGTCGATGGCCTGTTGTTACAGGCTGTTCAGTCTCTGTATTTCCGGGGTGAAAGCTTGGTCCGTATTGCCAACAGTCAGTCAAACTCGCCCTTTGTTTCTGATTCTGTTCATTACTTTTACGGACAGGATTTCTAGGCCCAGTCAAGTGGTGGAGGGAGTCAGGTTTGGGGGTCTTAGGATCCCATCTCTGCTTTTAGTGGATGATGTGGTCCTGTTGGCCTCATCGAACGCTGACCTCCAGCTCGCACTGGGGCAGTTTGTAGCCGAGTGTGAAGAAGCTGGGATGAAGATCATCACCTCTAAGTCCGAGGCCATGGTTCTCAGTCAGAAAAGGGTGGACTGCCCACTCCAGGTTGGGAGAGTCTTTGCCCAAAGTCACTGTCGCTTCTTGGTCCCGCAGGCCAGAACCAAGCGATACAGAACAAGCTTTTTCCAGCAGCTATTACAAAGCTTAATAGCGAGGCAAAAAGATGAGGGAGTCTCATTGAACCTTTGTATCTGGAGAGATTTTATGTGACTTTGTGGCTCTTAATGACTGGCATTTTTCGTATTGTACTTGATTGTTGCATTGTTGTTTATCTGTGTGTCTTGTCTGGACTGCTGAGTTCCTGCCTGCAAACCAAATTTAACCTTTGAACCTTTGAAGTGGAGGAGTTCAAGTATCTCGGGGTCTTATTCACGAGTGAGGGGAAAATGGAGCAATGGAGAGATTGACAAATGGATTGGGGCGACGTTGGCAGTGATGAGGACACTATACTGGTCTGTGGTGGTGAAGAGAGCTGAGCCAGAAGACAAGGCTCTCAATTTACCAGTCAATCCACGTTCCAACACTACATTCCTATGACCACAAGCAGTGGGTCGCCACTGGATGAACAAGATTGCAAATACGAACAGCTGAATTGAGCTTTCTCTGCAGGGTGTCTGGGCTCAGCCTTAGAGAAAGGGTTTGGAGCTCAAACTTTCGGAAGAGGCTCGGAGTAAAGCCTCTGCTCCTCGGTATCGAGAGGAGCCAGATGAAGTGGTTCGGCATGCCTCCTCGCCACCTCCCTGGGGAGGTGTTTCGGGCATGTCCAACTGGGAGGAGACCCCAGGGTAGACCCAGGACACCGTGGAGAGATTATATCTCTCAACTGGCCCGGGAACACCTTGGTATCCTCTCACAGGAGCTAGTGGAAGTGGCCGGGGACAGGGGTCATTGGTCTTTGCTAATGGCACTGCTGCCCCTGCGACCTAGACCCAGATAAGCGTAGGAAAATTGAATAAAATGAAATCTGAAAATGTCCTCAATTCTAGTTATAATGGAAACACCAGCAAGGCACAATTGTACTTTCTCAAAACATCAGAAATATTGCTTTGATTTTGCAAAAAGTTGTAATGGAGATGCAGCTCTTGAGAGATGTGTGGTGAATTCCTCTCACTGTGGCTGTTGAAAGTCATATCTGGTCCATTTCTGCTCTCACTTGTGGATCCACCAATAGGCAAAGAGTTCAACCCAAGACACACTTAGGACCGCCCCCTTATTTGATTAACATTTCCTTCTGTATTTCATGCTGGCAGTGTCTGCCAAAAAAATAAATTTATAAATAAATATTAAATTATATATATATATATATATATATATATATATATATATATATATATATATATATATATATATATATATATATATATATATATATATATATATATATATATATATTATAATTATATAATTATCATTTATATAATTATTATTATTATACTTTTTTTCTTTTTTTTTCTCATTTTGGCTATTCTTCCTGTCTGCCAAAAAAATAAATTTATAAATGAATATTTAATTATTTTTATATATATATATATATATATATATATATATATATATATATAATTATTATATTATAATTATATAATTATTATTTATATAATTTTTATTATTATTGTTTTTTTTTTCTTTTTTTTTTCTCATTTTGGCATTCTTGGTCCTCCATATGCAACAAGTTTACTGTGACTGCTCAAACTGGGCTTATGATGACCCTGTGATCCAAAATGCAGCTCTGTTAGACATTGTTCTGTTCCTGCTGCAGGTTGGAAAAGCTTGCGAAACAATCCTCATGTGGGGTTATAAACCCAGAAAAGAAAAAGCCTCAAATGGACAAAATAACCCTGCAGGCTTTGGTGACCAAGTATAACAACCATTAGTGTTAAAGGTGGCTTGTTCCTGCCAAATCCGTCCACATAATGGCGTTTTAGACGTTTTCAAATCCAGGAAAATGTGCACCAGATAAAAAAGAGCACAACCCAAACCTGAGACAGACAATCCTTTTTATACCACAGAGAGAAAGTCTTCCAGTCTGAGAGCATTACAGAGGTTTAATGTCCCTGCACATCAAAAGTACATAAGAGTGGTCATAAAGAGACGTCATTAGAGCGTTTCACAATGGCTGTTTCTACGAGACGTATGCCTGGCATACGCAGAGGGGAAAAACACAATTATGAAGCCAAAACAAGCAAATCTGAAAACTAAATCTTTCACAGAAAAAGCCACAGACTCTTGTCTCTTTTTCATAATCTTTGTATCTGGAGTGGATCATTACTTTGTATGGCTCATTTGTTGGTCATGGACACCAAACTTGTTTTGTCTTGAGTGATATTTTTACTTTTTTTTGCTCCTGTGTTTGTCTGGAGATCCTACATGTAACCATGACTGCATTGTTTACATGTGAGCTCAGTTATTAGCAGCCTGTAGCATGTCAATGCTAACTGGTGCAAGGCCGGATGTTTCCTAACAAAGTGAGGAGAAGGAGGTGAGGACGACGTGCTGGTTCTCAGGTATGAGCTAAGAAGTGACGACATGGACCTGTCCTTCCATCCATTGTTATTGGGAACGTAAGATCTATCTCCAATATGATGGATGAGCTAGCCGTGCTAACCTAGCAACAGAGGGAATACCAGAAGGCAGAGTAGCAGAGCTAAAACTGGACACCAAAGCCACATTGGAAGCATTGAGCAGACATCAATAAAGAATTGTATTGATAAGCAGAATCAATCACGGCATTGGTATCAATCAAATGTTATCAATACTTATCCCTAGCTAAGAACAGCAACAAACAAGGATAAAATGCAGGAAATGAATCAGCAAATATTCGACAATATTTTCCAAACTAAACAAAATACGTTTCTCTTTGTACTTGAGAAAATGATATACTCACTGAATGGCGTCTACACTAAGATTAACCAGTTGATCATGACTGTCTTCAGGAGGTAAACAGACCAAAAAATGGGTTTGAATGGGAGTACCAATGCTTACACAGTAGAAAGTGAGTCTGCTTTAGTTTTATACTGAGGAGAGTTTTATAATCTGATGGGAGGAGGTTTGAACATCATTTAGTCTTTACAGCCGTCTCTAACAGTGTATCTCCACAGTTTAACACTGTGTCTGTCCTGTAAACTGGCAGTGAGGACATGTTTTCCCACACCCTGTCTGTACGCTGAGACGTTTTGTGTACAAAGCTACATCAAAGCCGCAGCAAAGCTAGGTGTGGTCACCGCCCAACAAACCAAATCCCGACCACACCTCGCCGCGATGTTTGCTGTGATGGACAATGAGGCTCAGAGGAAACCTTTTTAAAGTGGAACAAAAGGAATAAAAGTGCACAACACGGCATGATGGGACACGTCAGACTGAGCTACTGTGTAAGAGGGAAGCTGGAAAACACAACCATAGGGCAAAACATGAAACAGCTTCAGCTTGAGTGATAAATACGTCTTAAAAACACACAATGACAACAAAAAGAGTGATGTTATTGGAGATAGATGTTAACTATCCTAATCTATGTCATGATGAGTGTTTTTAACCTTTGTGTAACGAAGTTGGTCCCACTGAGATTTAAAACCTATTTTTAAGGTAGACCTGGCCAAGATAGGCAGCAGCAAAAACACAAAGTTTCAGATAAGAAACACAAAATGAGACAAAGTTCAGTCAATAAAACACAAGATAATTGATTAAAATCACGTTCCAGGAAACAACTGTTCAAACAACCAAGCTAAAACACTGACATCTTATAGAGCCAGCCTCCATTCCATGTCCTTCATTTTAGATTTAAAGGTCCCATATTGTACAAAAATCACTTTAAGTCTTTTAGTGAAATTTGTGGGTCTTTGTCTTTCCTCCCAGCCCACAAAATGTGATATTTAATGATAAAACCTGCACTTAGTAGAGCTTGTGAATGTAAAATCCCGACCTAAAACGAGCTGTTTGGATTCTGGGGATTTGCCGACGTCAGCGATTCCCTTTTTTGACCAATCAGGAGCAAGTCTGACCTGATTGGTCCACTAGAGCAGGTACCCCCCAAACCTCCTCCCGCCAACAAAAACCAACAACAACCAACAACAGTGGATGCAAGCGCAACTTGGGTGCAGAAGCACTGCTAAGTGTAACGCTTTGTCAACAGATGTGGAGGAGATAACCACCAAAAAACAGATTTTTGACGTAATATCACCACTTTGACGGATGGTAAATGGCACCCAGGTTTGTAATATAGCAGTGAGTGGACAGAAGAGATCAGCGAGTGGACAGATATTGGGCGGACAGACATTTTTAGCGAAGATATCCAGTGAGAAGACTTTAAACAAACAACTCTCACTCGATGCTCATGACTGTATTATCCGTGGACTCATACCAGACTGTGACAGACCAGGATGTAAACATGTGTCAATAAATCAGAAACCCTCCCAGACCAAAAAAGCACATACTGCTGAGACTCCCGTAATTCTACTTTGGTCATAAAATCTACTCCTGTTAATCATAACTTGTAGGTTCACTCATTATTTACAGTCCATATTGAGTCCATGTTTGGTCAGAACCCTCAGCCCCAAACCATTTTTTCATTAATTATGCAAAGTCAAATCTGTATTTTGAGTCTCAGCAGTTATTATTGCTTGTTTGTAGTCAAACCTGGTTAACTAAGGTTGGATAAAGACCTGCAAAAGTCTCTGGTGTTTCAGAGTAAAGTGTGACCCTGTTAACTGGTGACTCTCGGCCGTTAATCACTGACACTGTTGGCTGAGAGTCACCAGTTAGCATGGTCGCTATTAACTCCAAAACACCGGTTGCTTTGTGACAGTCAAAACTTGATAAACGTTAGAAATATAGGCTCCTCTGTTGTATAGTATCATTCCTAAAAACTGGCTACAGAACAACCGTACATTTTTATGCTGATAACAGGTTGAATTTAGTGTTGAAAAAATGCTAACTTGTCCGAATGAATGAAGCTAACCGCTGCTCCTGTGGTTCGCTATAAAAGTGGACCTAATACAATTTAATTTACCATATATTTAAAAAATCTTTTTTTTTTTTTATGTAAGCCATGATTCACCCTGTTTTCACTCAGAAAAGTGGGCTCCACAGAGAATCAAAGCGTACAGGTACACGTGGACTCCAGGCCACATCAGGTTGAGACCTGTTTGGGGGATTTGTTGGATCTGGTTTGGATATCTCTGCTGTCCGTTTGTATATAAACACAGTTCTCACTGTAAACCTTTATCCTCTTGAGTTTGACATCAACATAACTTGGAGCTAAACTTACAATCCCATCCTTTATGAGTTACAGTCCCTGAGAAGTGAACATACAGTCATTTAAACGCAGAGCTTTTTTTGTGGTAAAACTTTAGGGTTGAGTGTTTTCTTCTTCGAAACTCTGCAAACTTTGGTTTCTTCTACCTTCTGATCTTAGCTTTAAGGAAAAAACACTGTTGGTTTGTTTGTGTATTAAGTTTTGTGACAGTTGCCTCAGTAACATCAGGAGAAAAACCTCCATAATAAGGGAGAGTGGTGAGTGTGAGGAGACAGAGTGGTGTGTGCTGAGTGTCAGTAATTGGCTGATATGCGAGAACAGTATTTGTAAAAGGGGGGCAGCAGAGTCTCAGTAAGAATTCATTACTTTCAAACGGCCCGAAGCCTCCAATTAACCCCTGAACCGAACCCGGGCCCTGATTCACACACATGCACAAAAGCGCACACAGCCGCCAAAATAAACACCCAGCGGTGCTCATGGGAAGCCCAGAGCTGTCTGGAAACGGCGAGGGGTAGGAGTGAAAGTTGAAGACAAAGAGCAGAGTGTTGAGTTTCAGGCGTCACAAGCCGAGATTTCAAAATAAAAGCCAGAGGAAGTTGCATGTTGTCTTACCTGGTCAGTGTTCAGGCCTGTCGGTCTGCGATGACATCAACCGCCTCGATCTCCTGAAGGAAACAAAACACATAACGGATTTGTTGGTAATCTGATCCCTGAGGTTTCCTGAAACTCAGAGGACTTGCTGACACGCCTTCAGGGTTACACTCAAGTTACAGGTCACAACCAGGTGACATATTAATCACTGATTGGCCAACAAAGGGTCTGCATCATGTTTCAGGGCAGAACTGTCGCTTCCTTGTCCTCATTTAAACCACAATCACTGCCGTGCTGCCTCTCACAGTCACTCCATCCACTGATTTCTTGTTTCTCATGTGTTAAATATGTCACCGTCATAAAGAAGTGACAGCGGTTAAACTGTCTCCAAAAATAACAATTATTTCTTTATGAGTCTACTTCGCAGAGACCGTGTGGTTGGTGGTCAAAGGGTGGGACTCTAAAGGACAACAAACCACTGAAACAAACCCATTAAAACGTAATGACACTTAATGAAATGTGTAAGTCGTTTTCATCACCTCCTGTTTCTCAGGCTTCGTAGCGACAGATATCAAAACCACACACAGGACCAATCACTCAGAGAGGTCTAAAGAAAGATCCAGGAGATTTTACTAAATGCAGGTTTTATTTCACTAACTTGGTTAAATTCAACACTTTTCTAATCCACAGCATTGGTCTGGTCAGTGTTTAATCAGACTAAACACCTTGAATTGGCTTCCTCCCAGCCCACAAAATGTGATATTTAATGACAAAACCTGTACTTAGTAGAGCTTGTTAATGTAAAATCCTGACCTAAAACAATCTGTTTGGATTTTGGGGATTTGCCAACGTCAGCGATTCCCTTTTTTGACCAATCAGGAGCAAGTCTGACCTGATTGGAGAAATCTGTCCAGCAGCGCGGAGGAGAATGCCAAAGTTGAAGAGCCATCACTGCTCTGTTTTTGGCTGTAAACAGCCACATAGTTCCATGCACAAGCTTCCCATCTCAGAAGAAGACAGACTAAGTGTCTAGAGTTCATTTATCACGGAAATGTTCCAGCTACACTCAGTAAAACTGTGCATGTGTGTGCTACTGCTGCTTTTCCAACTTTGGACAGTCCAACAGAGGGCTAGCCAATAGACTGGTCCTGAATCCAGGCGCATTACCAACCATCCTCCAACAAACCTGGGACCCTGGAAATGTGAGTATTTTAAATGCTGTGTGCTGTGGAGCAGATGGAAGAGCTTTTCCTCAGTGTCCCCCTGTCTCTGTGTTAGCTTCAGGATGCTAACTCTAGCTGCGGTTAGCCTGTTGTTTTAGCCTGTAAAGTTACGGTAAATGAGCTTCGCTGTTTTCTAAACATTGTGCACTCGGAGCTTGTGGCACCGCTCTCAGTGACGTGGAAGAGCGGGGTGGTATCAGCGGTGGCTCATTTACATATGAAGGCCACGCCCACTAAATCAGAGCGTTCTGAACAGAGGGGCTATGAGAGCCTGGAAACAATGCTGCGGTGCTTGATTTATTGGCTTTTTGGACCAAAACATGTTACTACCATTTCATGAAGACATCAATGATCCAGATTAAACTGCAGAAAAGGAGCAGGATATGGGACCTTTGAACAACTTGAAACAAGACAGTTGAATGTGGCTCAAATCAAGTATAACAAGACAATTTTTACCTAAAATAAGAAAAAAACGCTTGATAAGATTTCAGTTTTTTGAGGTGTATAGCTGCTGTGCATGGCGAGATTCAGCCACCACCACCAAATTGGTGCCAACCAAGCTTTTCAAGTGAAAGAAAGTAAACAGTTAGCATTAACTACTGATGCAGAATGTTAGCATGCTAATGATACATGGGTTTAACCCCACTTTTGGGGAAAGGAGATGCTAATTTCTTAAAACTAGCTAAATTAACTCTTGTATTCTGCTTCAGATCTCCTGTTAATATCCATTAAAATTTTATGACGGTTTTTAGGCTGTTGTGTTTTTTTTGTTTTGGTTCCAGATGCAAACCACTTGGTGAAGACTTTACTTTTGTTTTCTGGTCATTTTAAAAAAGATTTTGAGAACCTACTTTCAAGTATCCTCCCCCGCTGCTGCATTAAGAGTGATACTTTGGGACTTATTAGTTCCAGTAAGTTTTAATACGTCCTGGACACTGAAAGTGTTATACAGCCGCCTGTGAATCCCAGTAACAGCGCTGTTAATTAAACATAATTAAGTCTGAGAAACTGCCAGAAATCTTGTTTTATCTACCGTGGAGTAAAAGCATATTACTGTCTGGAATAATAACAAAAAGCTGCAGCCGTTTCTTCATCAGGGCATGAATTAAACTAAAGACATTTTAATTTTGTGATAATACAAGAAGAGAGCTTCAGTTTTGCTCTCATGACGATAACGTTTAAGCTCACAGGCGAGAAAATAAAGAGACTTTTTAACAGAGGAGATAAAGGAGGAATCAATTTGGGGAGTAATCTTCATAATGAGACAAGCAGACAGACAAAAGCCGTGGGCGTGTAATGAACAAAGAGAGTCTGCGGGTGTGAATGTTGCTGAATAAGCTCCGTACAGTCAGATGATTCACAGGTATCTCTCCTCCTGCAGCGCTCCTCTCAGGCTGACCAGAAACACAACCAAACACCGGCTTTACTCCGCACCGAAACAAGTCGCAAAGCAGCTCCAGACTGAGGCGAGACTGTGTGTGTGTGTGCGTCTGGAGTGTGTGTGGCGTGAAGTTTGTTTGGCAGCACTTCTAACAATGTTGAGGCCCTCGGTGCTCTCCAGCAGAATGGCCCAGTCTGTCTCCACTCTATCTCAAAGAACCATATGCTGGAGGATAGTGGAGCCGACTACCGTGAGTGTGTGAGTGTGTGTGTGTCCATATGTCTGAGCACCTAACATCCAACATCTAAAACATCCAGATGGCGAAGCATCAGTCGACACACAATGTTTCCCTCCATCATCAGGAAGTAGCTTGAAAACCGTTAAGACAATAAATATTCATCATGTGAGCTTCGGGGAGCGACCACACTTATCTTATTATGGTAAGAAGAGCAGATATATGTGTTTTTCTGAACCCCAAAACAGAATAAAGATGACATGTAGAATAAAAGAAAGAGTGGTTTAAATTTCCCAGAGGAGAAGATTTAATTTGAGTGAGAGAGAAAGAAGCGGCTTGTTAAGAAACAGAAAATCTCTTTGTTTACATCTGAAGCTCTGAAAGGCTTTGAAATGAGAAGCAGGAGCTTCATCTATAGGGACTTATTTCTCAGGTTGAAGCTTTATGATAACGGTTAGGACTTTCATGTGTTTAAAGCTCCTGTGTGGAGTTTATAGCTGCTCATGAAACAAACTGAAAGTGATTCTGATATCTTTTTATCAGCAGAAAGATTAAAGAGGGGTACTGTGCTTTTTTTAGGCTGTAAACTCTCCCTCAGGAAACCCCTGCAGCTTTATATGATTTACAATCTGATTTCCCTCACACTGGAGTTTTAAAAGACTTATTTCAGTCAGTGCATGCAACATTTAGCTGCTGTCTCTTTAAGGCGTGCTACAAACCCCCCTTCCTTCTGATTGGCCAGCCGTCTGGTGACCTCGGTGTTGGAGGCCTGTCCTTACTAAGTGCAATGAACACGTTTGGAGGGTGTTAAGCAATAACAGCAAGTCTGATGATGACTTTTTGATGATTTTGTAAAGATCGCTGAAGGATTTGTTTTCTTCATATTATTTTTATTTCGTTTTTTTTCTATTAAAATTCTTTATTTTCATTTTATTTTTCTATATATTTATATTTATTTATATATTTTCTATACATTTTTCTGTATACTATCTAGTTCTCATCGTGTCGTAAAACAGCGCTGCCTCTGCTGCAGAGCCACAGCTGGCTACGAGGCGCTCGCCGCTTAGTGTATCAGTCCGCGCGCGGCGTGCCAGATATAAACAAACGCAGGTAGTCTGCCAGGACGAAGAGACACGATGAGAACTAGAGCCTTATTTAGCGGTGTTTATGTGTGAAAGTAACGCACTGAAAATTCTCTAAATAAAGCGTGAATGCAGACCCATATCAGATTTTTTCGGTGGGAGTCCGTTTATTTGTGTTTTTGGTCAAGTAAAAAATGGCCCCGTCTGAGTGCAGAGGAAACCGGCAGAGGAGCAGGGAGGGGGTGTTTGGTGCGAGCGCTCTGGGCTTCTGCTGCACAAAAACACTGCTGTAGGGGTAATTTCTGCCCTAAACCTTGTGATAGGACCCAACTTGTTCCATCCCGGAGTATCACTTTAAGAGGAGCATATGTAGAGAAGAGAAACTGAAACTTAAGTATCAATCTCATCGCCCAAGTATTGATCAATGCTCAGCCCAACGTTGGCACCAATTTATCAATACTTAAGATTGATCAGCAATATTTTTCTTAACCCACACTGAAAGGAAAAAGCCACATGTGCAGGTTGGCCACCCCTGTTTTAGACCCTTATGCTCAGTTTACTGACAGTTTTGGTATTTTTATGACATATAAATATGAAGAGGTTTGAAAATCTTCACACCTGTAGTCTGAACATCCAGCATCGTTACTTTAAATCCATTTTTTTAAATATGCGAAAAAAGACTGACTGCTAAAAGAAAACACGACACCATGTTTTTGGTAAAAATCACTGATCATGTTCGCCATATTCACAAGTGCCACTCTAAACTCACCCTCTATTACAGATGGAAGTCCATTTATCAAACACGCGTCGCCAGATTTTCAGAAAAATTAGATCTGTGTGAGTGAACAGACACATCACCTTAAGGTCTCCTGCTGATCTTGATATCATTTCTCTAAGAGGTACAGACAAGCCAGTATGTTCAGGGAATGAGGCTGAGTGAATCACCAACGTACAGGTCATTGATCATGAGTTTAAGTCTGTTTCCATAAAGTGCAGCGGCTGCCTCAGGCGGGGGTATGGTGTGATGGGAGACCAGCTAAAGCTGAACCATCCCAGTGATCGTGGAGCGCTTTAGAAAGAAAATAAAAATGTGGAATCAGGTTGAAATATTAAAGGAGAAGGAAAAATTTAAAGCACCATAACTGGAAAAGTTAAAGCTCCTGTGAGGTGTTTTTAACTGCTCATGAAAGAAACTGATGCTGACTTTTTTGAGCTAAAAAAGCAAACTGAAAACAGTTTTTTACTTCAAAGACTCTCCTTTCTACCATTTGTCCAGAGGGGGCGCCAACTGAAACCCCACCTGAATGTCCCTTACAGGAGCTTTAAACACAAACTCAAAATAAAGTCAAAAAAATGACACAAACTTCAATTTTGTGCTTTGGAAAGAAGAGCTGAGTAGCAACCTGTATATGTGAAGACAAACAGTATTCTCCAGGAGGTTGTGTTGAATCGTGAGCGCTGCTTTCTTGACATTAAAGAGGAATCAGCGAGTGACATTGAGTCTGAATCTTTTTTTTATCCGAGGACAGAAAGATCTGAACATATCTGAAACATTTCCCAGCATTTATTGGATTTTCTGAAGGTTATTGTGTATTCTTCTCTCAGCTCACCCTCCGCTGACCTCTTTCATTTTCACTCTATTTTCAATAAGTTTCAACAACAGCCTCTGAATCCGTAAATGGCAAAGGATGTGTAGTTCAAATTTTAATGAAATGAACTTTTTTCTTAAAAAAAACACATCCATTTTACTTTCTGGAGATTCAGCTTTCTGACAAAGAAATTATGCATCAGATTTGTCTGATTTAAAGTCGTACCGGTGGTGTGAATGCTGATTTCTCAGTGTTTGGCTGGACTTATTAAAAAACCAGGCAGACGGAGGACAGACACACACAGCAGGTCCAGATTGAAGGCTGGGACGCCCTCTGCTCGCTGTCTGACCTCCACGCCATGAAAACACCACACACACACACCACGCATATATAGTGAGTCATGTGTCATGTGCCAAGGGAGACGGTCAACAATGGGAGCCATATCTGGAGACAAAGACCACAGACTCTCTAACAATCACTAACACACAGCGCAAGCTCATGCACAATGATGCATTTATGTGCTACAAGATTATAATGTAGCATCACAAAGATAAACCATTCTCTGATACAAATATCAGCGATAAAAACTCAGGAAAAAAGCTGAAAGTTTTACATATCGCTACAATCTTATTGTTTCACAAAAGGAAAATAAATGATAAATGGATTACTTTAAGGTACCTCTGTTCAAAGATTTGCCCAACCCCAAGAAATAAGTTAAGTCATAAATAATGAAGATAATTTCATGTCAATAAAATATTAAGAAAATGTTAACACTCATTTTTTAATGGAATATATACATATGTATATACTAGAGGTGTAACAGTACATGTATCCGTGCCGAACCGCTCCATAAGGCCGTCCGGTTCAGTACAGTGCTCTATTAGAAGGAGTACAGTAAGTTTATGCTAGCCGCTGCACATGGCTCTTTAATATACACGTGAGTACTCGTCTATGATTGGCCGAGCAGGGAAGGCGTTTTAATATTCATGAGGAAAGTGGTCTGTGATTCGTGCTTTGCGATCATGTGCATATCATGTGGACGTGACGTCTCACGATGAGCCAATCAGAAGATGAATATCAAAGAGCTTCCGTAGCCACAGGAGCTTGTGTCTGAATTGTGCATCATGGCTGCTGCTAACGACCAACCGAAGCTTGAAGAGCCTCCCCTCTCGCTTTATAATGGCAAGTTTTTGGTTTAATAAACACACTAAACAAGCAAATGGTTTTAAGTTGTTCCATACTGTACAGAAAATGTACCGAACCGTGACCCTAAAACCAAGGTACATACCGAATCGTGATTTTTGTGTACCATTACACCCCTAATTTATATATATATATATATATATATACATATATACATATATATATATATATATATATATATATATATATATATATATATATATATATATATATATATATATATATAACAAAGAAAAAAAAAATTCTTAACAAAAACATGCTTCAAACTGCACCATGAGGTCCTCTCCTTCATGGCCAAGAGGAAATGGAAGGGGCTTGAAAACATGATGGTCAGATGACCACAAATATGATCCGTTGTCAGTTACAGGGGGTGTCTCACATTGCCCAGCTCTCCCCTATACCTTATGCAGATGATGTCAGTCTTTATCTTGTAAAACAATAAGTGCAATAAAAGTTGTTTGAGTTTATAACGTGTTTATTTTTGCAAAAATTATATACAGGAGGTCCTTGACTCAAGTGGTTTTTGACTTATGTTGTTTTGACTTTATGACGCCAATAAATATATGTATTAAATAGAGAAGGTTTCAAAGTTACGCTGCTCTGTTCGTAAGCATCGTCCACTTTGTCTTGAGTCGCATCACTCACCTTTTCTGCACCATGGACACAAAAAGGAAAACAGGATCTGTTTTCCCGTGGATATGAAGTATAATACATGTATTTAAAGTTATTTAGAGATTTACAGGGTATTCGATTAAAAACCCAACTTACGCAGAATTTCGGGTCATGGCGCATAGGAACGGAACTCGTTCGTAACTCAAGGACCGCCTATATCTTGATTAAACTCCTGGTCATCTGCAAGGTCTGTTGTCTTCTTTTATCTCAGTTTTATGAAAGAGGAGTTAATTAAAACACGGCTAAGGCCTCCTGATTACAGTGATCAGTAAAAGTGATGTTTACACCTTATGCAGACGATGTTAGTCTCTACCTTGTAAAACAAGAAGTGCAATAAAAGTTGTTTGAGTTTCTAACATGTTGAAAATCTGCTGTTAAATTAAAAACACTGAATCAAGCAGCTTGAATCCTGTTCCTGCAGATAACCCATTCTTCTCTAATAACGGTAAAATCCTCTTCAACCTCAGCGAGTCAAACACACACGTTCCACTTACACGGCTGCTTACACACACTCAACAACCCCGCATCAGAGAATCCAAATACTGGAGCTACACGGGTGTAAAAACCGTGACAGCTTTGTGTTCAGGTCAGCAGACATTTGGGCATGTCCCAGCAGGAAAAGCACAGGTGAAAATAATGACATTATTAATGTCTGGATGCTGGTTTGCTCATTTGAGTTTTGTTTTTCAGTCCTGTTGTTTACGCTGCATTAAAAAGCTGCTAGACTGATCTATAAGGATTAAAAGATGTCTGAAAATGATCAATATTACTGTTAAATTATACCATAACCTTATGTAAAGATTGTTTTTACAATCAAGGCATGTTGGGAGGACATGGACAGAAGTTTTAAGGAGAATAGATGAAGAAAAGCAACATCAGAGAAGAAAGCTGGAGAAAAATACACAAGCTGCGAAAGAGATAATGAGCCATTCTGTCCAAAATAGATAATGAATGTAAAAACTATGCAAATGCTTCAAGTATCTGCATAAGTCTCTTTAAAACATGAGATTTGTAGAATGTGTAAATGGCTGTGTGAACGTGTGGGTGTGCAGAAGCTTATTTGTGTAGGATTTTAAGCAATTAGGACAGGAAGCAGGCGATGTTGCTTTGGCGTCCCCGTGGAATTAAGTTATGCACCGTCAACGCACACGCACGCACACACAGGGCGCAAATTCCCACACTGACCAACAACAGTCTCAGCTGTGAAACGTCACACACATACACACATGTACACACATTTAAAACACACACTCTAAACTTCCTCTTGACCCATTTCCCAACAACACCACCTCTCCGTTTTTCATCCCTCCATCTTCTCTTTCTTCATCATCTGAAGCAGAGCAGACCAGACTGCTTCTGCTTAGTGTCACCAGATCACACACACACACGCACACACACACACACTGTTAATCAGTTTGTTTATGAGGCCACAGGCATGCAGGGTAAAATCCTCTGAATTGTACTCGGCCCGTTTTATGTAACTGCTGCTGTTTCAGGGTTCAGACGAGTAATGACCGGAAGTTTGAGAAATTAAAACAAATATTCTGTTTGATTTCAGATTAACGAAACAATTTGAGTTTAAAGTGACAGATTGTAAGTTTAAAAATGCCTTTGATGGTTTTCTAACTGACCCGACCTCTCTTTCTCAGAAAGCTTTTTGGATGAACAAAAGATTCAGGTTGAAAATAAATGATTTATACTCAATAATTCAGTCGACTTTCACCAGAGGAAACATTTATCCAGCATGTCTTTGTATTAACAGAGCATTTGCAAAAGCATAACAATCACATAAAAGCCTCAGCAGAATTCTCTTCTTCTTTTTTTTTTTTGCTTATATGAAAGATTATTAAAGCTCCTGGGAGAATTTGTTTTCATTGGTTAAGAAACAGACTGAAATTATCAGCGGTGCTTCTTCATGAACTACAAAAGAACACAATAACAAAAGTAGGGACAATAAATCCTCCATACTATCAGCTGAATCAGACGACAGGATTTACAGGAGAATGAACTGAAACCATTTCTAACAATAGATATTCATCAGAAGTGTTAAATTCATTCACAAGAACGGCAGCTGTCAATCATCGTCAAACGTTACATAAAGCCTCGTTTTTAACCTCGTATAACTAATGAAAACGAAACTTTTCAGAAAAAATAGGACTTGAACACAAGACAGCCAAATGATATCTTCAAATCACCACAACAATCAGACGTGAGAAACATTTCTACCAGGGGTATTAATTTTTTAAAGTTTGACCACAGCCCATCTGGAAAGACTGGGGAGATGATTTTTTTTACCTATACTGCAGCCAGCCACCAGGGGGAGCAGTTTTTGTGGTGACCTCACTCAAGATGACGTCCATTTTTTTTTACAGTCCATGGTTAAATCTAAGCTAAAAGAAAGCAGGCTGAGTTTAATTGTGTTTATACAACATGATGTAGACATGCACAGGACGAAATCAGCAAAAAGGAAGTGGTATTACTTTGACCACAGGGGGCGCCAAAATCAACGTAAACAAAAAAGTTTCACACAGGAGCTTAAGGTGGGATTTACCATAGAATTTGATGTACAAGATGCACTTAAAAGCCTTTTTTTAAAAGTGAGATAAGTTGTATAGACCAGTACAAAAAGCAAGTTACACATGCCTTTGCTTTTAAACATTTTTCTCTCTTATAAGTAGGGGTGCACGATATATCGGTATCAATATCCGTATCAACATCGGTATCGGCCGATGTGTAAAAGATCTTCAAGACCCAAATAATATTATTTTCTATGACTATGTTAACACCAAAACTACCTAAGAACGATGACCCCTTTTTTTCATGTCCCTGTTCCTGTTTTTGATCAAAAAAACAGACAAAACATACTTTTTTTTTGATCGCGTTCATCTCAGGCACTCCATCCTTTGATCCTCTCCATGATCTTGTTGTCTTTTCTCATGATCGCGCCGCTCTTTCTCTCTGAACTACCATGACACATCATCTGTGTCAAGATTGTTTTTTTTTCACCAGTATTAATGTCGTTAAATATCGGCTATCAGCCATAACAGCAATATAAATATTGGATAATAAATAACATAATTGAGTTCTGATTTGACCAGCAACAAGTGACCAGCAGAGGGCGGTAGATTAAGTCTCATTGAACTGGTCACAGGAAGTAGATTTGTCTTTATCTCATAACCACTTATGCTACCATAAGCTGAGCCCTATTACCATTATGGTCGCTGGCAGGGTAGTGTTGACAGTTTTTTTTCCGGAAAGAGCTACACATCTGCATTGAAAATGCACATTGCAGGACTTTTAACTGAGTGCATGTTATACACTGGTTCAAATTAAACACAGATTTTAAATTATCGTGTTTCCTGCACCATAGGGCGCACCGAATCATAGGGCACAGTCTCAATTCCGTGGTCTATTTCTGTAATTAACCAATATACACAACACGCCATATTGTTTTCTGTTTTGATATTTTATTTATTTGTGTGAAGCAATTTGAGTTGCATTTTGATATGTTGGAAAAGTGCTATATAAATAAAGTTTTATTTGATTTGACTTGATTTGATATTATAAGACGCATTTTAAAAAGATGCGGTAAAAAATGACAACTAAAGCAAAGCAGAAAGCTTCGTCAACTTGATCAAATAAAATATTCACTGTTCTGTCACAGAACCATCAAAGTTTTCGTCCTCGGCCGGTTGCTTTCCAGCCATCCGTCATCCAGCGCTCCTTCCCACGAACTCAGTACACACAGGATGCACCGTATTAAAGGGCGCACAGTCGATTTTTTAGAAAACTTTAGGCTTTTAAGTGCGCCTTATGGTGTGAAAAACACAGTACGCTCATGCAGTGCAAACTGTTCGGGGATCTTATACCAATCAGGAAACATTCAAACACTATAAAATAATATTTTGCATCTTAAAGATGTTTACTGGGAAGGAAAATTGCATTTTCACAAGTGAGCAACACTGGAGTTGGTTATCTTTTTTCCTCTGAATGTTCAGTTTTTATTTGGTAAAATATGTTAAAATATGATATTTTCTTGGTCTGCCCTTGGACCAAAACAAATTCATATAAAATCAGTGCTTCAGATATAACTCCACAGCAACATACATTTTTCTACTAGCAGAGTCTTTTCTACTTGACATTTTTTAGTTCATTCTAATTTCTATTAATCTCCCTTTATTTTTACTGGTATGCAGTGTCAGTTTGATGGTCACAGCTAAATGTCTCCCAGTATGAATTGAGTATTTCTGATTCTGATTCATGCCTCTGTTGGTGTCTAAAAGCTTAATTATTAATTTGTTGTTTAATTATTAAAGAGAATTAAAAACTGTGAATCTCGAGGGCTGGCTTTTGGCTTCACACACACAAAGTGAAGAAAGACTTGTTTGCAGTGAAGAACCATGGTGCAATGTAAAACGAGGTATGTAATTAAAAAATGTTGATAAGAATGTCGTTAATGTGCTTTGGGAGACGCTGCGGCCGCGTCTCCGAGTTAGAAAACAAACTCAATTTGAGGAAATTAAAGGGAGATGAAATGAGAAACGTGAGGATGGAAGGAAACAGGAGGTAGGGAAGGAAGGAGAGAAGAAATTAAAGAGGAGATGAGTGGAGCAGAGCCTTAACAGTCCGACGGGAAATGTTGAATCAGTTTGCTCACAGAGGCCACCGAGTGGAAACTAAATGGATCCATGTTTACAGAGATATGCATGAAGAGAGGAGAAGACAGAGAGCTGACTACTCTAAGACACACAAACTGAAAAACAATACAAAAGAAAAGCTTTCAATAAGATTTCAGCTCCCACCAACTTCCACAGCTCTTCCTTTCTCACTTCCAGAGATTTATACAGGAGCATTATCCAGCTACAAGTGTGTGGATATTACCTTATTTCCCTGGAGGAGGTTGACTGAACACCTTCCTGTTTCATATTCACTTAATTCCAAACATTCATAACTGGGCGATGCTAAATGAAACCACGCTCCTGTTTTCCTTTGAGGCTCTGATGGTGTTAGTTTCTGAAGTCTTTTTCACACATGTAAGGAGTTTCTCTACGGCCCCAGCTTCCCTTTTCCTTTCCTTTTCCTTTCTTCCTTTCCTTGACAGGTTTGGAGCCAGCTGTGAGCATATTTTGCTGCTTCACTTTTTTCCCAAACAAAGGGTATCTGAGGCCCTGCAGAGCTAACAAGCATGCTAACAGAGATTTAGCTCTAGTTAACTGACAATTAGCAAGCTGGCTAACATGGAGCCTTCATTCCTTTTAATGAAGTCTTTATTAAAATCACTGATTAGTTAACCATGTTTTCAGCTCATCAGCATGCTAGCTCATGGCTCTAATAAGTCATAGAAGTCACTAGCAGACAGTCAATACTACAGTAAGAAAGCTGGCTAGCTAGCTTTAACGCTTTCTTATGCTTGAATACTTCTTAGTGAGTGAAATGTTGTCGTTAGCAGTCAGGTATTACGGCTAAGTAGGGTAAGAGTAGCTGTAAAACTATTCATTTTCCTGTTACCTGCTACTTTTGCCAAAATATGCTCTTGTAGTAGCGTTCATGCTATCAGTTTGTAATCTTAGAAGCTTTTCACTGCGACTGGTCCAGGACCTAAGCGAGGAAACCTCTTTGTTGTTACCATTTGGAATAAATAGGAAAGCAAATAATCAAAGTTACAATCCATCCATCTTCTACAGTTTATCCTGTTCAAGGTGGCGAATAGTTGGAGCCTATCCCAGCGGTCGTTGGGCGAGAGGCGGGGTGCACCCTTGAACTGGTCAAGACAACTTTCACATAGCCTCCACAGTTCTCCCTGAACTCCCCCATGTTATATGTCACTGTCTTTTTACTTTTTTTTGGAAGGGATGACACTGAAATGTAATTTCCCCTCAGGGATCAATAAAGTGTTTTTGAATTAGAACTACTAATTAACCTATCAAGTATGTTTCTGCAGAGTGGGAGGAAGCCTGGTCCACCGTGCCCATACCATGATTCAAACTGGTGACCGTCTTGCTGTGATGCCAGGGCGCTAACTAGCATACCTGTAAGAGCCATAGCATAATAATTTAAGTTCATTTAAAATGTAACACTAAGTTCATAAAATCTCTCTCTCTATATGTTTTGTAATAAGTTTAATTAATGCCTGTGCTGTTAAATATTAAACATCATTCAGGAGTTATGTTTGGGCTCCTCCCCTTTGGCCTGTCCTCTTTATATGGATATGTGATGCCTGATACACGGCAGAGTGGCTCAGAACTGGTGTGGCTTGGGAGCATTTGGTTTTTCTACCATGTGACTGACATTTGGTGATGTAAAAGAAACTTTTTTCAGTAAAGTTAAAACCCAGATACATCTCTTTTTTCATTTGGGTACGAACTACGTTATAAATCCTGCAGTTCTTTATTGGCCTTGAACCTGACAAGAAATGCTACTACAGCGCCACTGTCTGCTCCAACAAAACTTTAAGCACCAAATACGTTAATCTTCTCTGCAGTTCTAGCAACAGTTTTTCCACAAAGATGTTTTCTTTTAGGTAAAACACAGACATCACCACATCATGTAGCTTAAAAGGTAAGTGTTCATTACTACACCATCAGACTCTGACAGGCAGGGGGCAGTATGAAAAGTAAGAGGAGGTGGAGGTTTCCTCATACTTTTACACGATGGATAGTCCTCTCACAGGTAGGGATGGGTACCTTTCACATTTGGAACGATACGGTACCTGGCAATATGTATCTGTACTTTCTTTGTGATTAAAAAAATATCATTTTTTAAAGTAATAACATATATATATTTTTCAATTTAACATATTTATTCTTTATTATATAACCTTGCAATGCTGTGCTTATGTCCAGCATGGAAAATCCCCTTCTCTTCAACTCACTCACAGTCACAAGGATACATTTAGGTACCTAAACATGAAACCTTTTCAATTTTACATGAGTCGGTACCGGGTAATTTTGACAGAATTTGGTTGGTGCCTATAAGAGTGTCTAAGTCGGTACCCATCCCTACTTTCCAGTGACAAAGAAAAGCATGGAGCAGCAGAGCCTTCATCTTTAAGTAACAATGAAATACTTAAGCGTGATTAGTAGTGAAACCGGCTAATCCTGACGTCTCTGGCTGTATCCTGTCCTCATGAGCTGAAACATGTTGAATAAGTTTGTTTTTCTTGGTGAAACTACAGTTTAATCCTTTAGTTTGTTTGAGAGAATCTCTTGTGTGATGTGACTGCTTTGCTGTAGTGCTAGCACAGAGTTATGTTATGCTAGCTGCAACACCGTTGATCTCCATTGTTTAGCCTCCTAATTGATAGTTAGCTTAATATTTTCTCCAGGTATTTTAATACTTGTTGGAGAGACCTAAAGTCTTGTGTAATCACCAGGTCAAAATGACTTTTCTTCAAAGTAAAAGTTAAAAACATCTGCATCGTCTCGGTCTAATCTTGGAAAGAATGAGCTACTGTTACCCCCAGTTTTGGCGTCTTTCCCACAGACAGAGGAGTAATATTTCTCTGGTTATCTCTCCCCTAAAACATTTCAGAAAACCCTGTCAGTCATTATCATACAGAGTTGCAGCAGCGCTGGGACGGATTCCTGGAAAGGTGGGGGCAAACACATCTGGTTCTCCTCAGCGTGACTGGCATTCCTCAGGGACGAGGGCTCCGGGGAAATAAGCTGGATGGTAATGAACTCTTTCACACTGACATCAGTCTTATCAAAGCCTCTCCCTGCAGACTCCTCCAAACATCAGAAGTGCTTACAATGTCAACAAATTCCTCAACTTCCAATCTGATGCAACTGGAGGGTGTGGGAACTGGGCAGGCGCTGTGGCCTGCGTGGTTAGTTATGACTTTTCCGTGGCTGTCCATTACTCACTCTAATGACTTCAGTGAACAGAAATGTTCGTCTCTGATATACTGCCGCAGAGTTTCACTTTGTCAGACGTGTTGGAAAACGTCTCCATCAGAGAATTTTCCTACCTATCTTTGGTTTTTCTATTCTAACCAAACATATCAGATTTTTACGAGATTCCAGGAATACTTTCCAAACTCTCAGGGAGGAAGGACTCAAAATAAAGCATGTTCAAAATGAACAAAAACAAAGAAGGTCTCCTTGGGGATGAAAGGATTGGCACCAAATTCCTATCCTCAATTGCCCCGTCAACTTGATAGGTTTTTCCATCCAGTCTGAGTCTGGGCTTTAGACCAACATAAAACTGCCTCCTGAAGATTTCAGGGAGTCGAGATGCCAGCAGCAGAGATCAGGACACAGATATGAAGGATGGTCCAGACAGAAGACGGTCAGCTCTTGCTTCAATGCAAATACAATATTTGTCTTTAAGGACAGATTCCAACTTCCTGTTATGGTACATTCCATTTACATTGAATCAGGGATGTGGGGAGTGGGAATGGTGTCATATCTCCGAGTTAAAAGTGTTTTAGTTGCCAAGTCCAAAAAACTTGCCATAACAGCAAAAAAACAAAACAGTGTATAGTAGTATTGGGATTTTTTTGTGTAACAATTTTAAATTGTGACTTTTTTTTCAGATTTAAATCCTTACTTTTAGTCTCTGTTTATAAGCTGGTTTGGAAAATTTGAGAAATCAGATCCTCTGAATAAATCCTACAAACTGAATAACATGTGATGTGCATATTTTGGGGGAAATATGGCTCCTGAAAAAGTCTGTCTCTCAGTTCATTGTCAAGTGCTAATCTCTGTATTTATATTGTTTTTTTGTATATAAAATAAAATTTTTTGACTTTCTATATTTCTTTGAATTTCTAATTTTACGTTTTTTTATTGTTATATATATTTTTCATCTTTATTGCATTTATTTTATTTTATTTATTTATTTTTCTGTGAGCTGCTTTGGCAAAAAAAAAAAAGAAAATCCCCCATGTGGGATCAATATAGAATATTCTATTCTATTTAATTCTATTGTGACATCATCATCCTCATTCAACGTTTCATGTGGACTGGTGTTAAAACAGAAAACTAGAAATCACAAAAATCAGAACTATCTAAGAATCGTAATTTAAATCAAATCAGCTCCCCAAAAAACCTTAAGAATCAAACCGGGAGAAAAGCATATCGTCCCTGCCCTAATTACTTTTAAACAGTGAACAATAGTTTGTATACAGCTGATTTAGTGCGACAAACACTCGTCAGAAATTCAAAAAAAGAAAAAAAAAAAACAGAATATTACAGAAGCTTAATACTGTTTACATCTGGGGCAGCCTAACCTGACACGCCAGACAGACAGTTTCATATATCTGCCCCGGAAATATTTTACTAGTCCATCTGGGTAGCGGCTCTTCAGATTTGTTTTCAGAGGCGGGACCTTCAAAAAAATCAGCAGCTGGTGATTGGACGACCATTGGACACACTCACCACAGACCAATCCACATCAAGTCATGGTATGACGTAGCTTATGTTTGCCACTGCAGAGAAACAATAGACGAACAACTACAGGAACAGGAGAAACAGCTGTGATAATGACCTTGGACTACTGTTGCCATTTTTGTAGAGTTACTTAAGAATCAAAGAAACACTGACAAGTATGAAAGTCTGCCAATGTCAGAATTTAGCTGAGTGAATTCGTTGGGGTGGTGTGGATCAGCCGAGTCCCCAGTAGGAAATTCCAACCTCGAGGGGCCTTACAGTTGAAATTTCCCACTTTTCATTCCCGACAAATGGATCGTCCTTTGTCCATTACATCCCTGGAGTTGTGTCTGTACATTTGTCAGTTTCATTGTAAACCGTAAGTCACACAGAGGAGTCACTCTGGCTTGTTTCAGTGCTATGAACCCAAAAATAAACACTACTTTGATATATTACTGTTACAAATAATTCAAATCCAACCAATTTTTCATACAAATTCTAACAAGTACATATTAAGCATTAACTAACTGAGGAAATATTTACCCAAGGTGGACCAGGACTGTCCAATAGGTCGCGTTTGAATGCAAGAATCTGTTTTATTGTTATTTTGTATTAAAGGCAAATGTTTACAAAAGTCTGGGGCTGAGATAAGTTTCTCTCTGCAAGCTGGTTTTCATTTTTTGTTTGTCCAATCCACTTTATTTTTAAAGCACATTTTAAAAACAATCGTTTCCCAAAGAGCTGCACAATCAAAATCAAATAAGAATCAAATAAAACAAATATGATAAATTAAAATAACACATAGATAAATTAAAATAACACAAAGTCTTTCAGTATCAACAGGTTTTGGGTATTTTAGAGTCTGAGCACGCCAGCTCTTTGTCCTACAACATGTTGCTTGCATCAGCAGCGATTCTAATTTAAGAAAATGCCTCTTCCCTTAATTACGCTGCGTTTAATGAAAAGTATGAGTCAATGATTCTGTGGTCAGGTTGTTAGGAGGCCTTGTGGCTTAACGAAGAATGGATCATTATAGTGTTCTTCACAAAATCTCCATTAACAAATTCTTCAGACAGGCTTCAATTTTGGAGAAGCGTGTGTGAAATAATTACAGTATGAGGTGGTTTTAATTGATTGGACAAAAGCTACATGAGTAAGAGGGTTGAATCTAATCTGAAACAGCTGCTTCAGTTGGGTTTTATAATCCCAGACATCTATTTCAGGGCGCAAACACACATTCTCCACACAGTTTCTCCATGGAGCTTAATCGAGCAAAAATGCAATATAGAAAATAATATTCCAAACACACAATCGAACTCCAGAGAAAAGATGAGGCCCCCACCTCCACCTCCACCACCACCACCACCACCCACAGCAGCAGCAGCAGCAGCAGCAGTGAGGGTCTGAACTTCTCTCTGCAACAGAAAATGAAATGCCAAACCCAGCTAAGGACATAATGAAAAAGCTATTATCAGCATGAGCTTTCATCAGCACCGCATTCAAGCGTGTTCAATACAAGCTGATTCTCTCATCTCATGCTGTACCCATCTGAATGCTGGGATATAATAAAGAAGGTGAGATAAGAGACAGAGATCACCTTTTTTTTCCAGCTGAAGGAGTGCATCAGCACATTTACAGACCAGGCAAAGTTTCCACGCGCAGCAAGCAGAGGCCGTCTTAATCATCCTCTTATTGTAAGAATGTGAAATACCTGATTCATTAACAGAGTCTGTGTCTTCACCTCCTACACCTGCTCCCATTCAGCAGACCTCTGAGTCCAGGTCCTGATGTTTTTATTCTCTGCCTCCTGTCTGTCACCTCCATCAGACTCCCTCTGAATCCAGATACAGCTGCTTTATAGAATATTCAATTTACAATGAATTATATATAAAATACAGTGAAATATTCACAATGGATCCAGCATAAATTAAGGTGTAATGAGGAGGAGCAGAAGTCAGGTCTGTAACCAACTCTGCATCAGACTGCAAAACACTCAGAGATGTGATCGTCTGACGGTGTGAGGGATCAGATGGAGGAAGTTACAACCTGCAGCTTTACAAAATCAGTTTTTATGGAGCATCAATTCAAAGACGTAGAGGAAAAAGGAAGCAGTGACTTGCAGTGTAGAAATGTTGGAGAGAGTTTTGAATCAGTATCTCGGTCATAAACTGTAAAAAAATGAACGTCATCTTGCTCGGCTCGAAGTGAAGTCTCCACAAAAGCTGCTCCCCCTGGTGGCTGGCTGCAGTATAGGTTGAAAATACAGCATTCCAGCCATTCCAGATGGGCTGTGGTCAAACTTTAAGAAATTAATACACCTGGTAGAAATGTTTCTCACGTCTGATTGTTGTGGTGATTTGAAGATATCATTTGGCTGTCTTGTATTCTGGTCCTCTTTTTCTGAAAAGCTTCGTTTTCATTAGTTATAAGAGGTTAAAAACGAGGCTTTATGTAACGCTTAACGATGATTGACAGCTGACGTTCCCGTGTATTTTTTTCGGGGATTGTAAAATATGTCGGGAGGTAGAGTCAAGAAGTGATTCAACTCTCGTAAGAAAAAAAAAAAAAGATTACAATGATAAATGGCGAGCCACGCTGTCCACTCTATATACAGTCTATGATCTGGACCAGCAAAGAAGTTAGACACTTTTAGGATGTCCTCAGGTCTTTAAGTCGCTGTCGAAAATTACTTGCAAACACCTCTCTGCACAAAACCTCCTTCAATTAAAAAAAAAAAAACATATTTAATGTAGTCAATGTCACATTCAAAACAGAAGCGCAGGAATTTTACACAGAAATCAACTTTTTTTGCCCCCCAGCAAAAACCTGAGACCCATTGAAAACGGGTCTCACCATTGAAGAAACACTGTTCGAGCCCATCCACTCCACTTTCCACTTATCGCCTCTTCCTTGGTGCCATGTTGAGGTACCTAAAGGGTTAATCACATGATCAAGATCTGATAATGCCACTGTGGATTGGCTGAAATGTTACTCATGGTTTCACAACTCTATTAAACATCTTTTCTTGAGTGTCTGTTTTTTAAAAAAAGCATCCAGCTACAAATCTGGAGATGAACATGTTGAGTGCTGAGCCCCTCCCTTATCCAAAACACTTACAGACGGACAAGTTCTCCCCGCTCCCAGTGGTCTCTCCAAGCTGCAGTCAGAGCAGGCGACTGTGTACAAATGAATCAAGCTTTTACTTGTCTCTTAGTCATTTTTTAAGATGATTTTGTCTTTTTTTTTTGTGGCACTGGAATTTACTTGTTATTGATTTTTTATGTAAGAAGACTGTTCGGGGTGGAAAAATACTAAAGCTAAGAATTAAAACTAAGGATGGGTAGCTTTCACATGGAACCCATACTGTACCGACGCCTGATAAGTGAGTTTATGTGGTAATAAATATTAATTTGCCTCAGAATAAAATCACAAAGTTTTTCCAATTTAACATATTCATTTTTTCAGGGTTTCCCCTACTTTAATTTAGGGGAGGCGGCCTGCCCCCCAAACGGAGGCCCCCCGCCTCTGTTTGAAAGTCGAGTTAATTTTAGTTTCATACAGCGCCAGATCACAGCAGAAGTGATTTAGAGTTACCGCTCTCATAAATCAGGTCTACACCTTTTTTTTTTTTAATTTAACAGATTGAACAGCCTAATGTTACTCATCTAATTTACCGTACAGGATGTCGTTTGTTCACAGTTTTCCTTGCACTGTTTGTTGCACAGATCTCATGTGTCTGATTTCCGTGAGTCACGTTCACGCAGAAATCATAACACAGCCTTTATTCGTATGCCAAGTCCCAGCGCCTTTTCTGTAAAGATATCCACTTTTAAAAATTGCCTTATAACCCATTTTTATTCTTTGGTATTTAACCTCGGCGGGACTTAGTTTCTTTGCCCTTTTATTTTCTTTTATTCTCTTTTATTTGTTTTTATTTGCTTTTGCTTTTGTTGTTGTTTTTACTATGTTTTCTTTAATGTGTCTGTTTTTCCTTGTCTGTTTTTATCCTTTTAATTTAATCTACCTGTACAGCACTTTGTTTACAGCTGTGGTAATTTTTAAAAGTGCTCTTTAAATAAAGTTGGTATGGTATGCAGATGCAACACTCGCTCTTGTGCGCTTGTGCTGTAATGCGTCATCTTATTTTTCTTTTTTTGGTTACATTTAATGTTATAAAACAGGTATTGGGAAAAAGTATGGATGCTGGTACAGGTAGCGAACATTTCTAAGGGATCTTTAAAAAGCATGACCTGCCAATACCCATTTGGGTGGAAACCATTTTTTTATTCTTTTATTTTTTTAACCGACAGCTTAAATGTTCCAGTCTTATTTTATTGAAAACCATTGAAAAATACCTGTGAAACTATCAAATCTTTATGTTTTCACTTAAACAACCAATAAATCGCCTGAGTTTTAGGTCTCAGAGCAAAAAGCAACAATGGCTGTCAGACCTTCCTGGAGGTTTATAAGATCAGTTTCATATGTAAGGATGGGCTGATCATCAATCCTCGCCTCCCCTGACTCTGACGACCCTGTGACCTTTTCAGAAAAGAAACGATCACCGTATTTCTTCCCCTCTTAACAAAATGTGGGAAAATGCGACAGCTGATGATCTGAAGAAGTTCCTGAACCATGTGCACTTCATGCAACATTTCCATTCACGTCGTCTGCCTGCCGGACCAAATAATCCAAGCGTAGCAGCGCTCAATGTTCAGTGACGACTTAAGGCTGCGATGTTCAATCTGCATTTGAGCCTTTTTAAAAAAGACAGACTTTTCTAGGGCAGGAGAGGAAGTCTTACATCTGTTGACAGTAATACTGACAGTCCCTGTCTTCTCCAGGGCTTGTGTGTGTGTGTAAGTGTGTGTTTGGGTGTGTTTAAGTGTGTGCCGTCACAGCTGCAGCTCTCCTCTGAGACGCACACAAACACCCACACTGAAATAAAGATGCAAACACCCTGAACTTCCTTCTGCAAAACAAACCAGAGCTTTCCTGTACGCCTCCCAGAGGAAGGTGGGAGATTGTGTGTGTGTCAGTGTGTGTGTGTTTGTGTATCTTTCAGCTGTACAGTGTTCTTGTTGTTTTAAAAACTTGCTTCTTAGAAAAATAAATAGACCTGATATGAAGGCACAAAGGGAAATAATACTCCAACTCTATCGTTTCTAAAGGATTTGAATATAAAATAAAAGATTTAACACAAGTTTCACATAAAGAAAGTTAAACGTGGTTTAAAAATGTTAGAAATCAGATTGAAGCTCTTAGATAAGAAGATGTGAAGTGCAGCAGCAGGAACTTCTCATCTCAAACCAAACAAACACTGAAACTTTCAGGTTACACCCCGCGTTAGGAGCAGGACACATGACAGCTCTGATAAAACACAAACGCTCGAGTATAAATAGCCGGCATGTCGCTGCACTCAAGAGTGTTTGTGATAAAAATCAGCACGTTCCTTTATTTTTACAGCTGAACTACTTCCTGTATCAGTGGCGTTATCAGACTGCCCTTCCTGTATGTTCCCTCTCGCCTCACACACACACACACACACACACACACACACACACACACACACACAGAGCAGAGTTTCAGCTGTGTTTCTGTGTCCTAAGGTGAAATAATTGGCTCTATGTGTTGACACAGCAACTCCGCTTTAATGAAGTGCTTTTAAGAGAATTTTATATCACAGCCGCGTCTTTGTCTGAGAGGATCAATAAAACAGCACGCCGCCCCTGAGCACCCACGAGGTTTAAACGCTCATTAACACAACAGCAAGCTGACAGAGGGCAGACGTGTTTGATGTTTGAAGAAGAGGAAGACGTCTTTGTTTTCCTCAGTGTGATAAAACATCACCAGAGTGAGGCGTTTGAGAAACATGACGCTAACAATTCCCCATCGGCATCCTGACTGATTAGCGCTGAGTTAGCATCATTGATGTAGCCAGAAAACTCAGATTCAGAAAGACACAGTTTATAACTGCGAGCGCTCATGTTTCTGTTGAGTCTCAGCTTCACTGTAAACAGTAAGTTACACAGAGGCTTCACTCGGGCTATCTCTGCTTAGATTAGGTCAATTTTTTTTTCTCCCTTTTTTCCTTTTTTTTCCTTATTTTTTCTTTTTTTTGCCGAGAAAAAGAAAAAAAAGGAAAAAAAGAAGAAAAAAAGAAGAAAAAAAGAAGAAAAAAAGAAGAAAAAAAGAAAAAAAAAAGAAAAAAAAAAGGAAAAAAAAAAAGAAAAGAAAGAGAGAGAGAACAAAAAAGATTTGGTCAATTTTTTTTCCCTTTTTTTCTTTTTCTCAGCAAAAAAAAGAAAAAAAAAGAAAAAAAAAGGAAAAAAGAAAAAAAAGAAAAAAAGGAAAAAAAGAGAGAGAGAAAAATAAAAGATTAGGTCAATTTTTTTCCCTTTTTTTCTTTTTTTCCTTTTTTTTCTTTTTTTTGCCGAGAAAAAGAAAAAAAAGGAAAAAAAAGAAAAAAAAGGAAAAAAGACAAAGAAAAAAAGGAAAAAAGAGAGAGAGAGAGAAAAAAAAAAGATTAGGTCAATTATGTCTTTTAGCGCCCTCAAGTGTTGGGAATTGGTAATGAAAACTGCTTCCATTACGATATTTAGTTTGTTTTTTTAACACCAGACCATGTGAAACAGTTAAATAATGACAATAATGTCTACAGACTATATTCGGAGCCACATTTACTCATAAAATGCACATCACGTGGGTCAGAGTGAAACATTTTGCCCCCTGTTGGAGAAAAGTGGAACCTTTTTTCCAATCCAGGTTTTACTTGACGCTGTAATTTTTTGGCTTATCACATCCTCATGAAATGAGAGCATTGATGTTTCTGGTGGGTCTCAGTTTCACTGTAAACAGTAAGTTACCCCGAGGCTTCAATCTAAGAACACCAACTTTAAAAATAGTGGTGGGGTTTGCTCGATAACAATAACCCCACAACTGCAATGATTGATATTCATAATGCTGAAGAATCATAGGACAAAACATTGCGATTATGATTAACGCAAATAAATTTCCTCTGTGGTCAATAAGCTGCTGTTCGCGTTCCCCTCATACTAAGGAAACACCTATCCAACAGAAATTAATATTCAATTGTAAACTTTTAAATCCTGTGGTGATGCAGTAAAAAACAAAGACGGTGCATCAGAGGTCACACTCCGAGTCAAGAAGCTGAGAGCTGGGTGAGGAAAGCTATTCAAGTTTCATTTCTTTGTTAAAATATCGATATTCAGCATCACATATTGGTAATTTGTGGAGTTATGAAGCCAAAAAAGACATTTAATGGGGTCAAAGTTTGCTGAAATAATATCCAGGTTTGTTAAAGTGAAGAAGAGGAGAAAACAGCTCATGAAATGTTTGTTCAATGAGGGTCAGGTCAATCCTGCATTCACAGAAGTTAGAACACCGAATGCTTTCAATAAATCAAGTATAAAATGATTGAACATTATTTTTCTCTTGGTGACATCCTTGAAGAAAAGGAGCACACTGGTTTTTCACCTGTTATCACCTGAAGAGTGGAGAAAGAAAACAGGTGATGAAAAGAGTCTAAGTTCTTCTTACCTGTTCAGATTGGAGTGAACTCCGCTGACACCGCCTCTCCTCTCCTGCACAAAACACAGAAGTGACATTCATTATTAATCATACTGGTTATATTCAGCATCGCTAAGATTTCAAGGTCACTCATTAAGCCGGAGAATCGATTTAAAACCCTCTCTTTCAGTCACCTACAGTAATTTCCCAGAGGTTAACATCTGAAACTGTACAAAGAAACTTCATTAACACCGACGCTAAATGTTTTTACACAGTCACAGCCGGAGACAGGCAGGTCAGCGGTTTAAAAAGCTCGACTGCGTGGTGAAATCCACAGAAGAGCATTTTCAGCTTAACTCAGAGAGTTTCACAAGAACTCTCCCATGGGCTTCTGTAAGTGTTTCATCAGCCTGAGCGGTCAATTAGAGTTAAAACATGTAAATTAACTCAATTGAAGCCATGAGGTACAAAACTGCCATTTGAAGAAAGGTTAATTATGCAGAGAAATGGCTAAAAACTGAGGAGATAGGGAGTCAACTTCAGAGGAGTCGACTCCCACACTGCAGCTCCGCCAACAGTCGGGATATGCTAATTGGGCTTAATGGAGGCAACACTCAGCCGCCAACTTTTTCAATGACTCAGCCTAATCAGACTTTAGTGGCATGTGTAATCTAGGCCGGACTAATCAACCACCTACACTACCAATCATCTGTGAGTCAGTCCACACATCTGGCTGGGTGATCAACCGCAGATTCAAGACTTCAAAGTTAGCGCAGATTGAGCCGTTTCACAGAGGTCACGGTTGATCTGAGTCCTGAGAGCGCTCAGCCAACTTTCCAAACAACTACAGAGTGAAGGGTTTTTAATACAGTAAGCTCCAGCTGAGGTTAGCTGGATGAAACTTCAACACTAAAGCAGGAAACACGGAGGAACAACGGACCAGAGATTACAGGTGATCCAGGACGGGACTGGATCAGAATCCATGAACACAGATGTTTGGCTAAAACCTGCTCATTTTTATCGTTCTACAAACAACGCTCTCTCCTTCTGTGGACATTTTACCTTTTGTCTGGAGATTTGGGTTTAATATCCAAACTTTCAGACTGATGAATAATGCTACCTTTTAGCTCCTCTCAGAAAAACTGGTGCCGATGTTACGGAAAATCCTTCTTTTTTTAGACTCGGGGATCATTTTGCAAACAAAGGTTTTGGAAAAAAATCATGATTAACTGTAGACGGACAGAAACTAAATAAGCACTCTCATGAGCGCCTCCTACAGACATGTTAAAAACCACTGACTTCCATTGTAATGTCTTGATTTTTTTTCCTTTTGTGGTCACTTTTTTGGAAAACTTGCAGCATACTTGCTGTTAATGCAACTCTGGTATCTTGTTGTATTCCTGTATGTTTCTACTTTTTGCATGCTTGTATCGTTTCTGGATTTGCAGTAAGTTTCTCCAAATGAAGAAATTTGATGACATGAATGGATGGATGATGAAATTGCTGCTAGGCACTGCCCTGTTGCAGCAGCTCTCTGTTCTTTGTCAGTTTCTTGTAATTTTTTAATCTCTTTGTTTGTCACCTTTACATTTCAAGTAGATTATTACTTTGTCTTCAGTGATATTTTTACTATTTTTGCTCCTGTGTTTGTCTGGAGATCCTACATGTAAACATGGCTGCATTGCTTACATGTGAAATCAGCTGTTAGCAGCCTGTAGCATGTCAATGCTAACTGGTGCAAGGCCTGATGTTTCCCACAAGGTGAGGAGAAGGAGGTGAGGACAACGTGCTGGTTCTCAGGTGTGAGCTAAGAAGTGACGACATTGACCTGATCTTCCATCCATCATTATTGGGAACGTAAGATCTATCTCCAATAAGATGGACGAGCTAGCCGTGCTAACCCAGCAACAGAGGGAATACCAGAAGGCAGAGTAGCATCATGCTATTCACAGACATGACTAACAGAGCTAACGCCAGACACCAGCGCCACATTGGGAGAGCTTCACCTGCTGTGAGCAGACAGGATCCAGGAGACAGAGACTGAACAGACTGCTGAAGAAGCTCAGTCCTGGACCCTGTGGAGGTGGAGACTGGCTGACTGGACAATGATGGACAAGCTGTCATCATCTGTCTATCTATCAAATCATATCAACTCTTTCAACATTTCATGACACCTGCTGCTGGGATCAAATTCAAAATGGGTTTGAAAATGTTCAAAAACAGCTTAATTTCTCACTTTTAACATCCAGTATGTTTATTTTTGTGATATTTCAAATTGAAAACTCTGATTTCAATCTCTTGCAAATCCTCACAACTGGTTTTCTTCACATTGACTACGATGTCCCGACACTTTAAAACTGAGGTTTCCTACATCAGATTTAATTTTGTTGAACATAAAGTGCAGAAAAACGATGATTGGGGTCATACTGATCCTGGTTTTCCATGCATTTGCCTTTCTGCAGCGTCTATCCACAAGCAACACCAAAGGCTCTGTCAGTTATCCCATCTGACTCCAGCACTCATATCAAATACTTGATTACTGGTCAGGCTTTGCTCCCCCCCTCTCACCAAGAGAGGGACATTTGGCTCCCTTTAAAGCGGAGTCACTTATTAGAGAGGAAATGCGAGACAGTTGGAAGGGTTTTAACATATTCACTCTTTAATTAAGTGGATATTAAGCATCCACCCAACCATCTGCTGATCGATCCTGCATCCATCCAGCTGTAAACACAACCGTCTGCACCGCGCTGCACAACGTCCTTGGGACATAATAAAGCCATAACTCGATAAAATTCAGGAAGAAGTGCCGCGCATGTTTCCATATCTCATTATCTCGCGGATCACTCAAGTTTCATTTGCCGAGCGTTTGTTTTGAAAAGCGAGGCTCTTTATACGTTTTCATGTGATTCCCTAAAGACCCCCCCATATGTTCACCTCCAGAGGAATCAAAGAACAATTCAGACTCAAGGAGAAAGAAACGGTGACAGTGATACATGTCCTTTAGAGACTGTACACAGAAAAGGATAATTAAATATTTACTGTTCTACTTTTGGAGAAGCGCTTCTTCAATGTTTCTCCTCTTATCAAACAAAACTGAACCAAAGCTTTGTGATAGAGTGACAAGGAAATATTAGAAAGGAAACAGCGGATGATACAGGTGATTACATACATTGAAATCACTGATTTTAATAGTGAAACTGTTTTACTAAGGCTCCCTTCCTCCTTGGTAAGAAGGGGCTGCCAGCTGAGCTACCAGCGATGATTATCTCAACGATTCCTTCAGTTAAAAAACTCCAAAAAAGTTTTCTAAGTTAAATCAAATCATCAACAGAGGTCCCCAGATCTCCAAAACATCTAACCCTGTCATTGAAAATTGCAAGAAAGAACTTTTGCGCATTAGTCGGGGGTTTTTTTCAGTGCCCTTTGGCTGGGCTTCGGGGGCTGCGAGCTGATTTGCTGTTTGCCAGTTTCTTAATAGTAACATTGTTATAAATTGAAAAGATACCTTTGCTTTTCATGATTTAAATGATTTAAGAAAAGACATAAATTACAGCCTTTAAACTTGTAAAAACATTGAAAAAAAAATCCCTCGGTCTTCAGATCTTCACAGATTATGGGGGCTGCTGGCTGAGCTGGCTTTTTAAATTGGAGCTGAATTTTCTACTATATCTCATCATCCCAAATAAAAAGTTCATTGAGTCATTAAAAACAAAACAAATACTTAAAAAGTCCTTTTTTTCACATGGTCGTTAGCAATTTTGGAGAAGCCGGGAGCTGAGCTGCTGCTTACCAGTTTCTTCATAGTAGACTTGTGTTTAAATGAATGGATTCCACTGCTTTTCTCAATGCAAATGTTTTGAGTAAACAAATATATCGAGTCTTTAAAACTTGTAAAAACACTGAAAAAAAATGCTTGATCTTCAAATCTGTTACTGCACTTACACTGAACTTTAGGGGTTGCTGGCTGAGCTGCTGTTCGATAGTTTCTAAACAATCAGCTCGTTCTAAAGACAACATTCTTTTTTTGTTTTGACGCTGAGTTTTCTACTATGTTTCTGGTCATTAGCTATTTTTGGGGGCCTGTAAGCTGAGCTGCTGCTTGCCAGTTTTTTCATAGCAAAATTGTATTTAAATAAATGGATTCCTTTACTTTTCATGATTGAAATGATTTAAGTTAAGAAATATATCAAAGCCTTAAAACCTGTATAAACACTGGGAAAAAATTGCTAGGTCTTTAAATCTGTTACTGCACGCTGCACTTTCGCTGAAATCTAGGGGCTGCTGGCTGAGCTGCTGTTTGCTAGTTTCTAAAACAATCAGCTTGTTTTGACGACAGGATTTTTTTCAGTTTTGGTGCTGATTTTTCTACTATGTCTCTGGTCGTTAGCTATTTTTGGGGGGGCTGCGAGCTGAGCAGCTGTTTGCCAGTTTCTTCATAGCAAAATTGTTTTTCAATGAATGGATTTCTTTTCTTTTCATGATCAAATGATTTAAGTAAAGAAACAAATCACAGCCTTTAAAACCTGTAAAAACATTTTTTTTAAAAAAATTGCTTAGTCTTCAAATCTGCATAACTTTGGGGGCTGCTTCCTGAGCTGCCATTTGCTAGTTTCTAAAACAATCAGCTTGTTTCAAAAACAGGATTCTTTCAGTTTTCTTCCTTTCAAAGTTTTTAAATTGATGCTGAATTTTTTGCTGTGTCTTTTTTATCTTGAATGCAAAGTTTATTTAGTCATTAAAAACAATACAAACACTTAAAAAGTCACTTCTTTTCCGTGCTAATTTGCTAATTTTGGGGAGCTGCAAGCTGAGCTGCTGTTTGCTAGATTTTCAAATGCTAAGCTTGTCTTTCAGAAAGGGTTTTTAAAGTTTTTATGCTTCATAAAGACTGAAATTGTAGCTGAATTTTTCTACTTCTAGCTTTAGTTAGCTTGTTTTGGTTATTACTGAAGATCCAGAAAAGCCTGAAAACTTGAGGCCAAAACATGAATTATCCGCCTATTTTTATGTGCAGTATTAAACACAATCAAGTCTCGTCAAATCTTTCAAACAGCTAGCTGTCCAGTTATTCGTCTCTATGTTCTTCCATGATTAGCTAAATGCTGCTAACAAACACTAGCATGGATTTTCTGCAGGCGAAATCCAGCATCACCACAGTTGTTTAGTTATCAGCGTCGTAAAACTTGTTGAAATTATTAGAAAACGTCGCAAAATGACAGTCATACGAAAACGAGCGACTTCATCCCAACTGCCCTTTTTGCTGCCCCCTGGTGGCCAGATTCTCATTCTAATGCTTCACACACCCTGAAATCACCACTGCTTTAGACTTTCAATCAGTGGAGGTCAGTGAAGTGAACACTCTCCGGCTCGGTGTTTGGTTACTCGGTTACCTCAGGTATCTAGAAAAGCCCTGGTGGCTGAAAATCCAATAAGAGAAGGAGTTAACGCCTGCATTCTTGGAATTCCCCTCCCCTCGAATATCGACGCCTGTATCAAATGACTGTTGCCGAGAGAAAGAGGGGAAAGAAGGAGAGTGTGAAGGAATGGGAGGGAGTAAACACCCAATAAGCCGAGAGAACAGAGGAGCAGAAATACAATACAAGCCAGGGGAGAAAAAAGAGGAGATTCAGGCTCAACACGTGCAAACTGGAGCTCCTCTGCTGGATGACAGATGGAGAACAAGCGTCAGACGCTGTGATGTGATTTGCAGGTTGATATGTTTTTGCAGGAGGTGTATTTCATGATGCTTTATTACACTTTGAGTCTTTTAAATCAAAGCTAAACACACTCGCGCACACACAGAGCTACAGAGGGAGGAGAGGGGCCTTGTAAATCAGCGTTTTCTGGCTGCTTCTTATCTGAGAAATGCCAGCAATGAGAGCGGGGCGGTGCAGCCAGCTGAAGCTCTTTCCCTCTCTGTGTCTCTTCTCTTCTGCCTTTAATGACTCGCACCGAGCCGCTGCCTCAGCGAGCAGGGGGGAGCTGCCAGGTTGAGGTAAGAACAGCATCACAATGTGCAACTAATGATGAAACATCATGAAACAGCATTGTGTGCTGAGCTCATGTTTGAGCGTACAGTAACAACACACACGCACACACACATACATGCTGCTGAATTGGTTCGACTGCTTCTCCAATTTGAGGTCTAAAATTAACACCAGTCGTTATCCGAGCAGATTTGATCGGATTCCATGAAAGCAGCCGTCCAAACTCCTCTCGTTTTTCTTCCCAGCGCGGTTTGGCAGAGCGGGGTGTAAATTCTGCAGCAGACAGATATCCTTCTGAGTGTCTTATACGGCGAATGACTGACAGTTTGTCAATCAAACTTTTTAGCAGGAACTCTCCGGTTTGAGAGGGTTTATTTTTAAGAGTGCAAATCACGGCTGCTGTTCCTGACACTGTCAAATTTCTCCTCCAAGTATTAAAAACTCATCCGAAGTAACTCTTAAGAAGAAGCACATTATGCGGTTATTTGCAGATGATGTGGTTCTGTTTGCTTCTTCAGGCTGCGGCGTCCAGGACGACTTAGGGTTTGCAGCAGAGTGGGGGAGTGACTGGGATAAGTCCAAATCCGTGGCTCTGCCTCAGGGAGGGGAGGAAGTCTTTGCCCCAAATAAAGGAGTTCAAGTATCTCAGGGTCTTGTTCCAGAGTGACGGTTATGGGTTAATGTGGAGCCTGGAGGCAAAGCTTTCGATTTTTAACTTCCAACCCTCACCTTTTAGAGTGAGTTTCCTCCACTGAGGCTAGGCTTTAGAGATAAAGTCAGGAGCTTGGGCGTCCAGAGGGAGCTCAGAGGAGAGCTGCTGCTTTTTCACACAAAAAGGAGCAAGTGGATCTGATCAGGACGCCTCCTGGACAAGACCAAAGTCTGTCTGAGTCAGGTCTCACTGAGCTACATTTAGATTGTTTGTATAGAGCTAAAGCTCTGCACAGAAACTCAACAACTATTCCAGCTGATGTCTTTAAACAAACTGATTTATCAGGGTGTGAAAATGTCAGAGTTCAAAAGAAATGTTTTCAAACTTAGCAAATAGCCACTATACTTAGTTTTCAGACCCCTCTAGCAAAATCACCAAATCTAGTCACTTTTCTGGGGTTTGGAGGCTCTTCTTGTTCCAAACTACTCACAAATAGAGAATTACTCCTCGCTAGCCCAGCAGGCTCTCCCAGCTACAGCCAGAGCGTCTCTTCTGGGTCACTTTTACCTATCCAAAACCCGGTTCAAGGAGGAGGTCTCCTATGATATTAGTCTTTCCCCTAAAGCGTCCATGACAAATACATGCAAACAGACAGTCATGCAAATTAGCTGATAATTTCATTCAGCAACTTTTAGCGATGATTTCTAGTAACAACTCCTAGTGGCACCTTCTAGCAATGATTTTTAGAAACAACAACAATGAGACTTCTAATGTCAACTTGACTTTAACCCTTCTAGTATCAACTTTTAGCCCTCTTGTGATGACTTCTAGTGTCAGCTTTTAACTTTCTAGTGACAAATTCCAGTTTTCCAACGACAAATTCTAGCCTTAACTTCAGGCATCAGCTTCTAGCGATGTCATCTACCCCTTAAGCGACAGCTTCTAGTGACATTTTCTAGGAATAGCTTTTACTTTTAGCATGCTAGCTATAATTTCAACTTCTAGCCTTCTAGCATCAATTTTTAGCCCTTATAGTGATGTCTTCTAGCCTTTGAGCAATGACTTTAGCCAACTAGCCATGACTTTCGGTGACAACTTCTAGTTTTGACTTCAAGCAACATCATCTAGCTCTCCAGCAGTTACTATGTTTTTTTTTTTTGACCTTTTTTTTTTGCACTGCTGCACCACGTCTGTGCAACTCGCTGCCCAGTCACTTCAGGACCCTGCAGACCATGAAAGACATTCCTCTTAAATGAGGCTTTTAGCTTACAATGGTGCTTGAAATAAATATATTAATAAATTATTATTATTATTATTATTATTATTATTATTATTATTATTATTATTATTATTATTATTTTTATTATTGCTACAACTTCAGGTGAAAATAAATCAAATAAAACAGATAAATGAATAAATAAAAAATACATGTTTGTTCCTGTTATAATAATAATAATAATTATAATAATAATAATAATAATAATAATAATAATAATAATAATAATGATAATAACGATAATTTATATTATTTATAATATTATTATTATTAATATTATTATTGTGACAACTTCAGGTAACATGAATAAATTAAATAAATAAAAAACACTTTTTCTTGTGTATAATAATAATAATAATAATAATAATAATAATAATAATAATAATAATAATAATAATAAATTCTATTAATTTTATTTTTATATTAATTTTATTATAATAATAATTATTTTTTTATCATTGTGACAACTTCAGGTGACAAAGAAAACTCCTAGGACAGTCAATAGCTACTTTCTTAAAGAGGTGCTAACACTTTTCACTTTTCAAAATAAATACTTTTGGCTAAAAATGTTGTTTGAATAAGTTTTGAAACAATATTAGAAAAAATATCCTGATAAGATCCAGATCCTGTTCCGGCCATAAAAACATCTAGACATGTTTTCCCCATATCGCCCCCTAATGGAGAACATGTTCCTTGGCCAAAAGCAGATTTTTCTGATATTAACGCAGAAAACTGACCACTGATCATCTGGGATCAGAGACACCTAAGGGACACGTGAGCTTTGGTCTCCTCAGTCTGTGATGAGGACGTCTGTGTCAGAGTAGTCATGTTACTTTCATGGTGGCCCTCTTTAAGAAGGGTTTAGCAATTTTCCAACTGGGAGGAGACCTCAGGGTGGAGGGATTACAGATCCCATCAGGCCTGTAAACGCCTCGCAGTCCCAGAGGAGGAGCTGGAAGTCTGGGTGAACTGGTTCAGCGTCCTGCATCAGCCGAGGGAAAGTAGAGTTTGGTGTCTCTGTTTCTGTTTAGGGTTCACGCTCACGTTCAGGGGTTCACTGCAGGTGTTTAGTAACTGCTCCGCGGAACAATCCGGAGAAAAGTTTCCTGAAGGAATCAGCCAATAACAGCGCTCCAATTAAAAAGGCAGCCATCTTTCATTATTCAGAAAACGCCTTTGTTTCCTGCTCACCAATGTTTCCAAAGGGATCGTCTTATCTTAACCACATTAATGCAGGAGTGTGACACACACACACACACACCATCCAAAGTTTTTCAATAGAGGATTAATTAACGCTGGTGGTAATTTCTTTCCCTCTTGAAGTGAGACATGTTGTGTTTGGGAGTTTAAAAAAGCTGCTTCTAATCAATCTTAAAGTCTTCCTCTCATCCTGTGTGTGTGTGTGTGTGTGTGTGTGTGTGTGTGTGTGTGTGTGTGTGTGTGTGTGTGTGAGAGAGAGAGTCTCTTCTGCACAGCCTCAGTGCGACTGCTCAAACTGTGTGGTTAATCCACTGTGGCATGCTAAAGGCTTTACACACACACACACACACACACACACACACACACACACACACACACACACACACACACACACACACACACACACACACAGGTCTCTGCCTGCAGTGGAAGCCTTGCAGACATGGGATTTCCTTTCACATCCAATTGAGACCAAAGAAACTTGGTGAGAAGAGCACGGAGGAGATAAGCTACACACACACACACACACTTATACACACACATATATACATGCACACACACACACACACCTGTATAAATATCAAACACAAACATCTACAGCCTAAAACAATGTTAACGTGACCGAACACAGCGCAAAACACCCCCTAAGAAACAGCAACCATGCACACAAATGACCACTGACACACACATGATCTCACACACACACACACACACTCACACACACACTGGTCTTCCTCATCTATAGGAGTGTGCAGACAGGAATTCATTGGGACCTAATTACAATGCGAGAGTCTGAGCAGCATCCGATTAAGATCCAGAGGTTTTATGAGCGCCTTTGAAGAGCTCTGAGAGCAGCGGCTCAACCTGGATCAGCAGAGACTGCACACACACACACACACACACACACACACACACACTGAGCATAGACTGTAAAGACTGAAACCGAGTGTGCAGCCTCTTGTTGGCTGCAGAACCGTCAGTTTTTCATGCATCCAAATGCGATTTCATGTGAGAATTGGAGAAACGAAGCAGCAGCAGCTCTGGAAAAATTCAGGAAGGTTTGATTTCTCTGGTGCCACAAACGCGAGCGCTGGATGACGCTCAGCTCGGTTTTTGCTGAGTAATACACACACATCTACACACACAGATTCAGCAGATGAGGGATGGAGTTCTGGACTCAGATGCTTGTTTTTGTCAGCGATAGTTTTTGACTTCATTTTAACAGCAAAAGAGTTTGGATGTGATCAGTCGCCAACAGACAAGGATTAAGCTTTGAATGATTCTCAATGAGCAGGAAACTGCAGAAACATGTTAACGTGTTGTCCCAGAAGAGAACATAGAAACAGCACCTCTATGACTTCAGTTTATCAGGCGGACCAAAGAGCCATTTTTTTCCCCTTCTTTCAAATTTGACTCCTCTTCTCTTTCCCTTAAGTCTTATCTTATTTCACCATATATAATTAATTTTCTAGTTTTTCTTTTCTTTTTTCCCCCCTTTTTGTTGCTGTTGATGACATTGCTGTTTTTTTTTTTTTTTAATAATTTATGTATTTATTTATTTATTAATTGTCACAGTTGTGGGACACATTTTTCTGACACCATATCACTTACAGAAACGTAAGATATCGTCATCCTCGCGTTGAATTTGGTAACACTTTACTTTAGAGGTCCGCAAATTTTTAGAGGTCGACCGATATGGGTTTTTTGGGGGCCGATGCCGATGCCGATGCTTTCCAAACTTGGGCAGCCGATGCCGATATGCATAGCCGATTTTTCCAATTTGATATTCAGGCCGATTGTTAAATAAATATATATTTATCACATTTTTGTGAAACGCAGCAATTTCTGAGCAACTAAAAGAAATCTATTACAACAAGTCGTGTCCAGTCCTCTGAACATTTATTCAGCTTTCAAAACAATGAAATATTTTGTCTGAGTAAACACACAATGTAACAAGCAGTAGTAAACATTCACACTCTTCTTAAAATGTCAAAAAAGAAATTTAAACTTATCAATATAATTTGAACAAAAGTATGTAATGTATCCAAGTGGTTCCACAAGTTTGAGGTGCTCATCTTTTTTGTGCCTGATCAAAAATTGCGTCATTTTATACAACAGATGAAAAATCGGCTTTTTAAAAGAAAATACGGCCGATGGCCGATGGAGACAAATGTCCAAATATCGGCCCGATATATCGGCCGGCCGATATATCGGTCTACCTCTACAAATTTTAATGCACTTAGGTAATAATTAGACAAAGTTTTTTCTTATTTCTTTGAAACTTCTGTCCAGATTCTGTTTTGCAGTGCACCTGTACTCGCAGTGTCTATCACAATCAGGTAAGGCCAATTTACAACCCCACTCTGGGTGAGTATCACATCTGAAGCCTTCAGCTGTAACATGTTAAACATTAAAGGCCAAATCAAAAAGGTTTATCATTTCGCAAGTGATCTTAATTATGCACATAAACAAACTGGGTACTAGAGAACTTGGAGAAATTAAATAACAAATAGCTAACTATCAACTGCTTATTGGGAAATTGAATTATTCACTGAACATTTCAAAAGTAATTTTCAGAGAAACCAATGAAGCTAACTTCTGTTTTCAAGAACTAAACAGCTACTATAAATTATTTGCTAATCGTCACCTTCTTACCTTACAATTTGAAGTAAATTTCAAAGAAACTGGTAAAAAAATAAACAAACAGTAACCTACCAATTGTAACTCATGACGATAAATTCTGACATTATTTTAAAGAAGTTTTGTGGTAATTTCTAAGAAATAAGAAAAAACTTTGTCTAAGTATTACCGAAGTGTGATGAAATTTGCTGACCTATAAAGTAAAGTGTTACAATAAAAAGTATTTTAAAAAAAGAGCAAATTAAGTTTAAGTTTCCTTTGATTGATCACATTAAAGGTAAGATTTGAAATTTTGATACGGTCCCTAAACAAAAAAAGATTAAAGTTGAAGTTTTAGGTTCAGAAACTTCCTGTGGCCCATTTTTTGTCCACGTTTCCACCACAGGATGAAGATCTAGTGTAAGTTATGCAACAAGCGACATTTGGGAAGAAAATAAAAGTAGTTGCAACTCATTGCCTGACCAGTAGAGGGCAGTAAAACAACAACACTGAAGCCATTTAGTGGAAATACTTTCATTGCTTTGCCGTCCAAAGCATGAAGATGGCAAAACCGAAGACGTCGACTAATTTTGGCTTAAAAAAATGGCCGCTTTTATCAACGAATTTAGTTGGTATGCTTCTTCCTACAACAGTTTTAGGTCATCATTAAATTTTCATCTGATTAAGATGTTTTAATGCATTTTCGAGGACTGAACAGCTGTTGTAAAGTGAATATCCACTGATACATTCAGCTGAAGGTCTCCAGTTTACAGGGTCACTCTTTAAACCAGAACACCGGGAGCTGACAGAGACACATTCACACTACCAGGCTCAAAAAAGACCAGTGTTAAGGAGATATTAGACCTAAAAGCCCCTCGAAAAAGATCAGACTTGATGTAACAAAGCTTAACAACACACTTCTGACCTTCCTACTTTCATATGTGAATGTATGAGCAGGACATGAACACACGGAGCCTTCCGGACACAAAGTGTCAGCCGTCATACAACACAGAGGAACCTGACACGATGACCCACTTTCCTTTTTTCACTCCTGCAGAAGCTCCAAAAACTCAAACCTAACACACACTCTGTAAAAGTTTGGTCATGTGTCGTATCACACAATAACGCAAGCTGCTTTTGTCGAACACAGCTGCTGTTTTTCATTACGAGCTGAGGACGGTGAGGAGGACGAAGAGGAATGAGGGACGATGATATGCAACTCAGATACCAGATCCTATCAGGATCCAGGATATTGTGACCGCATGGACCCAGCCTGGAGCAGTTAGATCGGAGATATCTGAGCAACAACAGGGCGAGGAATACAAAACTTTTAATAACTCTTAAAGCTACACTGACCTTAAATAATTTACTAACAAGGCAGGTGATACATGGGATCTGGAAAAGTCTTTTAAAGTGGTCACACCTTGGACTACATAAGAAGCTTTCCTCTGCTTTGTCTCTTTTGTTTTAGCTTCTTTCAGCTTGTTGTTTTGGTTTTTAATCAATTATTTGTCAAAATAAACCTCAAGTCTTTAGTGAGAAACAGCTATTTTGCTGCTTCTGACTGAGACAGAATCCCTTCAACCACATCTAGTCGGACCAGTTTCAGACAGACTACCAGAAATAACCAACGAGAGGAGCAGGCTGGATGTCGTGTGACCTGAAAGTTAGACCAGATTGTGGAGTTATTTGTCCTCGATTTTTGTATTTTTACACCAGAAGCAGGACACGTGCCAGCTGATGACGCTGATCACCCTCCATCTTTGTTTATCTTCTGAAGTCACGCCTCATCACATGAGGTTCTCGGAGATCTCGTGCCTGTGATATCCTGTCCCAGCAGCCTTCAGGAATCATCCAGAGTGTGTATCCAGAGGATTTTCATTAGAAGGGGGAGAAAAATAATAATTCACATAAGCATCATTTAAATCCTTCATTTGAGTCTTTGTTTTTGAGCTGGGTTGGAAAAAAATGTTACCACTCTCCTCCAGCAGAGGGCAAAATGTTTTATTTCACTCTCAAGTAACCTGACGTCAGATCCCCTGAAAAAATCCTAAAAACTGACTCATATGTAATGTGCTGTCACTCTGCCATTAAAGGTCCCATATGATGCAAAAATCACTTTATTAAGTCTTTTAGTGAAATTTGTGACTTTCCTCCCAGCCCACAAAATGTGATATTCAATGACAAAACCTGTACTTAGTAGTGCTTGTGAATGTAAAATTCTGACCCCCAGCAGCGCGAAGGTGAATGCCGAAGTTGAAGAGCCATCACTGCTCTGTTTTTGGCTGTAAACAGTCACATAGTTCCATACACAAGCTTCCCATCTCGGAAGAAGACAAGTCTAAGTGGCTAGAGTTCATTTATCAAGGAAATGTTCCAGCTACACTCAGTAAAACTGTGCATGTGTGTGCTAGTCACTTCACGGCCGACTGCTTTTCCAACTTTGGACAGTCCAACAGAGGGCTAGCCAATAGACTGGTCCTGAATCCAGGCGCATTACCAACCATCCTCCAACAAACCTGGGACCCTGGAAATGTGAGTATTTTAAATGCTGTGTGCTGTGGAGCAGATGGAAGAGCTTTTCCTCAGTGTCCCCCCTGTCTCTGTGTTAGCTTCAGGATGCTAACTTTAGCTGCAGTTAGCCTGTTGTTTTAGCCTGTAATGTTACAGTAAACGAGCTTCTCTGTTTTCTAAACATTGTGCACTCGGAGCTCGTGGCGCCACTCTCAGTGACGCTGAAGAGCAGGGCGGTATCAGCGGTGGCTCATTTACATATGAGGCCACGCCCACTAAATCAGAGCGTTCTGAACAGAGGGGCTATGAGAGCCTGGAAACAATGCTGCTGTGCTTGATTTATTGGCTTTTTGGACCAAAACATGTTACTACCATTTCATGAAGACATCAATGATCCATATTAAACTGCAGAAAAGGAGCAGAATAACACCAACAAGTCGGAGTTTATGATTTGTTTTCAATAAATTAACAAAAGCACAAAATAAAACTAACAACTGTCAGAGTTTTAGTCTTTTTTTTTAAATAAACTCAAGCGCAAAATAAAACATGCATCAAACTGCAGCAATGTAGCGCCGACAACTGGCGAGGAGGACTTCCTCAACGTAAGATTTGTTTTGCCCTGAGTTTTGGCTTTGAAGGCTGATATCGACCTGATACGTCATACCGATACCAGTGCCCACCCATCCCTAGAAAATATGGCCCCTGATATTGTCTGTAGACATCATCGTTTAACTTTTTCTCAGCTTAAAAAGCAAACTAAAAATCAGAAATATCAAACCATTGCAATTCAAATCCATTCAACACTCCAATAATCGTAAAATGCCACAATTCTAAGTCTAAAAATCAGTCGAAACTCTCCATACCTGTGTCGTTTCTTGTTGTTTCTAAATTGATAACATCTAAAACTTGTGGCCAGCTTTAAAGAGATTCACATCTACTGTAAAAACTTTTAAAAACTCAGTAAAATAGGCCAGCGTCTTCCTCCAGAGATGGGATGGTGACTGCTGCCTTCAAACTGGAAATGAGCGACTAATAACTACAGTGTTGATTTCCTCACAGGCTCTCTGCTGACCGTCTGCAGTGAGTCACACTGACTATTTGTCTCATCAGGAGAAAAAAACAATGCAAAGGCAGCGTTTGATCTATTTTTAGTGTCTTCATAAATAATGCACTGAAGCTGATGAGTCAAAGGGTGAAAATATAAGCCTCTATCTGTTCCTGTAAGGGAAAAAGAGGATGCAGCTGATTAATAATCTGCAATAAAAACCATCTCAGTGTGTCGCTCTCTGGCTCCTCTCCTCTAAATACCACCACATTGATCAGCAGCCCTCTGTGACCACAAGCTGCTGTTTACCACAGAGGAGTTTCACTCAGGGGTCAGCTGATTCCTCCACCCTGATATCAAAACTTAAAGGGAAAACCCGCTCAAATGGACATCCTGTTCACGTCACCTCAAAGCCTCCGAACACAGACTGACTCAGACGTCCCCTCAGAACTTGGATTTCTGTAACTTCTCCTCACATTTAATCTAACTGACATTTATACGCACTCTGCTCACAGCTTTTATGTTTTACAGTGGGTTTACAAGGTCTTCTGCTGTCACTAAACACAGTTTGATCCACTCATAAGACAAATCAGGGACACACAGGGACCATAACTCGCACTGTAAACCTTGGCTACAGGCTTTTATCCTGCGATGACCGGACTGAGCCGGATTTTATGTCAGTTTCTAGAAGTGTTCCTGCATTCAGAGACTTTTAAATATACATGCAGCAGAGGGAGGTTTACCGATCTGAAAGAAGTCAGAGAAAGTCTTCCTGGATCGGTTTGAGCTCCAGCTTCAACCAAACATTTATCACTTTAAGGGTCATTTAAAAATTCACTCCACCCAAAGAGAGTCACTGTTATCTAAAGATGGACTGGATAAAACATGGTGATGTCACTGATTGGTTTCTAAAGGGGCAAAGTCTAAAGAATGATAACCCCATCTTACTTCTAACTTCTCAATTTGTATTTCTATTTACACCAAATTCTGTTAATTGTTACAGAAATGTTTGTCAAAATTATCAAGATCCAATAAATCACTTCCCGTACTGTCTGAATTAAAGAAATTAGACACAGAGACTAAACATGTTTTAGGACCAGCCTGTTAACGTGGAGCCTAATGGGGATACCTTGACTTTTGGAGCAAACCTCAAGTGGCCACTTAAGGAACTGCAGCTTACGGTGTCCGAATTAGCCTCTTTGTTAAAACAAGTGGCAAACCCAGGTGTTGAAAAAAAAAAATAGAGCCAGTGCTGTAAAGAAAAAAATGAAGTTATGGGGCACAGACAGCCTAAAAGTTTGGGTCTAGCTTTTATAAATTAGCAAATATAAAAAATAGAAAAAAAGAAAAATAATGGAAATTCAAAATATGGAAAAATAATAATAAAAATAAATTCAGTGAATTTCCAAAAATATTTTTAAAAGGCATATCTAAAAAAAATGATTTTAGAAAGTTGCAAAAAAAATTCAAAAATTCTGAATAAATTTTAAAAATGTTGAAATACAAAAAAATATGCAATTTTTTCCCCCCTAAATTTTGAATAAACAGGATTTTCTCATATTCAGAGTAGACACTTATTTACCTCTTTCCAGTAAATCAGTCCCCTCTCTTACCCTGAATCCTTCTCTATTTACTGTCCTTTTCTCTGATTTACAGAGCCTCAAAAATATCTGAAAAAAAAAAAGAAAGCTGCAGTTCCTCAATTGTCCACTAGAGGTAAATTAACCACAATGTTAAAAAGCCAGTTTTACAGCAGAGTTTTATTTTTAAAGCTGTGCACACAAAGTATTTTAGTCTTAATGTTTATTTTTTCATTTGTAAACATCATGTCAGTAAATTTTTCTATAACACATCAGTTCTGAGAATATTACGACCATGCGCTAAGGATAGAAATGCAGAATGGGGGTGTGGCTAAGCTAACTGACAGGTTGATGCTGTCCATCCTTTGCCCTGCCTCTTTACCTGTTTTTAAAAGTTTTGTGGAAATGTTTCAGCCCATTTTAGAAAGTAAATACATTTGTGTTTTTATTGAATTCTTGTTTTTTTTATGATTTATGTTTATATATTGTATTCCAAATAGAGTATTTTCAGATAAAGCCAGTGAGGGTGTTATGCCAGTTTGCATTTATGCATTTTGCAATTGGTCTTTTGTCTGTTTTTTTCATAAGCTAACTGTATAGCTAACATTTTGAATTTTGCAGATAGATGTGCACGAGTCAAAGCTCAAATCAAAGCTAAAACGTCCTGAAAAACTTGGACACGAACTAGATTTCAACTAGAAGGAGGTTGTGCTAATGAAACTGGCTGCATGGAAACAGCAACATTGGAATATTATTCATTTAGTTTGTCATGTAAACAAGTTGGTCTGAATAGTTTCTTTTCCTGATTGATGGGAAAGCAAACACTGATCGGTCTCCATTCTGAAGAGATAATAAAATGATTCTTTCAAAGTCTTGGTTTGTTTCTTCAGTAGAGACACTACAGGACTTTAAGTGAATAAGAATCCCACTGTGATTGGTTTGCAGGCAGCAAATTGCTGCAGATCGCTGATAAATCCGAATAAGTCTTCATCTTTGACGGTAAAAGCAGCAAACCTTCATGTCACAAACCGAACAATAACGTGTGTGTGTCAGCCGCTGGCAAAGTGTTTCAATCCAACGTGAACACAAAGACTTTTTGTCTCTCATGCAAAATGAAAAAAAAAGAGACTCCTATTAAAATTCACTCTGTCATTTCCCAGAGGAGGCTTTAAAAACGAGGACAATTCTCCGTCAGACATGAAAGCAGAGATGTTGATGCAGGAATAAGAGGGCGTGTCATAAACATAAAGCCTGATGGCACTGATGCCTTTCATCACATGGTTCTTCACATTTAAAGCTCTGATCCTGCTGCTGCCTTTGTTATGTATCATCAGGTCCATTGAGAAAAGGCAAATCCCATAATCCTCGGACAGAAAACGGCGATAAACAAAGTCGGAGCAGAATGAGTCAGCAGAGGTCGGAGCTGCAGAGCGGCAAAGAAGGAACTGTTTTTATTTGTACTCATCTTTAAGCACAAAGGAGGGAAACCTTACTGCAGGTACGTCTGACTGATCCTGCTTTAAAGAACCAAATGTCAACAAGTCCCACGTCCACGACTGCTCCTCAGATCTCACATTACGTAACCTGTAGATAAGCTGGCAAACAAAGCCACAGAGGAGCTGATATTCAAGAAAAAAGGCAGAGAAATCTCCACAGAGCTTATTCGTCTCGTGCAGTTCTTCAGAGAACTGTAAGTCTGTTTTTAATTAACTGCTACGACGTCAGAGCTGAGCCATGCAGTATTCCTCAGAGACCACGGGGGCTTTCCCTTTCCTATATCCAGCTCCGAGCCCAGAGGCAGCGCTCGCAGAAAGGGGAGTGGTGGATGAACCCAAGATGAAAGAACAGAGTTGGGCAACGAGGAGGAAAACTTGTTCTCGAACCACAACAGCAGCTTAAAGAAGGAAAGTGTCAGTAAAACATCGTCAGTAAACACTTTGCAACACAGCTCTGTTCTGCAACACCATGTTTTATAACACAACACTGTGGTTCAACGTGAAGTTCACAAACAATCAACCCCCGGATCCTCCCGCTCAGGCGGACAAAGACGATATGTTTCACCTCTGCTTTACGACTTTTCACAGCAGCTCATGTTTACAAGGGAACACATGTCGCAGCATTACGCAGGACACAAAGCTATCTGTGTGAGCAGTCGTCAGGGATCACTCAGGGGCCCCTCGGGGTCGTGACCCTTTGACCCAGATGTTGAACTGCCTGACTTCTGAGAGCGAGGTCAAAGGTTAACTGACTGACTGACTGATTATCTGGAGAAGAAAGGAGAGAGTGCTGTGGAGAGGAAAGGCTTTCAGATCTTTCATGTTTGGACGCTAATGTTTGCACTTTGGGTTTGTTATGCTAAGGAGTCGCTGCTGGAGGAGATACGATGTTTGTCAGTCAACAGAGGAGTGAAAGTGACAGATTTTAGCTTCCTGATACGTGTGGAGGTTCAACAGTGAGGTAACTGAGGCTGGTTGTTTCAAGCCAAGAAACTACACAACACCAATATTTCGCAACAAAAAAAAAATAACTTAAAAAAATGGGCTCAGTCTAAGGTTTTCTCCTTTTTTCAAACCCATCCCTCAAGGTAAATCTTGTGAAATGACCTTCTTTAATGACCTTTCTTTAACTGTTCCTATCGCCGCCCCCTTGTGGCTGCCTCTCTCTTCGTCTCTTTGTTGTCATCTTTGTTTTTGGAGTGGATCATTACTTTGTATGGCTCATTTTTTGGTCATGGACACCAAACTGTTTTTTTTTTAAGTGATATTTTTACCACTTTTTCACCTGTGTTTGTCTGGAGATCCTACATGTAATCATGGCCGCATTATTTACATGTGAAATCAGCTGTTAGCAGCCTGTAGCATGTCAATGCTAACTAGTGCTAGGCCGGATGTTTCCCCACAAGGCGAGGAGAAGGAGGTGAGGACAACGTATTGGTTCTCAGGTGTGAGCTAAGAAGTGACGACATGGACCTGTCCTTCCATCCATCGTTATTGGGAACGTAAGATCTATCTCCAATAAGATGGACAAGCTAGCTGTGCTAACCCAGCAACAGAGGGAATACCACAGGGCAAGTATTTTTTTTTCTATTGTATTTTCTATTCTTTAAACACAGCCTCATACACTTAATATCGAGAATGTGTTGTAAAACTAAACACAGTCATAGGATGCTTCATGAAAACATCTGGAGGTCTTAGGGCTCCAGTGTGGACGGGGCTAATAGCCCTCATGTGGACAGCTCTAACCCAACCTGTGGCCCCTTTCTCACATCACTCCCCACTCTCACTCTGTTTTCTGCTCTTTTGTCATATCCTCTCTAAATAAAGGCAAAAACCCTTGAAAATATATTCTAAGAAAGAAGAACAACAACAAAACATGAAGGATGGCAGATCGTCCTATTGAAGCCAAAATGATAACTGTCAGCACTGCAAAGGTTAGAAATTCAAGCAAAATATTAATTTTATTCAATTAAATTTTTGAAGTGAGAATATTTTGCTTCTTTTGTTGATTCAGAAGCACAAATGTTGCATGAGGCAGTGTTCTGTCCACAGGAGGGCGCCAAAATCACCAAGATCTTGCATTGGTCTGTTTAAACTTGAGAGTCTATCGATAAAATGAAGAGTGAGGTTACGTTAGCTCTGATTGGTAGATGACTGCCAGCTGCACTTAATATAAACAGCTACTAAACTATTTACAGACTAACAGTTTTTACTTGTCGTCATGTTAGCCTACAGATATGTCGGAGCAGTGGGCTGCCAATAGCACTACATAAAGCCGGCTGCTACGTTTGCTTAAAGTCACGTTTCAAACCGTAGAGCTACGTCACTGCACTGATAGATACCTTACTTTTGTGCATTGTATCCAGTAAAAAGTTGTCTTGAACAAAGAAAATTTGTTACGATCCGATCTCTATTTAATTCCAAAACAAACACACGCCTTGCTAAAAGTCATTTACGACAATTTACGCAAGACTTTGGGCCAGAAGGTGGCGAGGGAGTGCAATTAAAACAGATCCTCCTCATAGCATCTTTAATCAAAACATAAATTCTGCTTTTACTAGACAAAAGGGCACTACTTTGGCCACAGGGGGCGCCAGAATCAACAGGAAAGCAACAGCTTCTAAGAGAAAAATCTTAGAGCTGTTCAAGTAAAAATTTGCCTCAGACAATGTAAGTGAAACTTAGCTCTCCATGAATATTGCAGTTTATCTTCTGAGGGTCTCATCTCCTTCAATCACCATCCAAAAGTAGTTGGTGAAACTTTCAAACAGGCTGACACAACTAAACTAAAAACAGAGCAAAGGTCTGAATTTTTAAAGTAGATTCAAAGTCCTACTGCTCTGGAGTAAAGCTGGATAACACTTACATTTACAAAATCACAAAGTTAACAAGCCAAACGAGACTCATTAAACTTTAAAAGACGCCATTCCTGCTCCTTCATATGCAGATGACTCATTTATTTGCATCAAACTATAAAAGCCTGGCATTAAGTGCACTTCAGAGGACCACAAACACACAGTTAAACTTTACTTCAGCAGAATATGGAGCACACCTACACACTCACACACACCTGGATGCAGGGACAAACACACACACACACACACACTGACACAGACACAGCAGAGCAATCAGAAATGTAGCTTATTTCCATAACGAGGTTCAGGAGGTGAAGCGCAGACCTCGCAGACTGCTCTTCATCTCTGTGTGTGTGTCTCTGCTGGTGGTCTGATTAAATCCTCTCCGTCTCCTCCACCTCCCTCCGGCCGTCACAAACTCATTAGACGGCTGCAGGACTATCCCCGACTTTTAATCCGTCTCCCGAGCTGCCGATCCGTCTCCTGCGCTTACTTTTCCTCTTTCCACCAAACCTCAGCGCGGTGCTGAGCGTTTTTAATATCAAATAATCAATCCTGATCTATCAGGAGTGCTAAGAAATATGGAGCTAATTGTGCAGGAGGCGCTGGGATACTTTTTAATATCAGCAAATCCCTTTTTTACACTCCACTCGTCCTCTTGTGTGTCTGTGAGCTCTTTAATCAGTTTTCTTAACGACCGGCGAGAGATCGATTATCCCTTTTAGGCCCATGACTCAGAGACCCCGCTTTGACCCAACTGGACTTAATTGGCAGAAATACAGAAATACCAAGACGTCCAAATATTAAACGCCATCATTTGAGAGCAGGTATAAAAGATGAATCGACGTCTTCTTCCTGATATTTGAAGGATGATGTAGTGAAGTCTCTCCTGTCGCGCTTCATTTTCTGACTCTTATTTCCCACCTGGCTCTAAAACCGTCTCTCAACCATCCATAAAATCTCACTCTGGGATGAATTAGCAAAAATGGTTCTTGTTATCAGTTATTTCTGAGTCATTTGTTTGAGCGTTTGATCGATACGAAGTCAGAAAATGGTGGAAAGTAGCAGAAATGCAGCCCCACTCTGTCATAACGTCAGTGGTGCATGTCCATAAGATCCTGTGCGTGCGAGTGTGTGTGTGTAGCATGTTGAGTGCCAGTGAAATCTCCTCTTATAGATCTATAAAGGAAGTCTTCTTCTCTTCTTCTAGAGGATAAAACCAAATCAAATTTACTCACAATGGAAAAAAAAATTCTCCTGCCCTGAGCCGTGTTCTGCAGATCATATGAAGAGTTATACCCAGAATCCTTTGAGACAGATAACTGAGGTGATCCCATTACATGACAAAAATGGTGGATGCTATTCCTAACTCTGCATCAGCCTCAGCTCAGAGTTTTACCATCACTACATCTTCACACATGTCCCTAAAGACAACATAACACTGGTGTCTGAGTCACTTTCCTTTTGTGTTACTGTCCCACCAGTTCAGACCAGTCTCCAGTCCATCTCTAGTCCACATTGACTCCACCCTCTTTTGTTCCAGCTGTAACTGTCAGCAGGGGCGTAGCTACAATTAGGCAAACACAGGCAGTTGCCTGGGGCCCCAAGATTCCCAGGGCCCCCCCCAAAGCATCTCTTAAAAACTGATTTATGAAGTTCTCTTCAATTGAAAGCATTTCTTTTTTCTAAATCTTACTTCACATGCTTCAAAATACATCAAAAGGCTTAATCTGTAATGATGGTTTTGGGTACTCCCCCTCCCTTCTTATTCAATGGGCTATTCCATGTTACAACACATCTGGAAATTTGATTCAGGAAGAAAGTGGTAAAAACACTTTTTTCCCATTTTTTTGTCTTATTTTCAACCAAGTTGGAAATACAAACAATGTTGCTCTGGGATCTGAGATAAACATTTAAGACTTTTAGGATTTTAAGGACTTTATCTAGCCCAGGAAACAGGATCATTTTCTCTAAATCAAACTTTTTGAGTTGGTGATAAACATTATTGTACAAAATCTCTTTTTTGGAAACATAACTCACTGGACAGGGGGTCAAATAAAAATACATTAACTTTAAAATAATAGTTCCAAAAAGGATGGTAACTGTAAATATCACCTCTTTCAGTAGATTTTTTTCCAGTTTTATGTTGTGCTTGATATTTACATATTTTGTTATTTACTAAATTATTTCAATATTTACCTATTGTAATGTTTTTCACTTCATACTTTCTTGTTTGTTACTGTTACTCTGTAAATTCCCCACTGTGGGACAAATAAGCTGTCAATGGACCATAAAAGATTTAAAATCTGGGACAAAGTGGACTAAATTATGGATTCACTTTTTTCTAAATCAAACTAAAGTACAGAACTTGAGGAAATGCATTTAGTTGCATTGAGTTACCATGTACAAGATTAGCACTGTCTCATGCCTTGATTCTGGGAAAGAGACAGTGGACCCAGGGAAGGCCAGTCTAGCTCTGAGGGAGATGAGTTACAAGGACATGGAGGGCCCCATTGACTGGGTTTGACTTGGGCCCCCAAAGGACTACATACGCCCCCGTCTGTCAGGTCAGAGTCCTCGTTTTAGATACTCAAGACGTCTAATTTTGCTGGATGATGGAGCAACAGAGCATCAATCTGCACAATCTGCAGTGACTTTCAAAATAAAGTACACTGTGTTGACTACAGATGATATTAATCTCATTTATAACAACATACAGATGTAATGAAAAGAGCCAGACCAGGAGATTTAAGGTTTTACAGCCCAACATGAACCAGGAGAGGATCCTCATTCCTCAGTCTATGACTCCACTGGTCTGGAGGTCCTGATACGTACTGGACTGTACACACCTGGTGTGAGTTAATGGATGAGAATATATAAGAGGATAAGACAGGATATGAAATAAAATGTCGACTTTTACAGGAACAATCCTGCTCAATTATCTTCTACAGGCCTCTATATTATATGTGTCAGTGTCTGTGTGTGCCTCAAACCCCCTCCTCAGCCTGTATGTTGATGTTTTGGTTGTCTTGGGATGTTTCTGGGCGGAAAATAGACGTGGTTACAAGAGCAAGGACAATACGCTATTCTGTTATGATTTACGGAGTGCTGATTTGATTTAAATTGGGTTTCTTGGATATTTACCTTTTTTTTTTTTTTTACACTAGACCTGGGGAATAGTTAAATGATAATGTTAATGTCTATATCAGGAACCATATTTTCCCATAAAATCCACATCAAGTGAGAAATTAAGAATTTGAATTTGAAAAAAAAAAAAAGATTTTTTGACAAAGAATCCCAATTTTGATATTGTCAAACAAAATATCCTGATGTATTGTATTTCAATTTTTTTCCAGTACAGAAGCTTGCCTCGACCGTCACTTGCTTTCAGAAACTTTGAGAGCAAGACAAAGAACGACGTGAGTTAGCTTTCTGCAAACCATGTATGTGTCAAATACCTGTGACTAGCTTGTGCTAACATGCTAATTCAGCTGCACAGCTCTTAAGTTTCTCCCATGTAGAAATACAAAGCAAACAGGTGGTTGCTGGGATAGAAAGTGTTTATGTAGTCACGATCAGAGACTGTGGGTGTGGGCTGCAGCTGGCACTGAGCCGAGGAGGAGGAGCAAGAAAAAAGTAACGAAAAATCTTGCAGACCCTACTTTTAAAGCTTTGTACAGTTTATCTTCGAATTAATTCATATTATTCAAACTGAAACTGTTTAAACCAGATCTCCTATTGTGTAAAACCTTTATAAGACGTTAAACTTAAGTCCTCAGGATGCCTCAGCTTCTTTAAATGCGGCTGCCCAGGCGTGGCGTGATCTGCAGTGGGACACGTCGTAATTTATGTTGAAAGTACACGGCATCGTAAAAGTGAAGTCATGATTTTTTTTCTTAAAGGACCTCTGTGTCCCAGCAGAGGATCTTTTAATGTTGGTTTGTGGTAAATCTTGTTGCATACGCTTGGAGTTTATTACCACGTTTCATGAATTATGGGACCTTTCCGGTCTTATGGTGAACATGTTTTTGAGGTTTGACTAAAAATAGAAGCCGTTTAGTTCGTTTCTCTTCCTGTTGCTGTGGTGGAGTCAGGAATCCTGCCTCAAACCCTCCGATTCAAACTCTCTGTGTGTGAAATGTTAATTTAACGTCTGAGCAGTTTACAGACATGGAGACAGGGACTCGTCATATTTCATTTAAGCCTGTCATCAGTTTTGTAACAGGAGCAATAAGAAAGATTTCTGCTGGTCCCCATCGCGGCGAAATGACCACAATATATCTGCTCAGGTTGATCAATACGGCAGACTCCACCATCGCTCGCGCTCTGATGAGATTTTTGGCTCCAAACAAACCCATTTCAAGTTGTTCTCTGTTTTGGAACAAAAACCTGCTGGACTTTAAAGAAACTCCCAGAAGTCATAAATTATTTGGCACCTTTAGTCACAGAAGAGCTGGACGCTGCACTTCCAGCCTGGTTTCAGGGCAGACGCTGGATAAAAGCGGAGCCAGAGGACAAATATATCCTGGATATTAGTCACAACATCGCAGTGCAGCAGAGGGGGAGGCTTCTCGGCGCTCTGGAGTGCTGCAGGTAGTCTGTCAAATCAATTACTTTATTAGATTTCAAGGAAAGAGTTCATTTATTTCTAATCAATCCAATAGATTTCTTCCACACGGTTGTGAGATGAATTAAATTTAACCACTGACAACCGAAAACCTCTCTGAGACATTTTTATTCCTACATGAAATGAGTTTACTCTGAGTTTCTTTGGGTCTGCAGCTCAAACAGTTCCTCCATAAACGTCTTCGTAGGCAGAAATCAAAAAGTTCCTTTTATTTAACAGCAAAGTGACTTGGACTGAGTATTTAGCCTCAGTATTTATAACTCAGAGAGCATTTTCCTAAAGACAGTGAATTTCTCCACTTGCCAATTAGTAGCCTTGGTCTGGGAGGTTGCACCTGATGGAAACACAAACTAAATGTTGGTTCTGTAATAAAATTTGTTCAGAGATCAACTGGCCTCTCCACCTCCAAAAAAGTCAAAGACCATCAGACGGATAGGTGAAATAAAAAACTAAGAAAAAGCCCTGAAAGGCCTGGATAAGACGCTAAATGAATTTTTTCTTAAAACAAGTTAGCAGGGGGGCAAATATGGCCGAAGGTTTCAGGTCATGACCCATGAGGTCAGCCCCTGAGCGGGTGGCCCAGCCTTCCACCTTGTTTGCTGCTCTATCCACTGACTTCTTTAGACAAAGGTACAAAAAAGCCCCCCAAAAATATCTTTATAAAAAAAAAATCAAGCTAGCTGTTGGTGCAAGCTTAGCCTAGCGCTTAATTTAACCCTCCCATAGCGAACGGCCCAACTTTGCTTCCCCTTTGCGGTCATTCCCCAACACTTGCTCCTGGTTTTTTGCTCTCTCTGCTGTTTAATCCTCTTCAAAAACATAACTGAGAAAAAAAAAGCACCAGTATAGGATAACTATGGTGGCTGGTGGGTGCTAGACGACTTGCAAAAGCAAAAACAAAACAGAAGTTTGAAGAGGATAGTTATCCCAACGGACACAGGAAAGTTGTGAAGTCAGGAAATGATTTTCTTTTTTAACTTCATCTATGACAAATAAAGCTTTGTAAGGATCTCACATAGGGATGAGTACGGAATCAGGTACTTCTATAGATACCAAACAAATTCTGTCAAAAGTACCACGTACCAATTCACGTAAAATCAAAGGTACCATGTTTAGGTACCTAAACGCATCCTTGTGACTGTGAGGGAGTGGAAGAGTAGGTGATTTTCCATGCTGGACATGAACACAGCATTACAGGCTTATATATTGAAGAATAAATATGTTAAATTAAAAAGAAGAAGACACACAAAAGTACCAAAAATTGGTACTGTTGAGTACTGATATTGATTGCCAGGTACTGGGATTAGGTACCGTTTTGTTTCAAAAATGAAAGGTACCCAACCTTAGTGTCCCCTTTTAATGTCCTTCATAGAACTTTTATTTCTTAAATTACCCCAAAATGTGTCATCTTAGCTTTATGAACCACTAATGTTAGCATTAACACTTTATTTATCATAGCTGGAGGTAAAAAAGAAAACAATCATTCCCTTAATTTTACAATTTTCCTGTGTCCATTCGGATAACTGTCCTCTTAACTTCTGTTGTGTTTGCGCTTGCATTTCAGGTGACACCTACCAACACATGAGGGCTAGCGATACAAAACCAGGGGCTGTTTACATGACAACGGTTTTAGGGTGAAATGGAAAAGTTATGTTGTGTTTCAACCGACCTAAAACACAAACTTTTGGAAATAGCCTCCAGAGTGTTTTTTTTTTCTGAAATGCTGCCGACACCGTTGCCATGTAAACAGTAAGCCAATGTTTTCAGTGGAAACGCTGACGTCACACTCTGCTTCACAAGAGCACATACAACAGCGTTGGTCTACCATGTCTGCTGACTGTCTCTCAGCAAAATGAGCATCTGTTGCTCCACTTCTGCCCTTAGCATTTACCAATTCACCAGATGATCGGCTCAACTCTACTTCAGTGGAGATCCACCAAAAGCGGCTTCTGGATATGACAGTTACAGCGCCACCTACAGGCCTGGAATGCCTACTACAGCGTTTTCAGTCCCTCAGAATTTCCTCTGTTGATTTTTTCAAAGAAACTATTATTGGAGCAGCAGTTGGCCAAAGGGTTTAAGCGCACACACCAGATACAGAGGCTGTAGACCGGGTCACAGTGACTGCTGGTTTCACTCCAAGACACGACCCAAACTTCCTGTCCCTCCTCCGCTATCTTCTCTAATTAAGACAGAAAAATGCACTAAAATAGCTTCAAAACATCAAACAAAGCTTCAGCTCAAAGGTCTTGAGTTAGAGCCTTGAGTTGGTCCACTCTGGATCTGTGTTGACCGTTATAACTAATAATTTAAGCCTTTCAGAAGCTAAAAAGCCAAAAAGTGCCACAGTGGATTAAAAACAGCTCTGAGCCTTTGGTTTGATTCTTTTATCAACATTTTTTGACATGAGCTGCTAAAACTACCATTTCTTCAACAAATTTTGAATACTTTTTTAATGTTTTGAAACCACATTACTTGTACAGTGAATCCAAAACAGATTTAATACGATTTTTAACCCAAGGCAACAGCCCAGACAAAGGTCGCTGAGGTTGAATAAGAGCAAAACTCCAATTCCTACGACTGTTTATCTGACGATCCGGTCATTTAAGATGAGTTATTGGCTTGAATAGGACAGTTCGAGCAAAAACCAGCACAGATCTGAGCCTTTGGACCCGTCCTCCAAAGCCCAGGATCTTTATTCAGTGTAATATCTCTGCTCTCTTGTTCGGGGTTATTCCTCCAGTGGACTGTCGCTCTTGTTGCTTTTAATTTGTGGTTTCAATTCAAGCAGTTGGCTTAAATTGCTCAGGATCAAAGTGCGTTGAAATTAGGCCCTTTAAAAAACATTTCCTGCAGAAAAAACGCGCTTTATTTATTTTACATTTCAGGCTCGAATTAATCCCTCCACCAGTGACCGTACCAGCATCTGGAGTTTCAGGGAGAAAAGAGAGTTTACGCTTTCTGTTCTCGAATAGAGCTCCTCTGTTATCATTCATTCGCTCCTCTCCTTTCTCAGACCTCGAACTCGGCAGTTTCACAACAATTAGACCAGAAAAAAGGCTGCGAGACAGATGCACCGCAGCAAAAGACCCGTAATAACAATTATGATAACTATTCATCCATCTCTCTGCAGTTTAGTACTGAATGCTCTGGAGGTTCGGGGACTAATTCCATGAATCATCTGTGGCCACAGGCGTCACATTTTTAATCTCGCGCCTGCAGCTCTTTTCTCAAGCTTCAAAGAGACGACGTTCAACAACAGAGGTGTTTTTTTTACAGCTCGTCAGGGTTTTGTGACAAAGCTTGTCAACAGCACTTCTTTTAAATACACGCTGACTCCGTGCTAGCAGTCAGACCACGTCTTTTTCCCCCCTCCACAAACAGCTGACGGTTTGTTTCAGAGCCGGATGTGTGGGTGATAAGGAGCAGCAGTGTGGTCTGCATTCAGAGCTCCCTGCTGGTATCAATCACCGTCAAGACGCTTCAAACCCACTTACGCACCCCGTTCTCACGGGCTCTACAGATCACAAGCTGCAAGTCATCTCAGAGCAGGATGTGTGTGATGGAGGAGCCTCCGTGCCCTTTTCCATTTCCCAAAACACCACGGAGGATAATACTGTGGGAGATCTGATGTGAGGATTATAGAGGATGAAGCTTCCGACGACGATGAAGACTTGTAACTATTACAAGCATTCAGAGTACGCTGCAGGCATTCTTGGCAAGGCAGTAATAAACAAAACTCGCTGATCCACTTTCAGAGCGGTTCAAATATTTATAAGAATTCATGAGTTTAATTCTAACAGCACTCCCCTGAGATATACAAGTCTGTTAACCCTGGAAATGCCACAGGATCCACACATACCAACCAATAACAAGCTCAGTCTCTGGAAGGACAGCAAACCTTTTGACCGTCAGTGGAAACTATTCAACTATTAAAGCTTTTTTATATGACTATGAGTAGAGAAATGTTCAGAGTGGTTTGAGCAGATCACTTCAGTCGGCAGCAAAATGGACAAATAAGAGTGGATTGTGGATGAGTGTCAAACATTGAAACACTTTCAAAGTTCTATTCAAAGACAACAAAGAAAGTTTAAATCATTTTACATTGCAGAACATGGGAGTTGATCGTCTACCTCTGCCTTAGTCAACCTCTGGTAATTCTGCTCCCCACTTTCATTAATTTACATCACTAACCTTTGTTTTAACACCAAGGCATGCTGTCATGATAAACCGCCAGTAAGGGCAGCGGTAAAATCTAAAATACAAAAACTGAACAATAACTAATAGATTGAGATAGTGGTAGACTACTAACTCCCATGTCCTGCTCGGTTTTAAACAAACATTTTCAACTTGTGACCCTCATCAAGAAAACAGGGCATATTTAATGTCAAAATGTTCCAGACTCTGATTTTTGAGTCTTAAAACAGCCCACTTAACAGATTTGTGTAGTGGTAGACCAGCAACTCACACATCCTGCAGGCTGTGATAAACTTCTTCTAGGCTTATGACCCCGAAGAAACAAAATAGGAAGGGAGTAACAACAGCCAATCTATTGCTTATCCGTCTCCTACTTCTGTAAACAAATTAAACTTGAAAATCAAGGCAGTGGTAAACCACCAACTCCCATGAGCTTCAAGCTTTTGTGCAAGGCTTCTGGGTTTGTTAGCCCTGAACAAAAGAGCATGGTATATTTGAGTAGCATTTACAAAACCAAACTTATAGTTCATGGTGGTGGTAGACCACTAACTCCTGTAAGGTGAAATCAAAGTATCTGAGGTATTTGACCTCAAAGAAAGAGCAGGGTGTTCACAAGGCTGATATAATGCTCGGGTATAATGTCGGAAATACCAAACTTTGTGATCAAGACTGTGGTAGACCACCAACTCCCATAAGCTTCAAGCTTTGATACAAGTCTTCTGGGTTTGTGATCCCTGGACAAAAGAGCATGGTGTATTTCAGTAGCAACTACCAAACCATATTTAACGTTCATGGCAGTGGTAGACCACCAACTCCTGCAAAGTGAAATCAAATTATCTGAGGCTTTGGACCTCTCAAAGAAAGAGTAGGGTGTTTACAATGCTAAAATAATGTTTCAGGCACTCAAAAACCAAACTATGTGATCAAGACCGTGGTAGACCACCAACTCCCATAAGCTGCAAGCTGTGATGCAAAGGCTTCTGGGTTTGTGAGCCCTGAACAAAAGAGTATGGTGTATGCAAGGAGTTGCAACTACAAAACCAAACTTAAAGTGCATGGTGGTGGTAGACCACCAACTCCTGTAAGGTGAAATTCAAGTATCTGAGGCTTTGGACCTCTCAAAGAAAGAGCAGGGTGTTTACAAGGCTATAATATTTCAGGCACTCAAAAACCAAACTATGTGATCAAGGCAGTGGTAGAACAGCAACTCTTATGTCTCTGTATCCACATTATTTAGACCTCTAACACAGAAGAGGGTGTATTAAAAGCTGATTTCTTTCCTCACGCACTCCTTGTCAAATAAACAAATACAAACAGGCAGACCATGTCAGCAGTAGACCACCAACTCCTTTTGGCTGCAACTTTAATGCAAATTTTTGGGCTTTTTATCCCCCCACAGAAGAAGAGAAGGTTGTAACTGAGTCTTATTTCATGTTTTGCATGATAATAACAAAGTAAACAACAACAAAACCAAACTGCTGGATCAAGGCAATGGTAGATCACTAACTCCTATGTTCTGCAAATCCACTGTAAATATGGTTTGTGACTCCTGAATGAAACAGGATGGTGGACAAAAGGGTCTTAAAACATCTCAAACCCACCAAACAAAGCAGCTGATGGAGACAGTGGTGGATCAGCAACTCCCATAGCCTGACAGTGATACGCTCAGCTCTTTGGTGTGTAACCTCTCGACATAAGAGCAGCATTTCTCATGATCATGATCTCACAGTGCGGCTGATAGGAACTGAGAAGTTATGACATCCGTGTGTAAACATAGCTCTGAGCTACTGAGAGTTGATCTCCCTCCCTGGTTCACTGTGTCCACCGCTGAATGCTCAATGAATGCTGGAGAAATCAGTGTGGAAATGACACTAACTGCGATGACACAGAGCATTAAGAAAGCGTCGAGCTGCAGGCTGCATCATTCCTCTTTCACTCATATTTACTCAGTTTCATAACCACGGGCCGACTTCTGGGAAGTCGAGCGTTCACATCGACTTTTACATTTCTATCTCTTCTGCCATCCTCCCTCTGCTGTCGTGTTAACTCTCCTCCTTTAATTCCAGCTCTGTTTCACCATCTTTTCCGATTTGTTGCACATCCCATTTCCTCCGTCTCCATTTTCCATCTCCCTGCTCGTCCTGACGCTTGTCTGTTTGTATGAAGATGACTCGGCGTTTCCGTTCACACACTCTCTGACCCCGAACTGAAGCTCCGTCTTCTGATGTGCATGTGGTCCATGCTTTCGTCTGTCTGTCTGTACACGTGGGTTTCTGGACAGGTTTAAATTATGGATGGACACACGCCGTTGGGCATGAGACACATGAGAGAAAGCACAAAATCACACACTCACACACACTTCCAGCGTATCTCTGCTGCTCTCAGGAGCTTCTGGTTTATTCAGAAAGCTGTGAGCTGCTGTTTGATGGGATTCAGCCAGACTAGAGCCAGGAGTTGATAAATATATATAGCTTATTATCAGCTCCACTGCCACTTGTTACTCAGCGGCTGCCCACTGCAGTGAAACAGGTGATCCCAGCTTCAAAATGTGACCCTGTCCTCTCGCTCTTCACCTTCTGTCTTTGGACTGAGAGAAAAAAAAAGAAACTCTGAACTCTTTGAGTTATATACTTCCTGTTGTCCTTCGTTGACCTTGTTCTTTTAAGACAACTGAAGTAAATCAGCTCTAGACTCAAAAACAGCTTGGAACCAGACACCAAGTTGACATTTTTTTGTAGCTACTCTTCTCAGGGTCAAGATTTTTACTCTTGGGTTCAACATTTAATGTGCTAGCTTGAATAAGATGGAGGAGAAATTATTTGAATCTTAAAAGGAGAAAAAATCATTAAATCTGAAGTAGCTACTCAAGGAAAGGGAGAATAAAAGCAGGTTGATCATTTCTCAAACAGATATAATGGAAATAAATGGAGCAGTTAGGACATTTATACAAAAAAAGAACAACCAAACAACAGAAAATGAGCACGCTTAATAGGTAACTGTGACCCGTCGGATGAAAAATAAATGATTATAACTTCTCTTGAGCAGCAGAAAGCGCTGATGTACCTTTGACTTTTCCAGTTGAATCTGATTACGTCCCTACAGTTGATAATCATTTAAGAGTTTTGGAGTTTTGGAATTTTGGATCACACAAGACTGCACCAGCTGTAGTAAATGGTTTTGCAGTATTTCTATCATATTCTGCTACAATACAATCCTAATTATTTCACTTTCTGAAGACAATCTCTCTCTGAACTTTCTTTCATCACATCCTAGCCAATCGTATCATGCCGTATCGTTTGATTCTGTATATAGGTTCACATGACACAACGTAGCATGACATAACTCAACATAATAGGACCTAACATATTTTAACATAATAATACCTTAATAAATTGTGACTTAACATTAAGAAATGTGACATGAGGAATTGCATAATAATGTAAAAGAGTGTAATAAGATTGGAAGTGATGTGAAAAAAGTGACATAACGTAATGAAATCTGATGTAACACAACAGAACAATAAAAATGTGACTAAATGTAAAGGAACGTAAGCTAACGTAATGTAGGGAAACCTAAGATAGGGCAACATAAGGAAATCAAAAGCAGCATAATAATGCAATTCAACTTATTGTAATGTAATATATCGCAGAGTAAAGTGATGTAAAGTAATGCAAAGTAAAATGAAGTAACCTCAAGAAATCCAAAGTGACGCAAAGTCAAGTAAAATGATGTAAAGTAATGTAAAGTGACATAAAGTGAAGAAAAATTATGTTAAGTAAAGTAATGTAAAGTGGCGTAAAGTTATGTAAAGTTAAGTAAATGGATGTACAGTGACAATGTGACACATGGTTTAGTAAAGTTATGTAAAGTGAAGTGATTAAAAGCCAAGTAAATTGACACAGTTGTGATAAGTTATTTAAAGTGACAGAAAGTGATATGAAGTTATAAAAAGTGAAGTAAAGTGACATAAAAGTAAGTAAAGTGATGTAAAGTTAAGTAAGTTAAGTAAAGTTATGTAAAGATAAGTAAAGTGATGTAAAGTTACGTAAGTTGGGTAAAGATAAGTAAAGTTAAGTAATGTAAAGTAAAGTATCGTAAAGTCATGTAAAGTTTAGTAAAGGGACGTAAAGTAACACAAAATGACACATAGCTTAGTTAAGTTACATAAATTTAAGTGACTAAAAGTCAAATGAATTGACACAGTTATGTGAAGTTATGTAAAATGATATTAAGTGATATAAAGTTATGAAAAGTGAGGTAAATTGACGTTAAGTTAACTAAAGAGGTGTAGAGTGACATCAAATGGCGTAAAGTCATATTGTGGTAACATGACATGTAATGTAGCATACTGTTTTTGACCGTACTAAAAATATTTTTTGTATTTAAACAGTTTTACAAGACAAATCCTTTACATCAGGTAGAAAGTTTAAACATTTTCTTGAATAGTATTCTAGTTTTGATTTTATAGTAACACTAAATGCTTGTTGTGCTGCTGTGACAGTTTTATAAGACAACACTTTCTCCAAAACAGGAACATAAACTGGATTAATTACAATGTTGACTGAATCTTGAATATTTGTATCAGATCATCATCAATCATGACCTGAACAATGAGTTGAGTCGTCCATGATTTATTTCTTAAAGAAATCCTCTCTAAGGGAAGGTCTGTGAGTAACTGTATCAGTTACTGATAGAGAGATGCTTAGAGAACTATGGCCGTCTTAGATGTTTCCAGCAAACGTTAGAATTCTTGCACAGGTCTGTTTTAACTACAGTTTATACAGTATAACAGGTTCAGAGCATAATAATCATCTCTGCAAATACCAAGGTTTCAGCGTGTCCAGCATACATTATTACACAGCTATAATTATAATCATTTCACTGTGTCTCTCAGAGGATTGAAAGAATCAGCCCTCGAAGCTATCGCAGACGGTGTGTTCATACCAATCAGCTCTGTGGACAGTTTCATCTTCAGCTCGCCCCTGCTGGAGGTTTTAATGGGAGGTAAATGGACCAAACTTAAAGACAGCAGAACAGATGTGGTGAGAAATTGATGGGTTTGAACTCAGGACCTTCTTGGACACTCATTTGTCCTTCTGTTGAAGCCAATTTGGAATATCTGCTTATATATTTCCCTCAAACTCCTCTACCAGCCCCAAACCAATGAGCTAAGTACCAACTGTCCTGCTCAGTTGACTCTCTACGACCCTAATTTCAGCAATCATCCTGCAAAAGAGGGAAGGAATATCTCAGAATAAGCCAGAAACAAGCTCCCACAAACACGTCTTTGTTGTCTGATAAACTGCTAATGCTGGAGGTTAATGGGAATTCACCAAACAACTTATTCAGGAGGTTAATAAGAATTCGCCAAAACGCTCCAGCCCAGAGGTTAATGGGGAATCCAGTTCAGGGCTGCAAACAGCTGGGAGGACAAATTGGGAAATTTGCAACGGAGGAAATTACCGTTCCAGAGGCGCTGAACTGGAGCGTTTTTAATATCACCTCTGGACGAGTTTAAGGAGCGATTTAAGACCAAAAATACAAAAAAAGAGCAGCTTCATCAGCGTGTGTGCTACTGAACGAAGCTAACGGCAGGTTCGAAAAGGCAACAACAAGTGTTCAGGGATGGTGGGCGTTTTCATGAAAGCAGAGAGGATTTGCTCTTTTATCTCAGCTTTGTACTGCGGCAGGAGAAAAAGCTTTTTGTACTTAATTAAATGTTCAGTGTAGATCATTTGTCGTTTGATCAGACTTTCACCAAAACACTTTTTGAAGAAGAGAAACCAAGAGAAACATTAATCCGTGCCAAATGCTTCCTCCTGGTCCCAGTTTGACTCATCAGATAAAACATGTCAGCAAAACACAAAGTCAGAGCCAGAAAACACACACCGACACACACACACTCTTCACACTTTCAGGTTTGCATGCATGAGAGTGCACGGAAACCACCTGAGGAGGGCTTCTCATCACGGCTCAGCCTGTCAGCCTGTCAGAAACACAGATTCATGCTGGGGCTTTGTAATGCGAGTACAAAGACAGACTGGGAGGCTTGTGGGAATTGTGCTACAGGTTCAGAGGTGAGAGATGCACAAACAAACATCAGCTCTGAAATCCTCAGCTTTAAAATAATCCAAACTGGATCTGATGCAGGTTGTTGGAGGTCCAATAAATAGTCAACAAGTTTCCCTCTCCATGGATCATTTCTACCTTTGATGCTTCATTTATTTGGAAGTAAACATTGTTTTTGCAGAGCATGTAAATATATCACTGGTTAAAACACATATTTCAGGTGAAAGTATCAGATTTACAGGACGGGAAAGGGTAAAATAAAAGATGCTATATGAGGAATGGCCTAAGGTTGGCCCCAAAAAGTCAGCTCGCTTTGAGTCAGATGAATCTCTGCCCTCTGGAGTTCATTGCTCACCTGAAATGTCCTTGAAGGATTCGTCCTCAGCACGCCACACAGACTGAGTGAATAAAACTAAACACACTGAAGTTTGGTTTTGAATCTGATGTTCTTTTTCACAAGCTGAGCTGCTGCTAACATATTCTCAGCAGGCTACTGAAGATAAAGATTTATCATGGAGAATGATTTAGTTTTCTTGAACTGCAGGTTAAAAAAAGTAAAATATCTCACAATTTGATACAGTTTCCAATATTAGGTTAACGATGTGGTTTTGTCACGAAAAGGATTCTTTAAATTATTTCTGCAACTGCAAAACACCAACTATGCAATAGTTAAAAAAAACACACACACACACACACATATTTAAATGTAAAAAAAAAAACTACAAGCTGTATTTTCTCTTATTTTTACCAAATGAAAGAGAATTCCCTTTTTAATTCTCTGAGGTAGGGTAAACTGTGCAAAACAAAATATGTCATTTTTTAAAAGTGCAAATCAAGTTATATTTTATCTTGAAGAACTAAAAAATAAAAAATAAAAAAAAGACTTTTTAAACAAATTTTACATCAAAATAACTAAACAAAGAACATAAATTTAAAAAATCTCCTAGTTCAGGATAAGCGTGTATTTTTTGAGGAAAAACAACCCTCTGATGTTTAAATAGAGCACCACGATCTCAGCCAATCTGAATCATCACACATTGGTATCTATTTTTAACTGTCTCGCCATGTAACAAGTAAAAATTGTCTTTTTATACTCAATATGAGCCACATTCAACTTATAAGTCCAGAAAAATGTCTTATTTTAAGTTGTTTAAAGACAAAAATGAGGTCTGAATTGCTTGAAACAAGTAAAGAGAAATCTGCCAATGGAAAAAAAAAAAAAACGCTCAAAAATCTGCTTGAAACTAGAATAATGTCTCGACTGAAGTATCTTTTCTCTTGTTCCATTGGCAGATTTTTAAAAGTCTAAAAAGACATTTTCTACTGAAAATAAGACAAAAACACGTGATAAAATTTCAGATTAGCAGTGTAAAATCATGTACCAAATCTAAGACATGTTGGAGAATATCAAACATTTTTTTTATCCAGACAGTTAGTGAGTGTCTCAAAGCTTCAGATCATGGTGGACCAGGAAAAGACCAAGATCATCTACTTGGACAGCAAGATAGTGTTTGATTGGGAAGTGGTCCAGAGGACGTTGGATGCTGTTCTTAAACTGCTGGACCACAGAGGGTGTGGTCATCCTGCTATTTCAGAAACCAAACCTCAATAAATCAGCTGACAGACAAATCACAACAACGTGACATCACATGACTTTTTTTCAAGACTGCAGGAAGTTTGTCGTCAAAACATGCCAAGATAAGAAAAGGCTCTGTTCTGGGAGCTACCTGCCTTTTCCTGAGACAGGGAGAGCACACCTGTCTTTTTCATGTGCAAGCATTGGAAGCCAAGGCACCCAGAGCATCAGTGAAGACCTCAAAAGATACAGCCAGGTTTGAGTTAGTATTTTTCAAGTGTTCAGACGTGATTCGAAATGAGGTCTTTAACATTGACTCTGGTTACTTGGATGATCAGATGTTCACACACTGTAAACTGGTGTCTATTTGAGGGGTTATGGAGCCAGGAAACGTGAGGTGGACTCATCCTCCACCCGCTGAGTCTGTGCTGACAGACAGGAGAGGACTTTAAATAATCCATACTGGTATCCATACAGAAAATCCTCTGACGGTCAGGGCTCACTGTCAACTTTCCTCTGCCCGGCTCTTCTTCTGTCTGACAGGCTACATGTCCTGTAATTACCATCAACGCCTTATCTGTCAGCCGCACACACGCGCGAGAGACACTGACTGTCAGAGAGACAAAAGGAGAGGGAAAGAGGTGTGACTCAGCTCCAGCAGCGCTATCTTTACACTACTGATGGTCGCTGTGCAGATAAAAACTCTAAGGTTAAAACCAGCAAGTGACCTCTTTTTATACTTTTATTCTTTATTTTATTTATTTATTTTTTATTTATTTTATTTTTTATTTCTATATTTTTTTATTTTATTTATATTTTTTCTATTTATTTTGTATTTATTTTATTCATATATTTTTTATTTATTCTATTTATATATTTTTTATTTATTCTATTTATATATTTTTTTATTTTCTTTTATTTATCATTTTTTAAGTATTTATTTTTTACATTATTTACATATTTATTTTGAGTAGTTTTGTCATATTATTATTATTATTATTGTTGTTATTGGTAATTTTTTTCTCTATTTTAGATTGTTACCTGCCTTCTAGTCTATTTCCTTTATTTTATATATATATATATATATATATATATATATATATATATATATATATATATATATATATATATATATATATATATATATATATATAAATATATATATATATATATGCGTTTAATTTGGAAGCCAAAAACTGAATAAAAAGAGTGTGGGGGAAAAAAAACAGCAAGCGACAACACACTCCCATCTCCTAAACTCAGAGTGTGTGAGACAAAGTGTGTGTGAGAAGGTGTGTGTATGTGGGCCCTTCAGAGGAATTTCATTTCCAATATACAGACTGTTGAGGGTCCAATTTCCTGACCAGTGTAGTGGAGCGCTCTGTGAGTGTGTTAGTGTCTGTGTGAATGTGTGTGAGTGTGTGTGAGTGTGTGTGTGTGTGTGTGTGTCCAAGAGTCCAGACCTCAGCAACCGCAGCGAAGCGAGAGATGAGCATCGCGGGGAAGACAAGATGGAGGAGTGGAAAAAGTGAGTGTGAGAGGTAGAGAGGTGAAGAGAACAGAGATGAGGACGGTGTGTTTAATGGAAGAGCAAAGCCTTTACACCTACAAATCACAGGGCACAGACTAACACACACACTCACACACACACACACGCTCATACACACAGCCATGCTCCAGTCTGCTGAGTACAAACAAAACAACTTTTCACTCGTCTTTTTCTTTCTCCCTTTTCAGTCAGACAGGAGCTTTTTTCTCTGTTTCTTCTCATCTGGCAGCTCAAATTCAACTGGAAGGAAACACACACCTCAGACTGGACACACACACTATCATTGGACTGGACACACACTTTGTCGTGGACTTCTCTTGCACATAAAACTACACTAAAACCAGATAAAGACACTGTCGTCTGCCCCTAAAGTAAAAGGTTTGGCATCTTTCCCCTCTCCTGTAAAGTGTAATCCTTAAGTTGTCAACTTCCTCTTCTTTAATAACCGTTTTATTGATTTCAGTCATTTTTGAGAGCCAAAAGTCCAAATTGTGTGTGAGTATTTTCTTCTTCTTGCATCTTTTTTGACAGAAAATCACTGCACTGGGCAAAACAAGACATAAAAAGGCGTCATCATCCAGGCTTCAGGCTCCAGCACCAAGCTTAACTCCAGCCCAGGATTGAGGCTCCATCACTGGGTAACAACAACCCCCAGATTTCACTCCCAGCATGGTCTCACTGAATGCTTCCCAGATCTGGCTGCTTGTTCCCAGCCGCTAAAACTAACCATAACTCAAACTCTTTCACTGTCTTCACTATCAAGACTTTGGCCGTGACGATAAGCCTAGAACCAACCCAGGATTGAGGCTCCATCCCTGGGTAACAACCATCACCAAGTGACCCCCCACCATGGTCCCAATAAACACTCTCTAGCCCCACTGCAGGTCTTTACAACTGAAAACCAACCTTAAGCCTGACCCAACAGTCCAATACTCAATTTCTACCATCCAGGCTTCAGCACCAACCTTTACCCAGTGATAGAGGTTTCATTCCAGGGTAACAACCATCTCAAGCTACCCCCAAGAATGGTCCTCATCAACACTTCCCAGACCTGGCTGTGTGAAAAGCCAACTCTTGGCCCAATTGTAACCCCACACTCAAACATCCACCCTCCATTCAGACTCTGGCTCCCACCCCAGGCCCAACCCTTACCCAGGAATCAAACTCCATACCTGAGCATCCATCAACAGTTGGAGAACTCACCGCCATTGTCCCAGTGAACGCTCACTAGCCCTGACTGTTGGTCTCTAGCCTTCAAAAACCAACCTGGAGCCCAACCCAACACCCTTATACCCTAAGTGTTTTAGTGTCCTTTTTTTAAAGACAAAAAGGTATGGTTACCTTGACATGTTTCGACGTACTCTGCCGTCTTCTTCAGAAGCTATCATCCTGACAGCTGTGACGTGTCTTTTTATCAGCTGTTTCCGGTAGTAGCCGGCGGGACAGATTGATCACGTGATCTGAGTACGTCGAAACATGTCAAGGTAACCATACCTTTTTGTCTTTAAAAAAGAACGCCAAAACACTTGTGTTTCTAAGAAGACAAGATGAACCTAATAAGTAACCCTTATACCCTGCCTTCACCACCCAGGTTCAGCGCAAACCCTACCCAGGGATCGAGGCACCATTCCTGGCTAACAACCATCCAGTAACCCTTCCACAATGGTCCCTATTAACACTTCCCAGACCTCTGACTTGAAAAGGTAAGTCTTAGCTAATTCTTACCCAATACTCTAACACCCATCCTCCTCCATCCAGGCTTCAGCACCAACCTTTACCCAGTGATAGAGGTTTCATTCCTGGGTAACAACCATCTCAAGCTACCCCCAAGAATGGTCCTCATCAACACTTCCCAGACCTGGCTGTGTGAAAAGCCAACTCTTGGCCCAATTGTAACCCCACACTCAAACATCCACCCTCCATTCAGACTCTGGCTCCCACCCCAGGCCCAACCCTTACCCAGGAATCGAGCTCCATACATGGTTATCCATCAACAGTTGGGGAACTCACCGCCATTGTCCCGGTGAATGCCCACTAGCCTTGACTGTTGGTCTCTAGCCTTTAAAAACCGAACCTTAGTCCAACCCAACACCCTTATACCCTGCCTTCACCATCCAGGTTCAGCACCAACCCTTACCCAGGGATCTAGGCACCATTCCTGGGTAACAACCATCGCCAAGTGACCCTCCACAATGGTCCCCATACTTCCTAGACCTGACTGTGTGTCCCTGGCCTTGAAAAGCTTACTAATTTTTGACCAACACTCTAAAACCCACCCTCATTCATCCAGGCTCTGGCACCTACCCTAGACCCAACCCTTACCTGGGAAATTAAACCCCATACTCTGGGATCAATCCACACTTAGAGAACTCCTCACCATTGCCCCAATAAACACTCTCAAGCCCTGACTGCAGGTCTTTACGTTTGAAAACCCTGACACCTTAAGATCCAATCTCTATCATCCAGGCTTTGGCACCAACCCTTACCTATAGATCTAGGCTCCAATTCTTGCTAACAACCATCACCAAGTGACCCTCCTTAGTGGTCCCCATACTACCCACACCTGGTTGTGTGTGTCCAGCCTCGAAAAGCTAACTCTTAGCCTAATTCAAACCCAATACTCCAACGCCCATCCTCCACCATCCAGTCTCTGGCACCAACCCTATCAAGCCCCATACTCTGAGATCATCAACACTTGGAGAACTCCCCACCATTGTCCCACTGAATGCTCCCTAGACCTGACTGAATGTGTCCAGCCTCAAAAATGACCCTATTTAAACACCTGTGCTACCATCCAGCCTCTAGACCCCAGAACCAACCCAAAACCTAATGCTAACTCATCAGTCCTTCGGCACCACCCATCTCTCCAGCCTCGAAAACCAACCCCTTACCCTGACCCTAACCCTCCACCATCCAGGCTGTTCCTCCTCAACTTTTTGCAAGAGCTACACCGCCAAAGTTTTCCAAAGTCGCTTGTCGCTCTTTTCCATTACGGGAAGAATGAAACTTTATAAACTTTGTCAGAAGTGTCAAGAGAAACATCCAGGAGTTGTACATCGGGGTGAAGTTTGGGCCCAAAAGCGACAGCGTTTAAAGGCCATTTCAGCAAAAAATAAGAAGAGAGGCCTTCACCCTGAATCTAAAAACTGCCAGTATCAGACTTTAAAGCTGGAATCAATCAAAAATCCCACTTCTGAAATGGCCTTAAACGCTCCCTCTGACCCGCTCTGCCTCGTCTCTCATCTGTTAAACCCTCTTCACGCCTCCGTCCCGCTCTGAACATGTCTTTCTCTTGACACAGCTCTTCCTTCCATGACTGCTCTGATCTGTTTGCTGGCATTAACAGCATTTGGTCGCACATCAAATATTTGAGGAGAATGTGTGAGACGCTTGAACATCCATCAGAGTAAATCCACAGAGGATTGGACAGATATGAGTTCTAGGAGATGGATATCAATGCAAGTTTTGAAAGAAAGCTGGAAGCAGACGATACTTTGAACATTTTGGGAAGTTTAACCCGTTTAAATGCGGACAGCATGGGAGCAAAGCAACGGCAGAAGAAGCCACAGCTGTAGGAAAACTACTGCCTCATTCCTGCTTATTTGGTTTTAAATATTTATCTTTTATTAAATTTTAGTACTTTATAAAGCACATGAAACTTTCTCAGTGTGTGACGTGTACTTAATGAATAAAGCTTTGTCTTCAAATGGAGGCAGCTCTACCTGTCCCCGCTCTGTACGATCAGCCAAGTTAGCTAACTTTCATTTCTCGCACTTCCAGCAACTTGGAGCAAGGCAGGAAAATTAATCTCAAAATGTAAAATTAGGGCTGTCACTTTAACCCGTTAATTGGATCAGTTGATTACACCTCAAATTAATGCGTTATAAAAATTAACGCGATTAACTCATTGGCTGCCAGACGTTTTTAGAGGATCTTGAACGCTCTTTCAAGACCCAAATAATCTTGTTTTCTCTGACTTTATAAACACCAAAACTACCTATGAAGAACGGACTCTCTTCTTTTATGTGTCTCTTCCTGTTTTTGATCCAAAAATTCTTTTCTCTAGGTATGGGTACCTAATTACTTTTTTAGGTACCGACTGAATTCTGTCAAAAGTACCAGGTACCGATTCCAATAAAATCAAAAGGTGCCATTTTTAGGTACCTAAAGCATCCTTGTGACTGTGAGGGAGTGGAAGAGTTGGAGATTTTCCATGCTGGACCTGAACTCAGCATTGCTAGGATTTGTATTGAAGAATAAATAAGTCTAATTTATAATATAATGTAAAAAAATATAATATAATATAAACATATAAGTTTTTTAAATTTTTGTATATATTTTTTATTTATTATAAATTATTTTTATTAAACAAATTGGTATTTTAATTTAAGACAAAAAAGTATCGAAAATTGGTACCATTGAGTATCAGGTACCAGACATCGGTACCCTATCATTTCAAATGTAAAAGGTATCCATCCCTACTCTTCTCATGATAGCACCGCTCTTTTTCTCTGAACTACTGCCACACATCCTCAGTTGGAGCGTGAGCTGCCTGAACTTTTCTGACTTGCAGCGTCTCGCTATGTCTCTGTCATCTCACATCTTCTCCTCATATCCATGCTGAGCTCTCATCCAAAGAGAGCACTGCTCTCACCCACAGTAGTTTACAAGCAGGATTTTGATTGACAAGCTCCAACAGACCCTGCCTCCCCACGCAAAAACCCCACAATTTACTTCTATAGACGCAGTGAAGGGCTGCAGATATGAGATTAAAATGCGATTAATTAGATTAATTAATCACAAATCCTGTAATTAATTAGATTGATTTTTTTGATCGCCTGACAGCACTAGTCAAACTAATCATTTTAGATATAAATACTGGCATGAAATCTGAGCTTTTTGAACTTTCCTTCCAGAAAGTTTCTTCTCTGCATCGAAACATCAGTTTTATTCAGACATCATTGATCTTTGTGGCAGATCTACTTCCCCTGAAACTCTCAAACTGTTCAGTTAAAAGTTAAAAAGTCGAGACCTTACTGTACAGAAATGTTTCCGGCAGCTAAAAGAGGAAGGAAACCTAACTTTGACTCTTCCAAACATTTCCAGGGGGGCGGAGCTTCGTGTTGGAGGTCTGTGCGACCTCATGCTGATAGGAGACAGATTCACCCACAAGCAGACGGCGATCAGCGGCGTGTGTGTGCATCTGCGTCCTTGAGAAATAACCCCTGAAGCGAGTGTGTGCGTGTGTGTGTGTGTTTTTGGCATTGGTGTCCTCCTGTTTGGCAGCACTTTCTGCCACACACACACACACACACACACACACACACACACACACACACACACACACGTTAATGAGATGCAGCTTTAGTATGCCATGTCTGCCTCCTGTGGAGTCTCACACATGCTACACCTCAGCTACATCGCTCCAAAGGCGCCGATCACTCACACACATTTACATTTCAAAACCTGAAACGTTAACAGGACCTTGAACTCAGCGTCAACACGACCCCGAGTCCCCGATTGGCTTTGAAAATGTGTTTGTCTGATTATTCTCATGCTGGTCGTCCTTCAGATTGGACCAAATGTTGTCGGATTAACGAGATTCCAGCTGCTACACACCTTGTTTTATCATGAAGAGGGCAGACACAGGACACGGAGAGGCAGACTTAAAAAAATACTTATTCACAAATCCAGCTTTTTAAGTTGTGAGCGCAGTCATTGAGGCGTCCTTGGATGCACATGCAGCGGTGGTAGCACGTTTCCTGCTGGAGATCAGAAGTTTTGGTGGAACCGACTGTGGCTCAAGGACAAAATCACCACAACAGATTAAATCCATTCAACAGGAGATTATAGTCTAAGCTTCAGGAGCACAACTGAATGAACAACATATCTGACTGTCAAAAAGCAGGATGACGTTTTGTTTCTGACAAAAGTCTTGTAAATCTTGTTACGCTACAGCAGGCGCCCCATGTCAATCAAAATTTCGTTCACATCTTCCCCCACTTTTTCCCAGCCCAGGGTGGCTCCAAATCTCTAGCCAGACTCTTCCCCTCTGTTGTGCCCAGATGGTGGAATGAATTACCTAACTCTATACAATCCACAGAGTCCCTTTCTACTTTAAGAGATGTCTGAAGACTCATCTGTTCAGGGGACACTTGGGCCTTTAATCTGAGCCTCTCCTCTTTCAGTCAGAAGGTCTCATACCCAGCTCTTAGTGAATTTTCAGCACTAACTACTGAATGTTGTCAGAGTATATTTTTACAGCAATTGATTGTGGTTGATTGGCTAGGTTATTCTACATTATTCAAAAATAAATTAAAAAAAAAAGCACTTACAGTTTTTCTTAGTTACTTTGGTTCATTTCTCAGATCAGAGTTGAAATTCTCAAAATTACTTGTTCAATCTTCACATCATTGTGTCACTGGTGCTCATCAAAGAAGCAGTTTCTCATTTCTTTTACCAAATTGCAAATGCTTTTGGACATCCATGCAAAATGATTGAATAGTCTCACCACTTACATTTAGTCATGGGGTCATCCCATGAAGTCCCATGAAGACATCTTTTCACACATTTCCATTAGGCTGTTTTTTAAAATCTATCTGGATTAGGTTGATTTAGATTGGTAATCCATGGTGTTTTACGATTTGTACCAACTGTTTTGAGGAATGCACTCACTGTTTTGCAAATGGTAAGGACTACAGTTTTTCTCCTGTCTAAATTCTTGCTTGTGTTGTGTTATTTTTTGGGCTCTTTATGCCTTTCATCGGACACAGAAGGACAGAGGTAGAGCAGGGAAAAGGACTTGGTCACTCAGGTGAATTTCATTGAGCGTAACATAGACCACTAGCCTATCAGAGCTCCAGGAGACTCTTTTTGAGTCCGGGCACACCGTCATGATGATGTTTTCTGTCTCTCTCCACAACATCACATGTTGTCATTCCACATTGCAGATACCACCTGCAAAAATCTGAAATCTAATCGAGTGTTTTTGTCTTATTTTAAGTATCATACTCAATATGAGCCACATTCAACTAATCAGTCCAGAAAAATGTCTTGTTTTAAGTGTTTTAAAGACAAAAATGAGGTCTGAATTGCTTGTAGCAAGTAAAAAATAAAATGCCAACAGAACAAGAAAAATTTGCTTGAAACTTGTAAAATGTCTTATTACAAGAAACCGTTCTCTTTTTCTGTTGGCATATTTTTAAAATCTTTTAACAGCAATTCAGACCTCATTTATGACTTTAAATAACTTGAAACAAGACATTTGTCTGGACTGGTCAGGTGAGAGTGGCTCATATTAAGTCTAAAAAGACATTTTCTACTGAGAGTCAGACAAAAAGACTTGATAAGATTTCATTTTTTTTTGCAGTGTGTCTGTGTAACCTCAGTCAGAGAGGATCTCCTGCAGCAACATTGGATCAAACCAACTCCAGGGAGAGAAGTGGATGCTTTTTGAGGTTTGAACGTAAGGCACAAGTAGCCGACTTGTTTTAACTTGAAAACAATTGGGACAAAAGGACCAGACTTTAAAGGGCAACTCCGTTTTTTTGACACCTGGACCTTATTTATAGGTGTGTGCATGCTCATATACTTACTCAGACAAACATGGTGCAGCTCGGAGTCCTTCAGAAGTTATTTAGATCCAGCTGATTTTAGTCGCACTTAGCGGGGGCCACGGCAAGGGAGCTTCAGCGCGGGACATAAATCTCTGCAAAATCGCTCATTTCGGCTATATTTTTTCATCCATCGCTATCCATCGTTATCACAAACACACTCCTCTTCTGTTGCCATAGGCGAACACTGTCCACAAGCGCACCACCAGTTCGCATTGAGTCATGGACGTGCTCCTGTTTGTTGTTCTCCAGCTCTTCGTCTCTCCCCCTCTGCATCCTTCTTTCATGGAGCTCCTCGTCCGTGTACTCAGGCTCAAACCGGTAAGGACAACCATCAAACTCGAAGTCGTAGTCTGAAGACGGTAGACGAGCTGACTTTATGATAACACTGGTGATGGATGAAAAAATATAGCCGAAATGAGTGATTTTGTAGAGATTATGTCCCACGCTGAAGCTCCCTTGCCGTGGCCCCCGCTAAGTGCGACTAAAATCAGCTGGATCTAAATAACTTCTGAAGGACTCCGAGCTGCACGATGTTTGTCTGAGTGAGTATATGAGCATGCACACACCTATAAATAAGGTCCAGGTGTCAAAAAAACGGAGTTGCCCTTTAACATGAGGGGTTAATTTGCCCAACACTAGGCCACCTGTGCTCCAGGAGACTCTTTTTGAGTCCGGGTACACCGTCATGAAGACATTTTCTGCCTCTCTCCACAACATCACGTGTTGTCGTTCCACATTGCAGATACCACCTGGAAAAATGCAGCGAGGTTGATCCAGACTAACAGCGTCAGGCTTGAAAATCCTCACCCTGGACCACCCACTGCTGTTAAATCTCCAACATCTTTGCTTTAAGCAGACGACTTCAGACCAAACCGTGACTGGTTTCCTTTCTGTTATTTCCTATAACTCTCCTTCTCCCTCAGAAAACACTCGTTCCCTCCTCCTGGAGCTCCTTTCTACAGTAACAGGATTACTCATTGACTTCCAGCGTGTTCCTGATGTTTGCGTAAGTCGTGCCGTCTCGCTCTGAATGACCTGTAATCCTTCTTATCTGACGCTGACATGACCGAGACGTCCTCACATTCCTCCACAATCAGACCTGCAGCCATAAAATGTAAACACTCAGCCCGTCTGTGTGTGTGTTTATCTCCTCCTCTAACCATCCCCCTCCTCTTTAATTGACACAACATTAAGCCTGTTGGAGTGCGGGACGCATGGAGAATATTTATCAGAGCGGCCGCAGTCGATGCAAACAACCACAAGAGGCTTTTAGATCAGAGAATACAAGGAGTAAACATCACTGACGGGGTTATTTGTTCTAATTAGTGCAATCAAAAGTTCATTTTCACACTTTTCTGAAGGTAAACTATGAGAAAAGTGTTAAAATTCAAATTCTCTTCAACTTTAGGATTCGTTTTCTTCACCAGCTGGGAGGTGGAGAGGCGTTTTTGTCATTTTCCATCAACATGAGGAGCGAGAAAATCACATTAGAGATGGAGGAGGGGAAGGGAGGAGAAGAGGGAAACAAGAAACGGTGACGGAGGGAGGGGACGTTGAAAAATTAGAGAAGGAAAAGACAAATCGAAAGTAATAAAAGAGAGGGAGGAAAGGATTAGAGGAGGAAAGAAGAGAGGGGTGGATGAAAGAGGAGGAGGAGGATGTGAGGAAGAATAAGAGGAGAGAACATGGGGGGAAAGAGGGAAGTTAGAGAGCAGAGAGGGGCGTTTCTGGCAGCAAGCAGTTTCCATTACTGGCAAAATAAACTGATACCATATGACTAATCACCTCATAACTGCAGGAGGAATTTACTACAACACACACGCTAAAACACACACACACACACACACACACACACTGTGGAGTATAAGTCTACAGACAGAGGGGGGAAAGTATGAGATGAGGACGAACACACAGTCAGGAAATACCCGCTGATCTGAGGAATCACAACAACACACCACAGGAAATAACAGCTGGACCCGGATCAGCTAATAAACAACAACACGCTGCAGAAAGCAGGAACTTTTCTGCTGGGTCGGGATTTTCAGCCGGAGAGGAAACATTTTAATCCAATAACCTCTAATAAGTGCAGCGCGTGAGGTGGTGTTAAAGAAACTGTGAGGGCTTTGAAAAAGACTCACTTTTTTATATTTACCTCTTCATAATCCATGATTTACAATCCAAATAATAGAGCTACTTAGCTACAAATAAATACATAACCTTGTCGCTTTGCATCCTGGGAAAAAATGTCTTTACCAAAGGAAGGTAGTGTTAAAAGAAGATCCAAATACACAACTTGGAAAGAGACACCTTTTTCTGACAGGGGGTGATGGTGCTCATGGGAAACAGAGTCTTTGTCCTGGAAGAGCAGTACCAATTCTGGCCACAGGTGTCACTGTAATCAATGCTGAGCTAACCCATTTCTGCTCAATGTCATACACAGATACAGGTATGAATGGAGCCTTGTGTCCGTGCTCTACTTTCATTTCGTCTGTATTTCTACACGTTTCCATGAAGCTAATGGATACAGACCAAACAGAGCAGTACCACCGGAAACCAAGGGGGCAGTGTTGCTGTTACTTCACGATACAAAGCTTTGGTGAGACATGAAGAAGATATAACAATGGCAGAACTTTTGTCTTTTATGCAAGAGTTACATTTTTAATTCCTCCTCCACAGTCGCCATGTTTGTTTTTGAGTTTCATTGTCATAAACTTTTGACTCTGGGTTGCACCCCCTGGTGGAGATATTGGTTAACTGCAATGCCAACGTAAAGGACGTATGAAAGTATGTGAGCAGTGACGGTAACATCGTTTTAAACAGACAGATACATTTCCATACATAAAGAGAAGAGAAATGGGCCTAAAAAGTCACAGTACCAACATGTGTGTACTTTCAAAGAAAATTCGTTTTTTTTTTCTGCACATCCATTGATTTTATTATAAGATTTTGACTTTTTTATTTAGCTTAGACTTAGACTATTAAGCTTTCTAAGCCGTTGAACTAACATTGTTTATGTTGTTTTTCAGGAAGATAATTTTTTCTTCAAAATTTGAGAATGAGTTACTAAAAAGCCCCTAGAGGCCAAATGACTAGTTTTAGTCTAAAAGAGGACACCGGCTGAATGTCGCATGTCTTTTATTCATGACAAGAGTAGAACCTGGTTGACAACAGTTGCTATTGTTAAGTCAGACTAATCGAAGAAAATGCCTCAGAAAAGCAAAGTTCTTGGTATTTGGTGGGAAAAGAATCAAAAATTAGAGGGAAAAAAGGGAAAAGGTCAAAATATAAAAAGTAAGATGCTTCAAAGAGGAAGCAAAAACAGCTGAGGAACTTCAGAAAGGGCTTTACTGAGATACCGTAACAAAGAAAAGATACTCCCTATGAGCCAGGAGCCGACTAAAGTGACTAAAGAAAAACTCAACTTTATGTCCACTTTTCTCTAACTCTACAGTTTAACAGTTTTATCCATCGAGATTTTAGATTCCTTTCAAACTATAAAAGAGAACGGACTGAAACTGTCAGGGTGTTTTTGACATTATAAGAGCTGTGCAACCCGACCCTTCAACTAGATTCAGATCTAGAAGTGAAGAGTTACCAAGGTTGTTGAGGCTTTTTACACGTATTTTGGGATCATTGTTTTATACCAGGATTAAAATTTAAATATGTGCATTATTAACCTCAGGGTGGAAGGTTGCACCGTTCTGAGAATTGTTATTCCTCAGGCAAAATGTGAAGGATGTGATATTTTCTCTTTTTGAGATTTCTTCTTTAGCGTAAACCAAGTTTTGAATCACCTCAGACTGGCTGTGGTCAGTGTTTTAGGTGTGGTTCTTCAGGAATTTAAGGTATTCAACTATAATTCAAAATCTAAAACCTTAAAATAGAAAAAAACATTACTTTTGGACAGCAAAGGGTTTATTGGCCCTCATTAATCAAACGTGCGTACGCCTTAAAAATGGGTGAACGCTCCTTTCCTTGCAGACAAGTTTTTTCTGACTCGCTTTAGCGCCACTTTTCCGGCTGCTGAACAAGGCGTGAATTCCGTGGTTTCGGCCAGCTGAACCTTGATTATTTAGGGGCGTGTTATGTAAATTACAATCGCTTTCAGCTGCCACATTTATCAATAGCTCATCAGGCGCACCCAGTAATTGGCCCTGATACGCACGTTTCATAAATCACATGTGAACGTGGCCGTAAACTGGATTTTACACCCAGATCTGCGCCAATTTCCACGCAAGATTGATAAATGAGGACTATTTTTACTTATCCAGCCACCTTAATCACAGATTCTTTAAAACATGGATGCAGCCCCACAGCGCCATCAGTCAGTTTCTGAGGGGCTGTTTCGAAGCCAACTGATGGGAGTCGCCACATTGGAGTTATAGACTAAAACTATCTTTTGGTCGACCTAAAAACAGACGAAGTGATGACACAGGAAAAGCAAACTTAGCCTCATCCTGAATTATTCAAATTGGGGATAAAACCCACACTGAATGGATGTTTTAGAAAAATATTAAAAAATGGACTTCAAATCTAAAATGCTGTGTATTTCTGCCGTTAGCATCAAGTGGTCACTTGAGGACCTGCAGTTTTTCATGCCTTCACATCAGCTTTGGGGGCTCTTAAGGAGACTGTCACCACCATCCGCTTTCATTTAAACATCCTTTGATTCAGACTAAGATGCAAAATGACATAAAATACTTGAAGATATCTCACTGCGCCTACATTTTCCCGCCTCAGCACCGACTCCCAGATGAGATTTCAGCCGCGCCTCATCGAGCTTCTTGACCTTGTTTAGCCTTCGCACTTTTACAATAAAACTGAGTGTAAATCTCTTCTTCAGTTGCCTCAGTTTCTGGTTTCCTGCCATTCCTCCGCTCCTCGTGGATCCATTTCAGTCCAGATGCAGATGTGAAGCAGACGTATCAGAAAACGCCCACGTTATTCTCTGACCATCAACTCAGCTCGACTCAACGCTCCGCGGCGTGTCTCTACATGTGACAAACAACCTTCAAACGAAGCTTAATGCTCGATGACGCCGTGGAGAAGAGCCAAGAAATGAGACCAGCAATTAGAGGAAAAAGTAAATAGACACAGCTGGATCAGATATGGATGTCCTGACCTTCCCACAGCCTTTCCTGTGTGTGTCTGTACGGCAGATAATCACGGCTGAGAGGCCAAAACGAGCTCACACACACCAACACACACCGACACACACATCTGAATCCAAACTGCTGATGCAGACCCCGACAGATCAAAGTGTTTTTCCTGGAAAGTTGCACAAATTGGCGTGCGGATCGAGCCAGCGGTATGCAGCGCGGTGTACATTATGCGGTGTGTGTGTTTGTGTGTGTTTGTGTGTTTCAGGGAAACAATTCCACATTTGGTTTCAGTCAGGAGTAACAATGCGACTGTAAATGGGAGCAGATCTGATGCTCCACTGCGGTGTGATTGTGTGAGAGACTGAAGACAAATAGAAACAGAAAAACAGAGACGAGGCCCACATGTGGTCACAGAATCCAGGGATGGGTCCTGATAACTGGTCCAGATTCTGCTCCACTTCTCGTAGCGACACCCAGATTTGATGAAAGAAGTCTCTAAATGATTAAATAACAAGTTCCTGCCTGGACAAAAAACTGTTATTGCCTCAAAACTGGAGTAAACTGATGGGAGTTATAAAAACAGGAAATCCATCTGGGTTTGATCTGATGCATCTGAAGTCGTTCTGGTTTTACGGTTTGTACAAGTTAGATTGATGTTGTTTGGTTCGTAAAAAACAAGCAAAAAAAAAAATCTGGCCTTGGTTACATTATTTTTGAAATGGCTTTAGTTAAAGTTTCAATGATAAACTTTTGTATCATGTTGATTTTTGGCGCCCCCTGTGGGCAAATTCAGGCCGTTTTGTGTCTTCAGACCTCCACCAAGCATATTGTGATTGTCACCAACACTTTAGTCCTACTTTAATGTTATACTCCCTTTCAGCAGACTGTCTGCTACAATTTGGTGTTAGTTGCAGGTTTGTACAATAATTTGTTTCCTGACAGTGTTGAAAATTATGACGACCCAGTACATATTTCATATTCCAGATCTTAGTACCCAGAATATTGCCAGGATCTGGATCGTACTTTTACATCTGTCAGAAATTATAGTGACCTTGTCTTGTGTTGTTTTGCAAAGCAATCTGACCATTTATGATGGAGTTATATACACATATGGTGAAAACAGCCCTATCTCACAATGATAAAGAATCCTTTAAAAAAAAGTCCTGGGTCCAGACGGTGATCCAGATCACCACCAAAAGTTAATAATTTCTTCCTGTTCCCATTTTGAACATTTCCTGAAAATTGTATGAAGGTCCGTTCATTAATGTGTCATTAATGCACCTTAACATGGCAGCTATTTAGCACCTTATTTTGTACGGTATCATTCCCCTCCTCTTGCACCTTATTCTTATTACTTACTGTATCATACTTTGTTATTCTATTTTGCAACTTTATATATATATATATATATATATATATATATATATATATATATATATATATATATATATATATATATATATATATATATATATTATTCTATTTTTATTTCTTATCTTATTTTACTTCTCTTGTTTTGCACGGTATTTGTCTCACTGTTTTGCGCTTTTGCAATTTCGTTACATCTGTTGCAATGACAAAGTTCTATTCTATTCTATATATTACTTTTTGAGTTATGCTGTTTACAAACTCTCCCAAAACATAACCTTCTTGATGGAGGTAACATTCTCACATCAGACTCTTCACTGTAAAAAAAAAAAAAAAAAGATGTTGTGGAAAGGTTATGATCAGGAATCAGGAATAATTTAGGAATCCCAGGGGTAAATTTGGTATTACCACTGCTCTTTACATAGTACAGCAGTTGGAAATCAGATGTAATAGTGACATACTATAAAATAAGTGTTAGATATACAATGAAATAAGCACTAAAGTATTGGTAAGTACCAAAACAATAAATTTTAAACCAGATAAAAACTATTTATATAAAGAAGTAGACAAGGGAAGATAAACTATTCTGAACAGATATTGCACTAAGTGAAAGGTATTTCAAGGTATATCCTTCATAGTACTTATTTTTCTTTCTTTACGGATAATACGTCATCTTATATTCAGCTTTAGGAATCAGTCATGTCATAACGTTAGCATTAGAGCTACATTTCTCAAAGCTGAAGTTGGGATAACTGATCTCTAACTTCCATTGTGTTTGTACTTCCGTTGTGTTGTGGCTCTTGTATTCGTGTTGTTGGTTTTGCAAATCGTCTGAAACCTACAGGCCACCATAGAATCCCTATTATGTTATCAACCAAATATTTCCGCTCTGTTGTTTAGAAACGGAACTTTTTGACCTGGTCTTATGAAGAAATAACTCTCCTGCCAAAACCGGATTAGTTTGATCTTCCTTCTTCCTGACCTTAAATGTTTTCCCAAGTTAGTCATGACGACCTGTCACTCATCGTTTATCCTCATTATTAAGTTATTTTCAGCTGTTTCCTCATGTTGACGCTGCGGTTTGGAGGGAAACTGACCTCAGACCTGATTTCTTGGAGAAACCTCGTCGGTGGTTTGTGACTCATCCTGAACTCATCAGCGTCACATGAACACCAGCAGAGCTGAGTGTGTGTTCATGTTTTTGCAGAAATCAGTGTTTTCTGTCCTTATTTGTGCTCGTAAAGTTTTATTTACTGCAGGTTTTGTGTGTTTGTGCCATGAGCGTGCTCATGTGCTTCATTTCCTGCTGCCTGTTTGACCTCAGCAGGATTTGGCTCCCTGCCTTCCTCTCCTCATTTCTTTCCTCCTCTTGGCCTCTGTCCTGCTTTCTTTACCCTCCCTCCTGCGATTTTCCTTGTTTATAGAAACAACCGCAGAAAAGTTCACCGAGTAGACTTTGAAATAATCTTCAGAATCAGTTTGGATTCAGAGATAACGGCTTTGGCTTTTGTCTAACTCATCAAAACAGAGAGGCAGGTAATTTATTGCAGCCATTTTTAATTTCCTGCTTTGCTCTGGGTGTAATTTCATTTGAAAGCCTCTATGTTTTTTATTATCCTCATGTTTACTGTGTTAATTTGCTGTTGCTGCTGTTTGCTGCTTGTACAAACTCAGCATTTGTTGCACATGTTCAGCATTAAAAGACTTCCAGTGGTTTAGGAGGTGTTGTGTGGTTGTTCCTAAATACGGCTGCAGGAGTTAGAAGTGAGCAATGTGGAGAGAAACCTATAGAAACAAAGGCTGAAAGGGACTAAAACTGGAATTTCACAGATATATTTTGAGTCTTTATGCCCAAAAATGCACTATTTTTATAGAAAATTCCCATAAAATAGACTGGAAGTTGAAGTTAGGCTATTTCAGAAGCAAGGAGGTACATTGACCCCAAGTGAGAGGATATATTTGACTTCACAAAATGTGAATGTGGTTTCAGTGATGTCACCCATTGATTTCCAAAGTGGGAATCTAAAGCCTAAAGATGGTGGTCCCAAAATTGAAAATGCTGTCTCAAGCTAGCCTTTAATTAGCCCAGAAGTTGGCAAAGAGGTAGAGCTAACTTCAGCTTTAACTTCAGCTATAACTCGCATATCTGTCAAATTGGTTGTTTTCCTAATAGATACTTAAATAACAATATATAGGTAAATAAACCCAATATGAGCTGAACAACAAGATTTATTTTTTATTTTTTCAGTACCAGGCATTAAACATTGTGAATTCTGCTGCAAAAACTGACATTTTAACATGGGTGTTAATGAGAATTCCTCCACTTTCGCAGCCAGCCTCAAGTGGACACTTGTGGAACTGCAGTTTTGTCACACTACCATACTGGTTCAGTAGACTTCCCACATTTTCTTTTCCAAGTTGCTGAATTAGAATCAGGAAAAGCCTTTTTTTGCAGATGTAAAAACAATCCAACTCCTCTTTTTGCAACCAGACGCCCCCTACTGGTGATTAGTGAGAATGCAGATTAGATACACCCATATGGTCGGTAACTTAAAGCTCCTGTGAGAGTTTTTTTTTTTCTTTGGCTGGATGTAAAACAAGCTGAAATTAATTTAAATGATTATTTCAATGATGTTTGTAAAACTGTTTTTTTTTTTTTTTTTTTGCACTTAGCAGGTACGAAAATTATCAAGGTGAGACCCCTATAACGCTTTTTTATTGTAAGTGAAGTTAAAGAAAAAAACCATCTACTTACTTAAACAACTTTTCTGTGTCTGTTGAGATAACTAACCTCTTTGTTGCTTTTGCATTCATGTTTTGGCTTTTGAAAATGATCTGACACCTACTGGCCACCGTAGAATACAGCTTGAGACCGCTGTTATGAGTTTTAAAAAAAGTGTTTATACTTTGAAATGACACAAAGATAATTTGTAAAGAAGGATTTACCTTTTTTACCTTTTTTTCTCCACTGTATATAATATATTTTTTTTAATATGTAGAAAGTATCAAGATAAGAAAACTTCCTGGTTTTCAGTGATTCTTTAAAAACCTGGAGCCTGTTGGTTCAAATTTAGCATTTCACAAACCTTCAGACTGTGTCCAGCCCAGAAAAGAAGAAACTCACATAGTTTCAGAGTCGAACAGCTGCTCACCCAGCAGGTTAATAGTTAGAGACCACACACACACACACACACACACTTACACACACCCACACACACACACACACAATCAGAGGGTCTCACACCTCTCTGTGTGTCAACAGCAGCAACTCTGTTAAACTGGTTTATTCATGGGTAACACTGTGTCACTGCCCGTGGAAAGTACTGCCTGTCACTGATTAGAATGTGTGTGTGTGTGTGAGTGTGTGAGTGTGAGTGTGAGTGTGTGTGTGTGTGTGTGTCCTCCCCCGCAGCAACCAAATGGGAAGCACTTGACAAACATTACTGAGACCTTCAGCAGTAAAGCAGCCGTTCCAGCCCGACCTTATTTACCTCATGATCTGTGCTCCGAACACGATCGACGCTGATTTAAAAACACACACACACTCTGAGAAGAATCACAGTTTATGGTCAATATCAGAGTTTTCAACTCTGATTTACTTGTTCTGAAAAATCAGCATTCAACAATGAACTCCTTGGTATCTAAAATGGTTTATTTTATAATTTATTTTTTATCTTCAGCCTGCTCACAGCGCTGGAACAAAACAGGTCAGGGAAGACAATCAGTGTGTTGCTGAGGCTGATGAATGAAGTGATTTTGAAGATGATCAGTTAAGAATAAAAACTAGTTGCTTTTGTCCCCTTTTTTTCAAATCTAAATCCTTAATTTTAGCCTTTGTTTATAAGCTGGGTTGGAAACAGTTGAGGTGTTGGATCCCCTGAATAAATCCTAAAAACTGACTCATATGTTTTGGGGAAAAAGCTCCTGATAAAGTCTGTAGACATCGTCTTCATTCAACTTTTTTCATGTGGTCTGTTGTTGAAAAAGCAAACTAAAAACCGCAAAAATATGAACTATTGAAGAATCTGAATTTAAACTGAATCGGCACGCCAAAACCCCCTGTTGGTTATGGCTGCCTCATTTGTAGGTCATGGACAACAAGTTTTTTGTCTTCAGTGATATTTTCACTATTTTTTCTCCTGTGTTTGTCTGGAGATCCTACATGTAACCATGGCCACATTGTTTACATGTGAAATCAGCTGTTAGCAGCCTGTAGCATGTCAATGCTAACTGGTGCAAGGCCTGATGTTTCCCCACAAGGTGAGGAGAAGGAGGTGAGGACGACGTGCTGGTTCTCAGGTGTGAGCTAAGAAGTGAGGACATGGACCTGTCCTTCCATCCATCGTTATTGGGAACGTAAGATCTATCTCCAATAAGATGGACGAGCTAGCTGTGCTAACCTAGCAACAGAGGGAATACCAGAAGGCAGAGTAGCATCATGCTATTCACAAACATCAGACACCAACGCAACATGTGAAGAGCTTCACCTGCTGTGAGCAGACAGGATCCAGGAGACAGAGACTGAACAGACTGCTGAAGAAGCTCAGTCCTGGACCCTGTGGAGGTGGAGGCTGGCTGACTGGACAATGATGGACAAGCTGTCAGCAGCTATTTTCTTATGGAGCTTTTTGAACTTTCTATACACTTTCTTACTTTGGTTTTCTTGATTGCTGCTGTGACTCCTCCTGAATTTCCCCTCAGGGATAAATAAAGTATTTTCTATTCTACTCTATTCTATTCTATATTATTCTGTTCTTTTCTAATAATCATAAAAGAATTGAATCAGGAGAAAAGCATATCGTCCCAGCCCCTGAAATTGCAAGTTAAAGGGTTAAAACAGCAATTACAAGTCACTGGAGTGGAATTTTGATTTAAATATATTGTTTATATGATATTTCAATTTTTTTTACCCCCCAAAAAGGAGAAAAGTATCAAAGGGTTAAAGCTCAGGAGATTCTTTAAGTCATTATGGTTCATCCTCTGGTAGACATTAAGTCTGTTCAACAGACATTAGCTTATCCTCCAAGTGTTATCAAACCATTAAATGAAACAATTTCACTTATAAAACCCTGAAATTCAACATCCAGTCAGAGTTTTTTGGGTTCAGGCACCACAGACACTCACTCAGAAAGTAGATCTGATTCAATCATTACGTTGGACATGCAAGTCAAGTTACGTAACGTTAAATTAAATCAACATTCAGACTGGACCTACAAATAAGTCCTCTCTGTTGAGAAGGATCGACTGATTCAAACACCCAAACACTCTGAGTACAGACTCCATCAGTCAAGTTTATCAAAAACTGAAGCTTAAAGGAAACCAACGGCCTTCACCTGAGGCATGCAGCCAACAACTTATTTAATTTATGTTAAAAATAAGAGGTAAGACCAAGCTGTGTCCCTCTTCTTTCAAACTCAACGAACCTCAAATACGAAGAAAAATAAGGAACCTGCTGATTGCCACTTTACAGCCTGCATGCTCCGTCTGCAATCAGCTGCGTGTGTGCATATGTATTCATGATTACCATCGCTGCGTGAACTGTTACATGGTGATTGCATGATAAGTAACAAACAGAGCTTACGAAAAAGAGACCTGGCACGTTTTTCGTATGGATTCATGCAGCGACGATTCTGATCCTGCATAATGGGAATGATTGGATTAAAGAGGCTGTCGGGAAGACGGTGGGAACGCACAAGCAAACGCAGAGCCAGGGAGACGTGTGGGAAAGTTTTTAAATTAAAGGACGGTGAAGGAGAGAAAAGGAAGAAAAATAGTGGAGGAGTGGTCTGTGGTTCTGGGTTTCCTGTGGTTGAGACGAGAGGTCAAACTTCCACCATGAGAACACACACACACACACACACATGTCCATTCAGGGTATTTCCCATCTCTTAATCAGGGTTTTATTTTGACATATCAGGAGTCTGCTGACGCAAAAGCTTTGGAGTAACCCCCTGTAGATGTTTCAGACCTCATCTCCCATTCACAAGTCTCAAAAAGCAGCACAGACATCTCCCCGAGGCCACACGTGAGCGCCCTGCCTCCCGCTTTAACCACACTCTCACATTCACACTCTGCTTCCATCCAGTGCTGCTGTGACGGGCTGAAATGTGTGAACAAGCTGTAGGTATTCGTGCACTTCACGCTGTGCGTTTCAGGTTAGATTATCACGCAGCTCCAGCAAACAGCCTGCTGTGTCACCAAGCCACAGCGGCAGCCTGCAGACGGCGGCTCAGGGGTGTGATTGCACACTGATGAGACAGCGTCTGTGATGACGCAGATGAAACCTGCCTGTGTCTCACCTCCATGTGAGGAGACATTTCTATAAATGAACATGAAGCTCCAGAGAGGAGAGTGTTAAATTAAAACGGCTCTCGGCTCCTCAGAAACAGCAGATTGAGCGTTGATAGCAGCAGCGACGCATTAAGCCTGTTTGCACTCAGACAATAAGACAGATGGAAATCTGTGGTTATCAGCTGATGCACTGATTACTTCCTCAATCAGTCGTTAGGGTTTTAATTAGTGACACCATATTCTTGTTCTTTAAAGGTTTGTCTTTGCTTCCTAATGTGACTCAAATCCTTTTCTTTTTTTGGATGTGTTTGAGAACAAATGAGAGTCGACAGGATTTTGTTCATCCAGGTGAAGAAAACAGAGACTTCAGTTTAGAGGAAATTAAACATCGAGATTATTCCCATGCTCCGTCTGAATTCTTAGTGTTACTTTTACTTTAAGACAAGAACAACATGTTAAACTGTAGTGAGTCTCCAAGGCTTAAATCTTGATGCTACAACGCTCTACTACCCGGATGTAAACAAGCAAAGATGGCAGACTACATTGTGTAAACAGAACAGTTTTAATTAGTTAGTTAGTATTAGTTAGTTTTTATTTTTTATTTATTTAATTTTAATTTTAATGTTTTTATTTTATTTATTTTTTTCACATATTTTATTAGCATTTTGCCCTTCTTTTCTTTTCTTTTCCCTTTTTAATTTTCTAATTTTTATTTATTTGTTTATTTTCTGTTGTCTTGTATTTTGTTCTATTGGAAATAACCCCACCCCCCCAAAATAAATAAATAAAATAAAATAAAATAAAACAATAAAATAAAATAAAACAATAAAATAATAATAATAAATAAATAAATGAATAAATAAATAAATAAAAAAATGAGAATAAAAAATAAAAAAATCCAGCTTTTCTGTCTTAATCTAGAAAATAAAGACTAATAGTTTGTAGTTCTGTGCAAAGTGTAACTGGCATGGGACGTGGATCTAACCTGGAAGGAGGACTGGTGCTAGCTCTGCTAGCTTAAGTTACACTTACACATGGCATGTGTGATTTATATGAAACCATGTAGGAGCTAATTTTTGGCGGTTTTTGGTGAAGTTTCTTGATATTTGGACTAGTAAATCAGATTTGTTTGGTTACTCAAAGCCTGATGAAAAAATTAGGCATAATTTTTTTGAAGTGTTGACCCATGTTGCTTTTGAAGCTCCTATCAGGCTGACTTTAGAGTAAAGCAGTTTTAACTAGGGATGGGTACTCTTGACAGCTGAAAAGATTTAGTACCAGTAGGGTTGGTTACTGAATTAGATACTTTTGTAGGTACTGACCGAATTCCATCTGAAGTCCCGGGAACCAATTCACATTAAACCAAATGGACCATGTTAAGGTACCTAAACACATCCTTGTGACTGCGAGGGAGTGGAAGAGTTGGCAATTTTCTGTGCTGGACATGCACACAGCATTGCAAGGTTATATAGTGAAGAATAAATATGTTAACTTGAAAAACATTGAGATTTATTTATTTATTTATTTATTTATTACCTCATTAAGACACAAAAATATCAAAAATTGGAACAGTTGAGTACCGATAGCCAGGTACCAATTTTCAATACTTGGCATTGGTACTATATCGTAACAAATGTAAAAGGTACCCATCCCTAGGTAGCAATAAATGTTACCTGGCAATCGGTGTTGGTACCACTCAAAGTTTTTCAATTAAACATATCTATTTCTCAATATATAACCTTGCAATGCTGTGTCCACGTCCAGGATAATCACCTACTCTTCCACTCCCTCACAGTCACAATGATGTGTTTAGGAACCTAAACATGGTACCTTTTGATTTTATGTGAATCAGTACTTGTACCACGGACGGAATTCAGTACCCATCCCTACTTGTTGTCTAACTTCAGAGTGTGGACTTACACAGATACAGTTTGTCAACATAATGCGGATGTAGCAGCTTTCAAAGTTTCTCTTGGAGGGTGGTGGAGCCCAAAATTGTGACCATGGGTTCATTGAAAACGAATCATTTTTTAGAAAAACAAAAACATCATTGAATCAAAGGATGAGGAAAGTGCAGTTTTGTTGATTATAACTTAGTGTCAGTCACCAACAGTAACATAAAGTCACCAATAAACAGGCGACTTCCTGAGCCTTTTGGGATATCAGTGTCATAATGTTTACAACTAGATATAGATTCAATAATGATATATCTTTCAGCCCCAAACCAGAACGCTCGACCTGACACAGGACACGGTTTAGGACCGCTGCCCTTCAGGTGTCACACGAGTCTTTAACACCCACAAACCCTCACTTTACAACCCAGCAGCATTTCCTCCTGACAAACTGTGACACGGTGACGGGTGTGAAAGCAGCTGTAAGGTAAAGACAAGTGGTTTTAATTACAGCCCACACAGACAGAGCTGCGTTTAAATACTCTACAGCTGACAGTCTGTTCACCTCCATACCGTTTGTGGTTGGAAGAAGGGAGAGGACAGATTTCTGGCTTTAGTTTAGTTTCTTAATAAATAAAACCATGTCTCCACGCCTGAGCTGTCTTTAGCTGTACTGTCTGTGTGCTACCTCTCAGGCATCCACAACCAAAACAAACCCAAATAAAACTCTGGAAATCCCCCCGGGCAAAGATCACATCCAAAACTCCGGTCCTACATCAGCTCTGAATCCCCCAGCGAGAAAGAAAACTGAAAGTGGACCACACACTGAGAGGATGACTGTACACTCCTAAAACAGAAAAAACATGATTTATAAAACACATACAGGTGACGTCTGACAGAACAAACACTTTCAGATTTATTCTGTTTCTAATAGATGATGGAAAATATCTGTCACAAGTCCCCAAAGATCATCAAACGGCTTCAAATACATTCAGCTAGCTGTCACAGCAGAACAAGAAAACATCGCGTTCGATTGTTCTGAGCGTTTAAGTGAAATACGTGATAATAAAACACAATGAGGGGAATGAAGCAGATAAAAAAGACGGATATGTAGCTGAAAAAGATTACGTCAGAGGCTTTTTGTTCACATTTCCTACAGATTGAGCTCTTTGATATCATTTCCACAAGGAAATATTAGTCTCCACCTCATGAGAAAAGCTAAATAACAGTTCAATTTAGAGTAAAGGTGAAAGAAGTGTTTCTTTTAGCTGCTTCACCTCGCTGAACAAACACATTGATCTACAGGGACACACACACACACCTGCCACTGTTTTCACTGCAAACACAACCTTCGGACACACGACAGGAGTCCAAACACACTCACACACATGCTCCGCTGCTAATGGACAAACAGATGCAGCCGCGTCTTCTTCAACTCAGCTTATTATGGATGTGAAACGACGCCAACCCAACATAAGAGCGCCACGGCAGTGATGCAACTTCAACAGAAAGAGCAGCAACTCAGCTCCTAATGATTTAACACAAAGCTTTCCCTTCCTTTGAATTTCAGCTGATGGTGGAGTTTGGGGGGTTTGAGCGTGTTTCGTGAGATCAGGTTGCTGATTATATTTTAAGCAGGGCTTCTGTTTTGGTTTAATGAGCTGACACTAACGCTGAGAGAGGTGGATAACCTTGGAAATAAGGCAGAAGTGAAGAAGTTTTTCCCAATTTGCTGCTCCTGTTTGCCACTTTTCAGGGACCAACTTTTTGATCAATGAGCATCCAAAGCAGATTAAAGCTTTGTGATATACAGATCTGTGCATCATGACTTGAGTCTCAAGGGAAACTACCCTGTGCCAAGCAAGTGGAAGCAGATTAACGAAACAACTGCAGTTCCCCAAATGTCCACTAGAGGCTGACCCCAAAACCCAAGGGTTCCCCATTAGAGCTCATGTTGAAATGCACATTTTTACAGCAGCATTATGGAGACTTAACTGTTGCCTTTATCTTGGTTTTAATGATAGTTTGTAGCTTCTTTAAATCTTCATGTATTTCAGATGCCTCTTTTAAACGATATTCTCTGGTTTAAATCATGGTTGGTGGAACCAGAGCGCTTTTTTAAATAATTTTATAGCGTTTTGACCATTTTGTGTGGTGAGTCATATTGTTTCATGACTAAGTGGATATTATAATCATCTTGCTGCAAAACAAATCTACATACAGGCATAAATTACCTTAGCTAACGACAGGAGATGAGTAAATTCTCACTGTGAGGGAGTGGAAGAGTAGGTGATTTTCCATGCTGGACATGAACCCAGCATTATAAGGTTATATACTGAAGAACAAATGTAAATAATTAAACACAAAAAAATATCGAAAGTTGGTACCACTGAGTACCATTGGTAGGGCATTGGTACCGTACCGCACCATACTGTACCGTATCATTTCAATTGTGAAAGGTACCCATCCCTAAGGCTTATTCACTTCAAAGGTCTTGAGGCAACAAAGAAATAAAAAAATAGATCAAACATTTTCTGTTTGCATCATTTTATGAATAAATAACCCGATTTTTTGTCAACATTTCTTAGAATAATGGTTGAAATGTGCCAGTTAAGGCAGTTTTTAACTTGGGAAAACATTTCACGACCTCCCAGGGGACTCTGAACCCCAGTTTGGGAAACAACAACTTGTAAAAATACAAACTCTGAATATTTGTCAAAATAAGCACAGGGTAGCACTCACTGTTCAGGATAAGCTAGCTGCTCCCAGTCTGAGCATTGAACCATATAGCTAACGGGCTAGCTAGCCAGCATGGACTTAGACACTTGGACACTTTGGCCTCCATCTTTGAACGTGATGCTAATACAGTGAGGAAAAGACAATTTATATGTGATTTCTTTGTGTGCAGGTGTAATTACACTCTGGGAGAGTGAATATTAGATTATTTTATTATCCTCTAACATCATAAACCTTGTTCACCTCCATGTTTGAGCAGAAAAACACCTCACTGTAATCCACTAAGACAAACTCTGAAGAGCATCCGTCTCGTTGTATAATGAACCTTCAGTCTCCTCTGTAATAAGCCCGAACAAAAGACTGCAGCAGCGAGAATAGCGAGTAATTGAAGGCATTGTATGAAATTAAATGGAAGGAGACAAAGCTGGGGAGAATCATTAGACAGGGGGTTATTGGAGGTCTCGTCCTCCAGTCACTTTTTTGTCTTTGTGTCTCTTTTCATGTTTTCCATTCTTTACCAAGCAAGCGGCGCCCTTTTATACGTTTAATCATTGCTCTGTCTCACTTCCCCGAGCAGCCTGACTGACGTGACCCTGAATTAACAGACAGAGACGGAGACAGGCAGCAATATTCAGGTTTCTAAATGTCCCTCCACGCTCCCCGCGCTTCATTCAGCAGAGAAATATCCATCATCATAAACTGTGTGTGCGAGGGACACAGAGATAAAAAGACGGAGTGTGTATATGTATCGGCAGTCATGATGATAAAGTTAAAGGGCATCCTGGGTAAAATAAATGATGCCTGATGGTTCGGAGGCCTGCACACATCGCTCTCCTGGGAGTCCTGTGGAAGCGAGATGCTGACAAAACTGACTTACAAATTGTTCCATCAGCGAGACAATGTAATCTGACTTGATCTGATGTGGGGGGTTTCTCCCGTTTCTCCGTGCTGGGCTCATAACGTGGAAGAGTGAGCAGAGAAACGACAGGAACAATTTGTAAAATGTCTGTGTGCTATGAAAAGCTCATCTTGGCAAAATGTCCATTTTTGTTTCAGCTCCGCGAGGGATTGTTGTGGAGATGGAAGCGTTCACAAGGTTCAGATTCCCATCAGAAATATTCAGATGTGTGAGACGGCTTTCTGATAACTTCAGAGCTGAATCCCGAACCACAGAGCAACGTTTGTTCCAGCGTAGATCGTCAACTTCTACCTGTAGATAAAACCTGTACATGCTACACTGACCCATCTTCTAATTCATCAGAAACTTTGTTGTAAGTGAGGATGTTCAATACCACTTTCTTTCAACCCACAAGAACTTTTGATACATAAAATTTAAATTAACAGTGACAGATCATTTTAATCAACAACAGCACAGTCTCCCTGCCATTAAGTCCAAACTAAAACACCAACAACTCTCTCAGAGTTTATGATTTGTCATGAATAAATTAACGAAAAGTGCAAAATAAAACTAACAGCTGTCAGTTTAGTTTTGTTTTTGTTTTTTTGAACTGAAGTGACAAATAAAACAGTTTAATTGTCAACTGCAGCTAAAAAAAAATAGATATATAATGTAATGAGTAGTGGTGTGCTGATCAATCTAAAATATTGATATATAGATGCCAACGTTCGGGTATTGATAAATACTTGGGTGATGAGATTGGTACTTAAGTTTCGGTTTCTTTTCTCCACATGTGCTCCTCTCAATCGCTCATGTGCTCATAGATAGATAGATAGATAGATTGATTGATAGATAGATAGATAGATAGATAGATAGATAGATAGATAGATAGATAGATAGATAGATAGATAGATAGATAGATAGATAGATAGATAGGTGGATGGATGGAACCTTGTCTCTTCTGCAGTAAAAACAGAAATTTGCCTTTGACACGGTTGACCACCCCTGCCCTGATTCATTCATGTTGTCTGAACAGGACTTGACAACGGTTGCCGTGGTGTCAAACGGCAGCAATGAAGTGTCAAACTACTGGGGAGGAGGATTTACACTACCCAAGCTTTTTTGCCTTGAGTATCAGCTGCTGGTATCGGCGGCCTTCACAAGTACCAATACCATGAACAAAGGCTGATATCAACCTGATACCTAACACTGATACCTAGGGATGGGTACCTTTCACATTTGAAACGATACGGTACCAATGCCTGGTACCTGGCAATCGATGCCGGTACTCAACGGTACCAATTTTTTTTACACAATACTTTTTTGTGTTAATGTGGTCAAGAAATATAAATTTGTTTCATAATAGAATATAAAAATTTATCAATTTAAGATATTTATTCTTCAATATATAACCTTGCAATGCTGTGTTCATGTCCAGCATGGAAAATCACCTACTCTTCTACTCCCTCACAGTCACAATGCTGCATTCAGGTACCTAAACATGGTACCTTTTGATCTTACATTAATCTGTACCCATTACTTTCTACAGAATTGGTCGGTACCTACAAAAGTACCGAATTCGGTACCCAACTCTACTGATACAAGTACTTGCCAATTCCAAGTTGCAAGTATATCATTTATGTTTTCTCAATGTTATTTTTAAGCTACACGAAGAAATTTTAATTAAAACATACAAATTCAGCCATGAATCATCCTGTATGAAAATGACATTAAAGAGGGGTATGGTGGGAGTTTTTTAAACCCTGTTTCCAACAAGCAGTCCAGTTTGGTGTGGGTTGCCAATGGTGCTTTTCGCCGGATGCCAACAGCTGCATCAATTACATCATGGTGTACCCCGCTAATAAATCCAACAAAAAAGAAAAATGCAACACGGTAAACAAAGAGCAATGACGGACAAACTGCAGTGTTTCTAGCTCCACCTCCTGGATCAGTTTAGTCTAGCACCCCAAAACAAGGGTCCCTAAAAGTGGGATAGCTCGGCTCAGTTATTTGGGGACCCATCCCAGAATTAGTCAGTAGAAATGCCAAGACGGACCGAACTGAACGGCTAGGTAGAAACAGGGCTTAAGACTTTATTTTGTCCCTCTGGAGCCCCCTTAGCAGCTTTACATGAATTACAGCTCAAAAAGAGTCCCTATTCTTCCTCAAACTGGTGTTTCCAAAAACTCTTATCCCTGCTGATGTCTCTTTAAGGCTCTGAGTCTCTGATTGGCCAGCCCTCCTGAGGCAGACCTCGGTGTTTGAGGCCTCAAACGTGAAGAAGGACCAAGAAAGACCAAGAAGTGATGAACAGAAATAGCTCCTAACAGCCAACTTGCAGCAAAAACGTGGGGCACACTGCCGCTAAACATTGTTTAGAAAATCAGGGATTCCTAATAGCTTCTGTCGTCCACAGGCGACAACTTTTCTAAACAACGCGGACAGAGAACAAGGCGAGAGGAGCTCAGGTCAGTAATCAGCCAGACAGCTTCTTCAATCACAGCTCTTCACTCTGAGCCGCCCAGACAACAGCGGCTTAATGAGAGCCACGCATCAACAGCTGGACAAACACAACACTGCAAAGCTCTGAAACCACACACACACACACACTAGCCTCAATCTGCTGCTGCAGGCTGACACACTCTTAAATCTGGCCTCTTAGGCCTTAAACGCTCTCTATACTTAAAAAGAAATATTGATTAATGCAATTCTCTGTGACTGATAAATGTTTCTCACGCGGTCTTCAAAGGTTTTAAAATGTTATCTGGAAGAAGAAGTGAGTGGTAAAAGTACTTGAAAGGATCATAAACACTGAAATGAGCATTAAGAGGACATCGTTTAAAAAGGAACCAAGATGTACGAGGATAATTGCTGCCAGCCTCGTTCTTCATGCGCTAATTAGCATCTTTTCAGCTCAACAAATGTCTGTTTATAAAGGAAACATGCTACAAAAATCATACCGATAAAAGAGTCTTCATTAGGAGATGGGAACACCTACACAGAGACCTGTCTCTAAAAAAAGCAGAATAAAAAAAGTGTCAGTTTTTGTGCCTTTTTTTCTTATGCTTAGAAAAATATCAGAAGTAAAAACAGGAGCGAATGCAGCTCTGTTCCTTCAGGAGCGCTAAAGTTTCTTGTTTATTTCCAACAGCCTGTTTGATTGAGTGTCCTCATTATAATGTAAAGGGTACTGGAGGAAAACACCACGGCATCAAAAGGAGTCACAAACTCCAAACAAGAGAAGAAGAATCAGGCGAATAAGTCTTTGAAGAGGCTCCTCATGACGGGGGTTTTATTTAGTATCTAACTTCAGAGTTTCTCTGCACGGCTTCACGGGAGTTTCTGACAAAGATGGGAACAAAAAAAATCAAAATGGTGAGAAAACAATATGTTTTTACATTTTAGTCACTTCAAATGGAAAATGAGTAAATTCCCATTAAAATTTTCTATGGTGATTTTGTCCCAAAAAGTCTTATCAAGTGTTTTTGTCTTATTTTGAGTAAAAAATGTCTTTTCATGCTTGATATGAGCCACATTCAACTGATCAGTGCAGAAAAATGTCTTGTTTTAAGTTATTTTCAAGACAAAATGAGGTCTGATTTGCTTGTAACAAGTAAAAAAATCTGTCAATGGAAGAAGAAAAAATTTACTTGAAACTTAGAATAACGTCTTGATACAAGTAACTTTTCTCTTTTTCCAGCCATCTTCTGCCACTAATTCAGGGTCAAGCCCAGACTTCCCTCTCCCTAGCTACTTCCAGCTCTTCCCGGGGGATCCCGAGACGTTCCCAGGCCAGCCGTAAGATGTAGTCTGGGTCTGCCCTGGGGTCTCCTTCCGGTGGGACGTGCCCTGAACACCTCACCAGGGAGGCATCCATGGGGCATCCTCATCAGATGCCCGAGCCACCTCATCTTGCTCCTCTCAACGTGGAGGAGCAGCAGCTCACCCTATCTCTAAGGAGGAAGCTCCATTCGGCCGCTCACCCAAAGCTCATGACAACAGGTGAGGGTGGGAACGAAGATCGACCGGTAAACAGAGAGCTTTGCCTTCTTCACCACGACAGACCTGCAGACGCTGCACCGATCCGCCTGAGGATCTCTCGCTCCATCCTTCCCTCACTCGTGAACAAGACCCTGAGATACTCAGGCTGTATTCAGACCAGAAAAGTCCTTTGGTCCACCTGTTTGGTCCGGACCAAAAGCAGACTTTATTTTTCTCGTTTGGTGCGGTTCGTATTCAGATTGTACTTTTTGCAAGTGGACTATATTCTGTAAACACATCCACGTGTGTGACGATCAGTGCTCTCATTGGACAGCACGGCACACAGAATACAGACCCAGAAATGGAGGTAAACATGTGTGTTTGTGCTCTTATTAGAGCTGCAAAATCATTTTCAGTTTCAAGAGCAGCTCCTTCAAAGCAGCTTAACAACACCGTTTACAATTTTGGAACAGGAAGACGAATGATCGCAGCAAGGAGACGCTATGCTCTGCGTGTCCTGACCCACAACATGCTAGCAACAGCGTGGCTAAACAGAAGACGGAGGATCAGGTATGAACCAAAGACAGTTAGGTTACGGTGGCTTTATAGGCCCAAAAGGCGCATGTATCAGGGTTCCTACAGCTCAAGGCAAGTTAAATTTAAGACTTTTTAAGACTTTTTAATGACGTTGGAAATCAAATTTAAAAACAAGTCGACAACAAACCACAATTGAAACAAACAAAACTAACAAACAAAAACACCACATGAATTACCTGGGTTTGAGGCAATTTTAACCCAATGTTTATTTTACATAAAACATCATTTTTAACATTTTTTTTAAACCCATTTTGAGAACTTTATGCCTATTTGCCCCCATTCATCTTTTTTGGCCACTGTCAAAACCATTTTTGGAATTTTTACATGGGTTTTTATATTTAATCTCAAATTTAATTCTCAATTTTACTGCCATAATCAATTCTCCTAGGCCACTTTTGGATTTTTTTGCCAATTTTTCCTATTTTTTTTTCTCAGTTCCTGGTGCAACCACACCACCGTTTTGTTAGTTCCACTATTGTGATTATGCGATGTTGCCACGAGAGTAAATCAGGAAATTTTTTAGAAAAATAGATAAATGTTTTTTTTTTTAACTTCAAACCAACATAAATCTTGCCAATGTGTTCAAATTTTTCAAGACTTTTGAAATTTGGATTTAAGACTTTTTAATGCCAATTCAGGCCTTATTTTTAGAATTGTGGATTCAATGCCTTTTAAGACCTGCACCGGCGAACCACGAACCGCACCAGAGTTCGTTTGAAAGCGGACCTAGACCACCTCAAAATGTGGGTCTTGGTCCGGTAGTTTGTTCTGCACCAGGGTTCCTTTGTGTCTATTCACACCTGCATGAAAAGTCCACACCAACGTGGGAAACGAACTCTTGTCCGTTTAAAGTGGACCAAACAGTCCAGGTCTGTATACGCCCTTAAACTCCTCCACTTGGGGCAGGATCTCATCCCCAACCCGGAGAGGGCACTCCACCCTTTTCCGGCTGAGGACCATGGACTCGGATTTGGAGGTGCTGATTCTCATCCCAGCCGCTTCACACTCGGCTGCGAACTGATCCAGAGAGAGTTGAAGGTCACGGCTTGATGAAGCCAACAGGACCACATCATCTGCAAAAAGCAGGGACCCAATCCTGAGGTCACCCCCCACAGGACTCCTGAAGGAACATCCCATTGGCTGTTTTTTTTTAACTTGTCACAAGCAATACAGACCTCATTTTTCTCTTTAAATAACTTGAAACAAGACATTTTTCTGGACTGGTCAGGTGTATGTGGCTCATATTAAGCCTAAAAAGACATTTATTACTGAAAATAAGACAAAAACACTTGATAAGATTCAGTTTTTGCCGTGTGTTCTGTAGATCTGTTTGTTTCTCTAACTTTAAATGACATGAAGGATCCTGGAAATTTCTGTTTGTTACTCTTAACTTTCTACCGTTGTGTTAACGTGAAGATATTTTTTGAAAATACTTTATTTTCTGTCATTTTTGTTTAATTTTTTAAATCTGACTTCATTTTCCAGCATCGCAAACATCCTGAGGTAAACTGAGTTCAGCTCTCTGGTTTCATGACGAACCTGTGACGACACTAACAACCTGAAGCAACACACACACACACACACACACACCAACATGAGCCGGGTAAACAAAGTGGAAGCCGACCAAAGTCTCCTCTGAGTCACCAGACGTTTGACTTCCTGCTGTTTACACACGCAGGGTGACGGTGAGGACGACTTCAGAATGAGCCGGCCAATCAGAGGAGAGTTTCTGTAGGAATAGGATTCCAGCTGCCGTGTCATTGGCTGAAGCCGGACAGGTGTGTGTGGTTAGGGTTTGAGTTTCAGGCTCTTGAATCATGAGTGTGCTGTCACCCTGTTTCCTGCTCAATCCAGTCTGGATGGGTACCTTTCACATTTGAAACGGTACGGTGCCGATACCCGTTACCTGAAGATTATTATTGGTACTAAACAGTACCAATTTTCTGTACTTTTGTGTTTTTGTAGTAATAAATGTGAATTTGTTCAATTATAAATCTCAAAGTTTTTCAAGTTTACATGCTTTGTCTTCTTTATATAACTTTATAAAACCTTGTGAATCTTGAAAATCACCTTGAAAATCACCTACTCTTCCACTCTTTCATAGTCACAAGGATGTGTTTAGGTACCTAAATATGGTACCTTTTGATTTTATGTAAATGGAGACTACAGACACAATTCGGTTAGTACATATTTAAGTACTTTCCCATCCCTTCTATCCACTATCCTCTCTTCTATCCAATTAAAAGCATAAAAAGCCCAAACAATATTCGAAAGAAAATGTTGGACTTCTTCCTTTAAGGTTGAAATCCTGTTGAGACACTGTTTTTTTTTTTTTTTTTTAAAAAAGCATAATTCAAAGATCAAAGTCATGATTGCATTTTTCTATCTAAAAATTTGTAGAAGAGGTCAAAACTTTAAGCTTCCAGTCCTAAAACATTTCTTTGAAAATGTAAACATTTTAAAACACTGCCAAAATCGTTCCTTAATATATCCAAATACTTTCTTTACACATTTGAAACAATGCGGTGCCGGTACTCAGTGGTACCAATTTTCGGAACTTTTGTGTGTTTTTGTGGTAAAAGATATTAATGTCTTCAATAATAAATCCCAAAGTTTTTCAATTTGACATATTTATTCTTCTTTATATAACCTTGTAATGCTGTGTTCATGTCCAGCATGGAAAATCGCCTACTCTTTCACTTCTTCATAGTAACAAGGATGCGTTTAGGTACCTAAATATGGTACCTTTTGATTTAACATGGATCAATACTCGATACCACAGACAGAATTCTGTTAGTACCCATAAAAGTACCTAACTCTATACCCATCCCTACTATCCACTATCCTCTCTACTATCTAATAAAAAGAATAAAAAGCCCCAAAATATATCTAATTGAAAAAAGTTGTAATTCTTCCTTTAAGGTTGAAATCCTGTTGAGACAAAGTTTTTTTTAAAAAATAAGCAAAATTCAAAGATCAAAGTCACGATTGCATTTTTCTATCTTTAAATTTGTAGAAAAGGTCAAAACTTCAATCTTCCAGTCCTAAAATACGCCTTAAAACTGTTAAAATTTCAAAATAAAAGCCTAAATCTTTACTTCATATCTCTGAATAGGGCTGAGTACATTTCACATCTAAAACTATACGGTATCGTTGCTTAGTACCATGGCAATTAGTACCGGTACCCAACAGTACCAATTTTTGGTACTTTTGCGTGTTTGGTCGTTACCTATGAAAGTACCTAATTTGGTACCCATCCCTAAATCTGAATCCTGAATATAAAAATCTAAAAAAAGATTTGTGAGAATGTAGAATAGAACATTATTTGTCATTACAACAAGTAAAAAATATATATATTTATATATATAAACACATATATATAGTGGGAACAACGACCTTAATTCTAGATTTTTTGAAGAATAAGTCCAATTTAAATAAAACACAAACCTTAAAAACAACAGTTGTAAAATCTTCTTCTTTATGACTTTTATTTTGTAAATTATTGGTTTTTTTATTTCCTCCTAACTGCTTTCAACAAATGCCAAACTCCTGATACAAAAACACTAAAAACAAGCTTTTTTAAAAAAATAAAATGAAATTTCAACAGTTTTTTCATGTGTTCATAAATTACTGTATTGAATATTATTTTGTATTTTCATGTCACTGTTTTTCGTCATGCTGTCTCATGAAATAAATAACATTCCTGCAGATGAAGCACATGCATGAAGGTGAAAGTTCACTGAGCTTTTTGTTGAACAGACCCTTCCTGTGGATGTGTACCAGCGTTTGTAGCTGTTTGTAATCTCTGATCATCGTCTGTGTGCAAATTAAAAGCACAGTGTCAGAGATAAACCCGCGTGTAACAGATGGATGTCACGCTCTCGCCGCTGACCGTCTGCTGTCTGCTGCAGAGCTGGCTCAGGGTTTCTGCAGCATGTGTCCGCTTTGCCACTTTGTTTGTCTGGCAGCTGAGAAAGTTTCACTTCGGAGAGATTTGAGTGAAATCTTGGCGGTCGAATCAGAACGGTTTTACAGGTTGAGAAATTTGAGGCAGAGTGTGTTTTTGTCTTTTTAAAGCTGGTCAGAGTTAATTCGTCCTGGTCTTCATTAGACCTGTGTGGTTGTTTCCAGTCCAAACCCTCTAAAGCTCCTGTGAGGAAACTTCAAAATAATTATCCCCACTCCTAACCTCAAAGCCTGAAATCAAATTACTCTTCTTCAGACTTGGCACAGACAGAAAGTGAAGACAGAGAGGGGGGGAAACCTCGTGAGAGATCTGGCCGCTCTGTGTGTGATGCTGTGATTTAAAACAGGAAGAGGGCTCCAGTACTGAAAGGTCAGAGGTCAAAGAGGCCGAGGTCATGAATGTGGAGTCAGGGAGATGTTCACACACTTTCAGACGCACGTTAACACACATGTATCAGCTCGTTTGTTTGATTTTGACATGTTTATGGGATGATATAAGTTCGTAGATTCCCTTTTTTCAGCTTGTGTTGATGGGAACACTGTGTTTGCTTGAGACGTCAGTGTCCCACGTTTCTCTGGCCTCTTCACTGAGCATCAGCCTTTGTGGCACTAACAGTATGTTGGCAAACCTGCACCAAAACAAACTTCTGTGTGCCGGTTATGAAACGAGCGTGAATTCCTCTTTGTGGGCTGAAAAAGCAAAATGATTCAGTATTTCTTTCCGTTTTTTAAAGTGTGAATCTACCAAAAGCAGGGCACCACCAGCTCTATTTTAACCCTGTTTGTTTGCTAGAATCATGTCGTCCTCTCAGTTTCTGCTTCATTCAGATTTCCACACCGCCTCGGGGTAAACCCAACAGCATAACTTAGTAAAACACAAACAGCCATGTGACCGAGCCGCCCGCATTCCTCTCAAACAGGTTTCCAACAGCCTCACTGTACCGGCCGCATTAATGAGCGCTCTAACAAACACACCGGTAGTATTTCTCAGGAAGATTTGTGGTTAAGAAACAAAATCCTCTGAGGCTCAGAGAAGCTCTGCTGATTGATGTAAACACGAGTGGGAGGAGCCAGAGGAACAAAATATTTACAGGGTGGCTTTTCAGGATTTTTCTATTCAGACGTGAGCTCAAGTTTACTTTAGCAAACTTTCTTTTCAACAAAGATTAAACTTCGACTGTTGAGTTTTTTGCTAATTTAAAAAAAATGCAGAAATTAATGAGCTAAGAACTGGATGCTAACAAGCAAGGAGTGTCATGCTAGCATGTGTTAGCATCCATTTTCTCTAGTTTTGTTCTAGTTTCTTGACATTAAAGGAATGGGAATCAGAAAGTTTTACCTCTTTCTACTATTTTCATATTTTTCCCCTTTTTTGATTTTTTTTTTTTTGTTTTATTTGTAGATTTTATTTTTAGAAATAAAAATTTTCAAATCAATTTTCAAAATATTAATCACTCAACACATAATTTATTGAAAAGACTAGGCCTAAAGCTAGTTGGCCTGCTAACACCTAGCTTAGCTACTTATAGGACAGTACCTGCCCAAAGCATTTTTTAGAAAAAACTGGTAAAATTAGCTTTTATTGTAGCTTTAATCTGTGGATTCTTACTTTTCTAGTCGCTGATTTTGTGACACATAAGTGGTTTCTTAACATTAGCTTTTTAAGATAGCCTTTTAGCTAGATTTCAACCAAGTTTGTCAACAGTTTTAGCAAGCACTCCCCAAATTTAGCAACATTTTATGGTGAACTAAGGAATCAAAAAGAAGAAAAAACATAAAAGTTTGAATGAGTTGTTAGCTTATAGATTTCTTTCATTTAGTAAAAAATTGAAAACATGCTAATTGCTAAAGCAGAAGGAAAGTCTCAAAACTTCCTCTCATTCAGCTAATAATTTTGAGTTAGCCAGGCACTATGACTTGATAACTGTGTAAATAGCTAGCTTAGCAGCTTTTAAGTGTGATAAAAAAAACATCAACAGCACTTTTCAAGGCAAGATATGGGTTACATGGCATTGTGCTAAGCTAGCAGGTGCCTGGATTTAGCCTCATGTTACTCCCTGGCTTTGATAGGTGTTAAATAATTCAGCTTTTGAGCCACTCCCAAAACATATCCACTGAATGATGTCAGGACTGAAATTTTAAGACGCAGAAAGACACCAGGGAAACCTGAGTTAGCATGAGTAGCAGTGCTCAGTCCTATCGGTGTTTCCCAGCACATTTATTCCTGCTTAATCTGGTCTGACTGAGCCCTCAGAGGAAAGTCCAGTCAAAACAAAAAAAAAATAGAAATAAACATTTTCAATTCAATATTAACCAATCAATACATAATTTATTGGAAGGATGGGGTCTAAAGCTAGTTGGCCTGCTAACACCTAGCTAGACAATAGCTGCCAAAAGCATTTATTGGAAAAAAATGTTATAAAATTAGTTTTTACCAAAGCTTTTATCAGTAAATTCTTACTTAACTACGTACTAGCTTTTTTTCTAAGACAGGAGTGGATTCTTGAAGTTAGCTTTTTGAGATAGCCTTCTAGCTAGATTTCAACCAAGTCCGTCAACATTTTTAGCTAGCACTTTCCTAATTTAGCAAAATTTTATGTTAACTAGTGAATCAAAAAGGAGAAAAAAAACATCATATAAGTCTGAATGAGTTGTTAGCTTAATGTTTTCTTTCAGTTAGTACAAAAATTATAAACATGCTAAAATGCTAAAGCAGCAAGAAAGTCTCAAAAATTCCTCTCATGTTTGAAAAGTTAACATTAAGCTAATAATTTTGAATTAGCAAGAGTTAGCAGGGCGCGAAGTATTGAAAACTGTGTAAATAGCTAGCTTAGCAACCACCTTTCAAGGTTACATACAGGTTACATAGTGTTGTGCTAAGCTAGCACAATAAATTATTCAGCTTTTGAGTCACTACCAAAATATTTCCACTGAATGATGTCAGGACTGAGAGTTTACGTTAGCATGAGTAGTTTGTGCTCAGTCCTATCTGTGTTTCCAAGCACATTTAATCCTGCTAAATCTGGTCTGACTGAGCCTCCAGAGTAAAGTCCAGTCAAAAAAAACAACAAAGAAGAGGAAGTTAACTTCCAGTATCACCACATGCAAACGAGTCTGTCTATAAAAAGCTAATGCCTTGTTAAACTCCTGACCTCCCCACATCCTGAATGTTACATGAATTCATAAAACATGAAGTTATTTGCCTGTGAATCCACTGACCTCGCTGTAAATGATAAACCTGCAAGTCACTCCTCTGTGCGGATCAGCCCTATAAAAACAATTAAACTCCTTATGCCTCCAAGAAATTTTTGTACAACTTCCCAAGAACTTCACGCTCCATTTCTTATTCAGGAGATAATGTAAAACGGCGCACGGTTGATCCCTCAGGCTGCTCCACGTAAAAGTTCAGCTCCTTACTAACTCTGGAGATAGTATTTGTGTCGTGCCGTGTGAGGAAGCACATGTTCCTGCTCCTAGCAAAACATTAAAAAGGATTTACTGAGGAGCGTTGTTTAAAAAAAGAAGGCAGCACTTTGCTGCTTTACAGACGAAATCATTGAAAGAGCAACAGCAATGTTCTCTGGGACAAAGTTCATAACTCATCCTGATAAGTTGGAATCTGCAGTGAGAGTTTCCCAAAGATGCATACTGAAACTGAAAGATAAACCTGACACTACTTCCCAAAAAGTAGTGTTTGCTGCAAGTTTTATTGCTCTTTTTATGAGTTTTAAAGCAACATATGCAGGTACCCACACCTGAATATGAAAGATTACAGCATTTATCAAACTGCAGTAAATAAAACCTGACAATGAACTGCTCAAGCAGCCCTGAAACTGCATGCTCAGGTGATCTTAGCAGCATTTTAGCCATAACATCAAACAACCAGAGTTTAAACTGAGCAGCATGGCTGCAGCTATCGCGGTTTTATGGCTCCAGAGCTCAAGGTGCAGCGTTGAGGCTATTCTAATCCATTAACTGACACCATGGGCAATTACCTCCCCATCATGTACAGCTATGCTTGCAAGCAGATGGCCAATGGCGCTGTGTTTTTTCCAAGATTCATAGTTCCACATATGAGCAGGGGGTTAATGCGTTTTAATGACCTTTGAAGCCAAAGATTTGACTGAGTAGAATCATTATCTGGCTGCTTTTTTAATGATGCAAGCACTGCTGATCAATATTGCCATCAGAAAACATCTGTTTCCACCACTAAATGTGTGCAGTATTAGTGGGGAGATCTAACTGACACCACCTGAGAGCGTTAAAGTCTCCCTCTAACTTCCAATTATCCTCCTCGGGATTGGTATGGATTTAATGGGGGGAATCAATAAAAGATAATGGTTTTGTACAGCTGTTATAAAATGCCAGAATGAGGAGCTAACTCGGGAAGAAGTCAGCCCAGTCTGGAATACATTATAAAAGCCGTGTCACCCACTCAACAGGATCAGCCCACTTGCTGAGGCTCCAGATGTTCTGTGCATTGATTAGTCCCCAACACATTCCGTAGTCGCTCCCTAATGCACCAAACCCTATGTAAAAACCTCGAAATTAATTTTCCCCTCATTAGCTTGCTATGAATGCAGCTTCAAAACTGTTTGAAAATCACAGTATCCATACAGAAAAGATCTAGCTTCACTTCGGCGTACTTATAAAACATCTAGCAGCAGTTTTTCAAAAGTTATGACACACTTAGTTCCAAAAACCGCCGCTCTTTAAAGCATCGGCGTCAAATTCGCTCGTCGTTACCACGCAGCGTTTCTCGTAAATCAAATCAAGTTTGAGTAGCTTTCCTTCAAAACAGAAACCACAACATGCACGCCGATTAACCACAGTTTTCATCCTCTGTGCAGAACAGTGTAACATGTGCAACAGGAAGCGATAGAAATAAGCAGAAGTCGAGGAATCCTTAAATTAGACGTTTTTAACAAGGAGTTTGGTTTAGCGTTTGTTAATCAAGCGAGAAGGCAGAAACAAGCTGATAAGAAATCACGAGCACCGTAAAAAGCTTTTCCAAATTCCCCCAAAGCTTTTCCTGTTATAATAAGCTTTTGGAAACTGTTCATGTGAAACTCGGCTCAGAAAGAAAGTGCAGAACATGAATTACGCAGCTTACCTCTCGGTTGATTCTCCCGTCTCTTCCCGCGGGTCACGGTGCGTGTATTCCGTAAGAAAAGTTAGAAATTAAAACTCGTCATCTGTGTGCCAACGGTCCGTGGAAAATGAGGATAAAAGTTCCCAAATTTACATCCTGAAGCGAGGGAAACAGTCAGGCTGAGGCGGAATGAAATGTGTGTCAAAGCTGCGCAGCCGCTGCAGTCACAGCTGAAGTTTAGTTCAACATTAATTCCCACGACAAAACAAGTAGACTCGTCCTTCCCACGCCCAGGAACCCGGCCAACTACATGCCCGGCTCAGGTGTAATAATTCATGACACACTCATGCACACACATTCACGCACACACACGCACACATCCAGGTCTGAACAGGACAGGAGAGTGTGTTTTCTGTATCCAGTCAGAGCGCACACACACACATCCAGCCGGATCTGCAGCCAGGAGCTCTGCTGCTGTAAACGGCGCGATACGCAACCAGAGAGGGGAGAATGAGGATGAGGGTTTTTTTCTTCCATCTCCTCCTCCTCCTCCTCCTCCTCCTCCCCAATCCTAACCCCCAGTGCATTTAGGCTGGCGTCAAGTCAGCAAGAGTCAGCTGCATTGGCACAAGAAGTATGGAGAGAAACCCTTCAAAATAAAAGCTGCGTAAAAGCTACGTGACAGTAGATCATTATCAAAGATGTTTCTGGTCATTTACAGAACATGGTCCATTTTATTCTGGTATATTATAAAGAAAATAATTATAACAAAGTTTTATTTTTTGTCTCGATGTCATCATCTAGGGTTTCCGTACTAATCCATGACAACTTTCTAGTATTTTTTTTTCCTTCATTTTTCCCCCACAGTCTTAATTTAAAACCCAATATGTTTATATATTGCTTGCAAAAACTGCCTCAGAAAAAGTCTATACGTAAGGAAGGTAATATTCAGAATTCGACAACACAAAGTTAAACAGGAAGGGGCAACTGGGCTGAATTTGTAGTAACATCGGAAAAAGATGCAATGGTTACATGAGAAAATAAATCTTATCAAATTATAGTAAAAAAATTGCACACTTTCTTGTAATTTGCACACATATTTATTTATATTTGTTATTATTTTTATTTAATCTATTTTCTGTATTAAAAGACACATTAAGTATTATTTTATTTATTTAGCTATTAATAGATACATATATAGAATTTGTTTGTTTTTATTTAATTTTTTTTTTATTTTAAAAAAGTTATTTAATTATTCATATTTATTTATTCATTTATTTATTTATTTATTTATTTATTTATTTATTTATTTTTTACTTTTAAAAAAAGCTATTTAATTATTTATTTTTATTTATTCATTATTGAATTATTTATTTATTTACTAATTTATATATTCATTCATTTTCAAAACCAAGAAATTGTTTTCAAATGCATCAATACTTACGGTTTTGAGTTCTTTAATTAACATACAAAATAAGAGGAAATTACGGAAATGTAAGAATCAGACTGTTCACATTAAATCTTGAAATATAAGTTTCCTTTCAGTCTGACTGAAATACTGCACCTAGTTAAAAAAAAATCCATCAAAAAATGGAAAATTTGCCTATTAATTTTTGCTAATAGCAATGCATGATCAATACATCATTTTTTGCTGTAATCATAGCCTGATATTGATACAAATATAGGAAAATGCCAAAAAGGTGCAAAAACTTTGAAATTTTTGTGCTAGTTTTATTTATTTTGCACACTTTGAAACGTATACATAAACTAATATAATAATTTTATTTTAAAAAATGTATCAATTAGTGGTGTCAGTTTTCAGATTTCTGCTCAGAAGTTACTAAAGTTTCAGTCTGTAGAAATCCTGCTTTGACTGGAGGACTTTTATTTTGAAATTAAAACCAGGAAGCATAACCATGTATTGTCTCTGGCTGGATGGAGCCAGACTGAACTCTGTCCCATGAGTTTAAATAGAAGGCCATTCAAGAATTACCCTTGACAATGAAAACATCCGGAAACAAAATTATGGCTCTCCAGTGTCACATTAGAGCTCCATTGAAAAAAAAAAAAATGCTGAGCTTAAAAAGAGCTCCAAAAATGAAGTCTTAAACAACAAACTGCTGCTTTTTGACCAACAGATGTTGCACGTGCTGCAGCCTAATCCTCACATAGATTAAAACCTGTTTAAATAGATTATGGACTCTTTAATTTACATAATATTAATCTATTCAGACCCCCTGTGGGGTTATAAATTGGATTCATTTTTAATTCCATCTTCACATTTTCTGTCTCGTGTCATTTTGCAGACGTTTTAAGTTGAGGAATCAGAAAATCTGCGCTGAGGTCTGTGAGAGTGGTCGAGCTGTCAAGCCCAGTTAAGCGTGCAGTCGCCCCCGCTGCTAATTCGAGGGCTTGGCGGGGCACAATGGGAGCTTTGTTGTTGGAGAATTTGTCTGAGAAGTAATCCTTGACACTGGGCCATTCAGGGGCCTAACCTTTTGTTTCATAAGGCTCCTGCATGTTACAGTCAGCAGCGCTGCGTTATGACAACTTAAAGTAGAGCACGTTTTCCTCCATGGCAGCAGTGATGAATGTGTAGGCTGAAGTCTGAGTGTAAGTGAGTGGGTTCGTGTTTGGGGGGGTGCTTTGGGTGTCCTGAGGTCAAGGGTCAGGGTGGGGAATGAGGTTGAAGCCTCGTTTGACACATACACACTTACTTTCCTTTTCATAGAGTGGGGTTTAGCTTTATGTTAATGATGAAGTTCAATCAAAACAGTCTGTTTCATTGATTAGATAAAGTTAATGTCACTTAGAAAAACTGATGACATGATAAAAACCTGGAACCATTGTCTATTTATAAAACTAACTTAAATCAAATCAAGTTTATTTTTCCCTCATAAAATTATTTCATATATACTCTGGGAGTCTTGGCGGTTGTACAATTTACTGTTAACTTTTTTTGGCTACCCCTATTTTTAACCACTAGATGGCAGTGCATGACATCATTGTTTCCTATACATCCTTCTTTGGCATCATGCTAATGCTAATACCTTTAGCAATGATGATGGTAGAACTCACAGTGACGTCATTGTGATGCTGGTAGGCCTGCAAATGCTGGTGATTTCTGGCAACTGCGGACAACTGCTGGTGGCTGCTGGCTTTTGCTTCTGATTGCTGGTGACTGCTGGTGGCTGCCAGCAGTTGCTGACAGTTGCTGGCAAATGCTAGTAGCTGCTGGCGATTGCTGGCGATTGCTGGCGATTGCTGGTAGCTGTTGGCGGTTATTTGCAATTGCTGACAACTGCTGGTGGCTACTGCTGATTGCTTTCTCGCCATTGCTGCCGATTGCTGCTGACTGCTGGTGTCTGTTAGCACTTGCTGACAGTTGCTGGCAATTGCTGGTGGCTGCTCGTGGTTTCTGGTGGTTGCTGGCGGTTGCTGCTGATTGCTGGTGACAGCTGGTGGCTGCTAGCAGTTGCTGACAGTTGCTGGCAATTGCTAGTGGCTGCTCGCGATTGCTGGCGGTTGCTGGTGGCTGCTGGCGGTTGCTGACAGTTGTTGGCAATTGCTAGTGGCTGCTAGCGGTTCCTGGTGGTTGCTCGTGGTTGCTGCTGATTGCTGGGGAACCAGAATCCCAATACTGCAAACAAGCGTCTGCATTAAATTGTCTAAAACAAACTTACAAATTACGATTCAAAAGGTCTTAAAATTATTAAAAACTCTAAATCAAAAATTTACACTGAGATAAATTCAAATATAATTAAAAAAAACGAATGAATTATCCAAATCTTTTTTTATTTCGTACCTTATTTTCTTGTTCAGATCTTGATCTATCAGAGTCATTTAATCTTCTTTTGTTGAATGTGGTTTTGAAAGCCTTTTCTAAAAAGTGATTTTAAGTATTTTTAAGCTCTACACGGAGGGAAGATTGATATTTAGCTGAGCTTATAAATGCTACATTTTTGCCTTTGTGGAGGTAGATGTTAATTTTTTAATTCATAAGAGTAAGTGGTAAAAATTGCATTATGTTTAACCTTCTTATTAGATTTTTACCAAACTTCTGTATTTGGATCAATCTTTACTTAACTTGCTGTTTTAGGTATACTTCTACTTAGTGAGGTTTTTAGACATTTTTTCCTCCTTTAAACTGTAAATGTGTCCTGCTCTTAAAATATACATTTTCAGGGTAAGATGTAGAGAAGGAGAGTCAAAAACTGAATAGTTACAATTTTTTAGTGACTTTGTGAAAACATAAGGTCATTTTCGTCTCATTGATATGACTTAATGTGTAAAAGAAAAACCTTATTTCCTGTGAGCTCCTGACATATTTCTGCTCCACTTTTCATTAAGAGAAACATATGGGTTCTGTTGGACGGATAAACACCACAACATATGGTTTGTCATAATTTAGGTCTGTTATGGCAAAATGCACATTTGGTGTTTTCAAGAGGAAGTGGTGATTTCATGTTAGGTTAGATTAGTTCAGATTAGATTAGGCTGGATTAGAGGGCAATGTTAATCTCCTGTGGGAAAATTCATTTTCCAACAAACTGACTCAGAAAAACAGAAAAATACAGACACTGGAGACAGAAGAATTTATTTTTGACAGGACTGAAAACTGAAGGAGCGCCCAGACTCAAAAAGCCTGCAGCGAAAAATCTGACCTCAGTGGGCGTTAAACTACATTTGTAGCTCAATTCACAAATTCTTCATCCTTCACATATTCTTTAGTAAAAGTTGTAGGATAAGTTTTTTAAGCAACTGCTTATTCTGGGAACTTTCAGTAGATTTGTAGAGGCCTCATTCAGACACATTTAAAGACGAAACTCCTCATGTGTCAGCTGTATTTTCCTCTAAAAGTTACGCGATAAGTTACTTCAGCAGATTAAATCTTGAATCAAATGAATTTTTCAAATTTGAGTTATTCAGACCAAAACTTTTCTTGGATCTAGATTATAAACATTAAAAGTTTATTTCTGCTTTGAAACCAGGCTTTTTGAAACAGGACTTAGTGGGGGTTTCTTTGGCTTTTGATGCAGCCTCTAGTGGACACTCAGGGAACTGCAGTCATTGCATTTGCTAGATTATCAACACCAGAAGTCGTTGCTTGGGATTTTGGACACAGAATGAAGTAAAATGACAGAATTTAAGTGTTTTATGCTTGGCCTCAAAGTTGAAAATGAGGAAATCTGCAGCTCCACTCACAATTGCTAAATTCTTTATTTTGAGCTTTCGTTTACTGTTGATTTTTCTTTTCTTTTTTTTTTTTTGAGAAAAAAAATGGTTTTCAAAAGATTTCAGATCATATAAAAATATATACAAAATAAGAATAAATCAAAACAAAATTT